>NC_090923.1:604980487-605284545 GCF_040938575.1 Ambystoma mexicanum
AACATCACTGTTTAAACACACAAACTTACTAACTTCTTTTTACAAATGCAGTGAAGACTACTCTCCTGAGAATCAACAGCATCTACACTGGAAACGACATATCCGAAGAAACCTGGTCATGCTGCAAAAAAAAGTAAGTACAGTACTACCTTTATATTCTTACTGTTCTTCAAAGAAACTGGGTGGGTTATTTATTTAATTTGCACACCAAAACAAACATTGATTTCTGAACCATTCTACCCATAAATCCCCATTTATTAAAGAAAGAATAACAGGCAGAATGGCTCACAGCTGTGTTTTGGAACTCAATTAACATACAGAAGCCTTAGAATGTTAGTACTAGTAAAGAAATAGCTGTTTCAATTTTATACCATTAAGTTTACTAATAATGCTTCTCCTCACCACTAGCTCACTTTGTACTCTCATCTGAAGCACAGTGTAGTAGTATGCAAACAGAAAAATAGCTTTCCGAACTCACTGTAACTGCCCAATGCACATTCACACACCACCACAAAGAGCTTGCCCATCAAACTCATGCACGCATGCCCACAGCACACATACATTGTACAACAGACCAAACCATGCCTTCGTTTTTCAACAGACCCCAAAGAATGCCTACCAAAAAGCAAGTCCTTAGAAAGGAACGCAGAAATAGAGCAAATGAAAATAAAACTGTCCAAAGTAAACATCCATCTGTAGCAGAGTTTGTAGAGAACGTTGGAACAAAACAGCGAATAAAGTTGTTTAGCGAAACAAAGGAAGCTTCAACTACCGAAACTGTGGCTCCTCTATCAAAATTTGGCACGAAACAGAAAAAGCTTTACAAAAAATCAGCTACCAGTACTGCTAACAATGCTCCTATTAATCCTGATATAGTAACAAGAACCCATAGTAAAAAAAGTATTTTAGCAAAAATGTTTCGCCACAGAGTCCTTCAGAATCTAATAAGAAGAGGACCGAAATCATCCTCAACCCTTAAAACCTACCGTACAAAATGTATCCTACAAACTCTCGTAGACAGTGCAATCCTTCTGAAAAGGAAGTTATTTATTTTAGTGTTAAATAGGATGAAACCACTAACAAAACTAAGCACTAAACTACAAAAGAAACTTATCAATAAATGGAATGTCAACAAAAATAACTTCTTAAATATTTATGGGGGTGAATGGAGTCACACAACAACCAAAGAACCATATTTTAATGAAGAAGCAAACAAACAAAATCAAACAAACACAATTGCCATCCATAGCAGTGGACGAGGGTATGCAAAATCAATAATACCATCATGGAACAAGAAACACTGCTTACAAAAGTATCCCCGTAAAATTAAGAATTACCTCTCCATTCGACTGAACCAGACCGCCCAGTATACAAATGGCCATGCACGGCAATGTGTGACATTCCTAACAAATCTTTCAAATCTTTACGTCAGTTCCTCAATCAGTATGTGAAAAGTAAAGACAAAAGTAAAATGAAAGTGCTGCAAAATATGGATACCTGTCCAGTGTACAAATACACAGGACTACAAGGACATTCATTAGCCTGCATTTCAGGACCTATTTGCAAAAGCACCTTCCATGATACCAAAAGGATATCAATACATCATTCAAATTTAAGAAATCTATTTTATAAACTGTACTATGCTAAAAGTCCAGCTTTAAAATTAGCCAATTTAAATAACACTCTTCTACATGGTACACCCAAATACCTACAAGAAAAAACCGACCGTATCCAGAGAAAATATTTTGGAAGTGAAAGCCACTTCCAAAATGCAAAAGTTTTAGAACGGACTAGCAACAATTCTGCACATAGCAACCTTCTATTACATACATACAAAAAAGAAATACTAAAATTTAAAATTGCATCAGCTGAAGTACCAAACCATGTGTGTGTGTGTTGTCGCAGAACGTTTTACAAAACGAACGCAAAAACTATAGATGTAACATACAAAATAGAAGACAATGAAGATTACAAATGGTTTGAATTAGCTCTCTACCTTTTAGCAGAAAACAAATGCCAAATAAGTGATCCCCTAATATGTTGCACTTACTGCACTACAAAACTGGACAACAACCAAACTCCTTCACAAGCTATCACAAATAATTTGGAATTGCTCCCACTACCAAAACCCCATGCAACAACTCAATTTGTATGAGAGCATCATAATTCACACAGTTCACCCATTTCAGGCAATAATACGCCTTCAACCAAAAACAGCAAAATTGCCTCCCTCTGAATTGGTGAAAGGCATGTAGGGTGTCCTGACCCACGTTTAAGCTACCCTGCTACAACATTTGGTGCTGTGGGCTTAGGAAATTCAAGATGGCGGAAAACCCACATGTGCGCCGAAATCCAGGAAAGCTGCGCAGTTGTGCGCACACCAAAATGGTTACCTAACTTGCCACCCACCAGGGTAAAGAAAGGTCTTTGTTAACAAAATCCACTTTTACTGATGTCAAAAAGTTGCTGAAATCGTGACTCATTGGACCACTTTAAAGATTCAACCCTTTTTGTGGGGTTCCACATAACCATCTTACTGTAAGGAGCCCCATCAAAACAATGTTAAGCAAGGATTTACTACCATGTAAGAACCATTCCTGTTTAGAATGCATTAATCCAAGAAAATCCCAAAAATGGGTGCAGTACCAGTACTCACCACTATCCAAAAGCCGGCGTTTTAAAACCCACTGTGTGTTTTTCTGAAGGCAAGCAAAATGCCTATTTCAAACCTTGCAACATGTGCCAAATATTCACTGAACACCAGCAGACATTTGGCAGAATGGAGTTTTGTGTGCCTACAAAATCTGGGAAATGAAGAGCCCAAAAACAATGCTTATAACAAAAATGCTATGGAGTCAGCAGCTTAAGCCTAACTGCAACTGGATTTAAAACCACCAAAATCGAAAATGTTAAATTAAATGAGTGACCTATGTTTGGTGTCACATGCCTTTGTAACTGTTGAAATGTCATAGTTTTGCACTTAGAATCAGCATTCTAGCTGCATGTGTAAAATTACAAGTTATTTTAAAAGCAACAAAAAGTTAGCTGAAGGTCTGGCTTAAGGAACTTGATTTTGCCTAGCAACGGATCCCATCAGGAGTGAAACTTGAGTCACAACTATGTTCCCAGGCCAATGTTCCTTTTGCTGCCCACACTAAGGATATGCCATCTATCTGATAATTGAATTTCCTGTGCTCTGCCAGAGAGTGAACAAAGCCCTCTCCACTCAGGCAAAGGTTTTTATTACAGACGTCGTAAAAAGTGGCTTCCTCCTGGAGAAGCTGGGAGGGGCACTGCCTGTGAGAAGCAAGCTGGCTTGGCAGAAACTGGAAAGACTGGTTTCTGTACCATGTGACCTGAAAAGACACACCCCTGCAGCAAGGATATGGTTTTATAAAAAGGGGGATAATTCATAGTGCGGACATGTGAAAATTTTATAAATGATACCATAATTCTTGTGATTTTTCTGCCCACAGTTTAAGACGTGGTAGGAACCGGTGGTATGTTCAGGGGGGTTTTAGCGGAAAAGTGGATATTACTCTAAATGTGTGCATGTTAAAAATCTGAAACTTCATCAGTTAATGTCCCTACCCCCTGCACACATGTATGTAAAGTTGGGTCCATGTCGGAAATTGAAAAAGCAGTTAAAAAGTCAATTATGTACACTCTTTGAATGCAAGCTCCGAGAATGAGCAGATTTGGACATAGACATGGCTAAATTCAGCCACACCATGTATATGTAATTTCAAACAACTGTGTAACTCTGAAGTATGGATTTTGATCATATATATATTTGGGTGCACAGATGATAAGGGAGGTTGTTTCAAGAGATCATAAAATGACATCAATCTGACTCACAGTTCAGTTTGCCAATCAAGCGGAGGAATGGAAGCCTGACCAATGACGAATGAGAGGGGCAAGTCTAGTGATGCAACACACACACCCATTCTCAAGAAACAGATAAAAGCAGAGAGTCAGGACACATAGAGACATTCAATTTCATCTGCCGCTGGAAGCCCTGCCGGAAAAATCCATACTTACCTCCATCAAACTCCAGAAAGCCAAACTAGAGACTTCAATCTATCCAGAGCAGAGACCAGACCAGAGAGAAAGCAGTGCTGTGCCTAGCAGAGACCAGACCAGAGAGAAAGCAGTGCTGTGCCTAGCAGAGACCAGACCAGAGAGAAAGCAGTGCTGTGCCTAGCCGAGACCCGACCAGGCGCTGTGAGCAGAATCCGGAAAGACCTGACCAGACTGAAGATCGTGACCAAGTCGCTTTCCTGTTCAAAATCTCTTGTGAGTACTTAGCAAAACTCAGAACACATCTCTTAGTTTAAATTCATCTAATTCAATCTATTTAACCTAAGTAGAACTGCCTCCTATCTGTCACCTGTCATTTCTAGTAAAATTTGTCATTTTGAAAAAGTGTGCGTTTAAAATTTACAAAACCAAAAACGACCTTTACTAAATTACTCATATCTCCGCAACCGTTTGGGCTAGAGACTTGCAATAACTTTCATTTGGAAGCTGAGATCCCAGGCTTTCCTAGGACCCCAAAACGGTAGAGATAGTCCTTGCGGTTCCTTTGTAATAGTGCTCGGCGCATCCGCGAATTTTGCCGCGATTTGCAATTTCTTCACATGTAAAAAAACTGCTGCTGCCTGATTTCATTTGCCAGAAATTCGTTTTAACCTGCTAACTATCCCTGCCTCATTGCTAGTGTGAGCCTGGACTAATATTAACTAGATACCACTCACCCTGAACCTCTGAAAGGGAATTAAAAAGCATTTCCAGCATATTTCTCATCCATTGCTAGCACATATCAAAGCATTTGGGCCTGTGATTTCAAAACTCCTATCTGTTTTCTGTTTCTTTAAGCTTGCTGGGGTGAACTGAATCACATTTGATTGCATTTCTGAGAACTGTGTGTTTCCTTCCATTTCCTTGCCTTGCATCAAGGGGGGGTGAGGGAATTGCCAGAGAAAAGTGATTACATTGTTTTGTTGAAATCATATTGAGTATTTCTATACTGCATTTCATTCATTGAATATTGCATCCACCTGAGCCTACATAAAGCATCCTCTACCACATTATACTTTTGTTCCTATTTACCAGTGTGCTACCTTATCCATTTCATGTCAACTCATTAGTGATTAAAGAAGTGTGCTAGTGCCAGATTCTCCGTTGTTAATATTTACCATATCAGATTAAGTGTGATATTCAATTATTAATTTATTAAAAAGTGTGATATATATTTTAATTTATCAAATAAACCTTTTAAACTTGCAAAACAGAATTACTTCTTGGCTCAGTGGGGTCAGGGGGATTCCAAGAGAGGGGTGTTATACAAGGGTAGTCATCCAGAACGCATGAACTGGACCTAAAGATATATCAATAAGGGTTTTCATTCAGTATTCTAGACTAGGCGTTAACTTGGCTGTAGTGCTGAATTGAATCCTCTTACAAAGTGGGGGCTCGTCCGGGACGTTGGGTTAGATTTACCAGTTGTGCAGCTTAATACAGTGTGCTAACTGACGGGATACATACACCCGGTCGGATCACCACGCTGCATTACGCTGTGAAGCATTCCTCAAAAGGGACACTCCAAGAAAAGTTCTGTTCTGCAAAAATAAAATACTAACTTCTGTAAGTCAGGACAGAGACCAATCTCTAGAATGACGACCTTAGTAGACATGAAAATAGCCAGAGAGCACCTCTTGCATAAGCTATTTGTGAGAGGTGAATGGACCGAACAGGGCCAGGATGTGTGGTTGCAGGCCATCACACAACAGGTCACTGAAACAGGGTCAGATATATATAGAGATCAGGGTCCCTTACATGTGGCCCTGAGTGAACTATATATGGCTCCTAAAGCCAAAGAGGAACACAATAAGATCGCCAGGATAGCAGCATACCTGTACCTATATATGGGAGACATGCAGGATAGATGTGCTGAAAGCCAAAATCTGGCAAATAGGCAACAGATGGCATTACAGAAGGTCCAATCTGATCTGGACTCTTCTGAGCAGAGGCTGCAGAGGAGCCAGGAGTCAGAAAATGACAGCAGACTGTACATTACTAAAATAAAGGAGGATATGGATGTGCTGCAAAAGGAAAAGTCAGAACAGGATACTAGATTTCTGGCCCTGCAGAAGGAGCACCAAGACAGTTTGGACTCCTTACTGCAGAGCCAGAAAAAGCTGGAGCAACAGATCAATTTCAACAGGGCATGCACAGAGCAGGTAGCCACCCTGCAAATCCAACTAGACAGAGAGAAAGAGGAGAGCAATAAACTGATCCTGAAAGACCTGGATACCCAGGCAGAGTTTGATCAGGAGCGCCAGAAAGCTGGTGCCTTCCAAAGGCAAAGGGACGACCTGGCGGCACAAATGCAGGCTCTTAGTCAGGAAAGAGACGCCTTAGGCCAGGAAGTCTGCCATTTAAAAAGGAAAATGGAAGAAAATCACCTGGCCCACCAGGGACTGGGTGACCTCCAAAAAGAAAACCAGAACTTGCTAGAGCACACCAGGAGGGTGGAGGATGCTCTAGCAAGAAAGGAGCAGGCCAATAGGGACACAGCTCAGGAGGTAACCCTCCTGCAGCAAAGACTGGCCCAGTTCTCCAGGACCAACCAGGAAGCACAGAGGGAAAATGAGGCCCTCTGTCAACACAATGATAGGCTCCAACAGCAGGTAGCGATGCAGGAGAGACTGATAGAGTCGAATAAGGCCTTAACTGAGGAACTGAAGGCACAAATGCAGGCTCTTGCATTGCAACAGGGAGCAGGGGCGGATAGAGATGAGGTTCGCTGGGAAATGGAAACTCCGGAGCATAACCTCAGGAGCCCTAGTACCAGAGGCCCTCATACCTCTCAGTCCCTGGACTCTGCCACCCCCATGTCCCCTGGCGCACATGAGCACAGGGCCACAGGGATGGCAGATTACTATCCAGCCAGAAGCATGGGGCTCATAGGCCAGTACCATCCAGGAATGGAGGGGTGGGCATCCGGGTATGGGCACCCAAGTACAATACAGTTCAGTGGGGAACCCCAGGAGAGTAGGCCCATTAAGGGCATCCTGAAAACCTCTGCCCAGTTAGGTCAGTGGAGGGGGTACCCATCAAATCCTGACAGCAAGGAGGAATCTGAAGACTCCTCTGAACTGCGCAGGACACAGGAGACCAGGTCCCCACATTCTGCCAGCCATTCCCAGGCTCGCAGAATCCGGGAAAACCTGGAAGAACAGACGGGAACCTCTGGGAGCAGTGCCTCTGAGTCCGACGAAGAATGGACAAGGGTTACCCGAACCAAAAAGGCCAATAAGGCAAAAAGGGCCTTGCTCAAGGACCCCTTAAAGCAGATTAAGGCGATCAGGAGCGTCATCACGCCTTACCATAAGAACGCTAAGTATTCTGTTTGGGAGCACTTAGAGTTGTTTGAACAAATGATGGAGACTTTCCATTTGAAGGACAGCCAAAGCTGCATTCAATATGTAAAGTGGACCTTCTCCCCGGAATACTCCAGTTTCTTTGCGGGGCTGGAGGACCAAAATCATTTAAGATGGTCCACCTATAAGGCGGCCATCCTGAAACATTTTTCTGTTCACAGAAATCCTCAAGAGGCTCGCAAGGCAGCCTACAATTTGCAATGTGGGGAGGATCAGGCCCCACAAGAATTTGTGCAGGAGTTAAAGCGGGCTTTTGCACAGACCACAAGAAGGGTGCGCACGGATAGCCGTGAATTTATAAACACGTTTTTCCATGCCTTGCACAAATATATCATGACCCAGCTCGTGAGGGATTTTCACGAGAAAAGATCTTTAGACTGGGTCATTGAACAGGCTACCCGCATCTATGAGGTGCAGAAGCCCATAGAAAATAAAAGCAATGCCCAGAAAAACCCCAAAGCCAACAGCACCCCTGCTGCTGCCAAGGTGGCAGAGGTAAAGGTCACCCCCGTTTTGGATTTGGAGATGGGGGGGCCTAAAAACCTACCTGCACCTAATAATGCTAGGCCCAGAAGGTCCTCGGGCCAGTCGCAGACAGGGAGCCAGGGAGGCAGCCCCACAAATGGGGTCCCTCGCTCTCCTGACTATGTAAGTCCTCGCTACAAAGGTAACAGACCCATCCTGGGTTATGTGTGGACTCCTCCAGCCCAAGGGGGGGGATCCAGCCAAGCACCTAACCCAGGGAACTTCCCTCCAAACTTCCCACAGGAGGGCAGAAATTTACCAAACCCTGGACAGAACTTTTTCCCCAGATATCCACCCGACTTCCAACCCCAAAATCATCCATCCTTCTTTCCTCAATTCCCTGAGCCCAGACCACTGAATCCGGGAGAGGGGAGGCCAAGGGTGGAGGGGTACCAAAATCTTCCCAACCAGGGGTACTACCAGAGGAGGGACAGCTACCCTTCCCGGGATCAGCCCAGGGGAGAAAACAGGGCCCCGTATCAGCCTGAGCGGGTTTCCCAGTTAGAGCGCCAGGTTCAAAACATGGCGCGGGATATGGGTCATATACTGAGGGCACAGCAGAACCCTCAGATCAGCATGCCGGCGCAGAACGCACCCAACTCTGGACCTGGTGCTCCAGAACAATGACGGGGGCAGCACCCCGATAAATCACCGGTTCCCAGGGAGGAGGCACAAAGGGAAGGGGGGTGTAAAGCCTTGGAGGAAGCTTCCTTCCTCACTTGTAAACAGCCCCTGGAAACCCAGGAACCGGAAACAAAATCTCTTGCCCCTGAAAGTCTGCCTCCTAAGGAGCAGAGGGGGGGTAGGAGAAACAAAAGACCCAAACAGACTCAGTTTGAGGAGGAGGTACAGATCTTCCAATTTGAGGGAGAGGGATCCTCAGAGGATCCTGGGAAAAGGATCTTCTCCTTCAGAGAGGGGGGAACTACTCCCAAAGAAAAATGGGTCCCTAGGGATGCAAATCCAGACTGGGGAGATGTGGAGACTGAGCTACCGCCGCCCACCATCTCATCCCAGAACCAACAGCAAGAAAATCCCCTGGTTCAAACCCATCCTGGCGACTGCCTCCAAAAAGGGGGGGGCGGCCCAGAAACGGAGCCAGGGGAACCCACAATGGCTCTGATCTCCAGTTGCAAATTTTTTCTTTCAGATTCCCAAGACTCTCCACAGAATTCTGCCCAAATCTCCTCGCTAGCGATGTCCAAAACCAGAAAATTAGCCCACCAGTTGTCCAAAAATGTACATTATCTGTGCCCCCTTGAGGAGAAGGAGGGAAGATATTATGCCCCGGTACAAGTACAGGGGCAGGGTACAATCTCAGCACTGGTGGACACTGGATCTCAAGCTACCCTTCTGTCCAGAAGGGCCTTTGACGAACTGAATGCAGGAAGGGGAGAGAATTACCAAATTCCTCTCACCTCTCTTCCTGGACAACTGCAGAACTTTGACGGGAAGGAAATTCCCGTCGAGGGGACGGCAGACTTGGACATTAAGATCGGGCGACATAAGTTGAAACACCCGGTCATAGTTGTGACCCCAGAGGGCACCCCTTGTTTACTAGGGAATGACCTCCTGAGAAGGTTGTCACCCCTAATAGATTGCGTAAACAAGGTCCTCTGGACTCAGACTAGCCGACCCATAAAATTAAAACAGAGTGTCAACCATGTTAGTTTAAACGGCACATGCCACATGGTTGAACAAAAATCTGACCAAGTAGAATTTCACTTCCAGAACAACCAGATTCCAGACGTGACAGTAATAGCAGTAGGACAACAGACTGGTGATGGGGGGTCCTCTCTATTTCTGAAAATCAACCTTCCTTCCAGTCTAAAGTGGTATTCCACGCTGGAAGGAAACACTCTGAAATTCTATACTAATCCACAATCAGAAACCCCCACTCCTATAGTCCAGAAAGATGTGAAATCAGCTCAAAGCCTGGCTGATATTCAGCAAATTGGAGAGCAGTTGTTCATCCCTGTTCAGTTAAATGATGGGAAGGACTCTGTTCTCGCTCGAGTGTGTGTGAACAACGGTAAGAGCTTCATCAGCGAAGCCATGTTCCGCCAACTCCCAAAAGATCCAGCCATTCCCACCTTCAAACTGATAGACAAATGGGAAATGGACCTGGAAGCACCTAATTCCAAACATCTCATGCCAAGCAGGTGTATGCTCAAAATCTCCATTGGCAACAAGAGCATAGTCCACAATTGTTGGGTCGTGCGAGACGTCCCTGCCGCCTTTTACTTAGGCAGTGACATTCTCAATCGCTTTGCCATTAGTTTGGACCTAATAAACTTCAAAGCTTGGTCCCGATTAGCGGATAATCCCATGGGCTTTGATGATCCAGAAAAAGCATTTAGGCCAGCTCAATTGCTACCTTATGCAGTTGAAATTCAGGTTAAAGAGGAAGTCACCATCCCAGAAAGGACCCGACAATTCTCCCTGGAAGTGAAAGTTAAAAGGGGACAAGAGTTGAAAAACCCTGATGCTTACATACATCTAAATGCTTCTCTCCAACAGCAAGGGTTGGGGGTAAACCCGACTCCATTAGTCAACATAGAACATGACCCCATTCTAATAGAGGTGGATAACAGCGACTTAAAGAGTATTACTCTAGCCGCAGGCACCATTATTGGAATGGCGGTTGATGACCGACATTTCTCCATTGATCTTGTAAATGAACTGTTAGGACCCATCCCCAAGGACTGTTTTGACAGTGACAGTGATGACAACGCAACACCAGACAGGATTTTTACCCGGCATGGGGGGAACTTCCTGGTGTACACTTCCTGCCCCTATGGTAAGGAAGATGTGACCTGTGACTTCAGGAGGGATGAGGTGATTTTCCAGGTCCATGAGGGCTGCCTTTCCCACCTGAAGCCTCCGGTCCAAATCAGCACTCTGACCAGGGACTTCTCCACTCAGCTGGAGGAGGCCGCGGAGATAGCCAAACCAGAAGTCTTTCCAGGCTTCAGGCAGATGGTGGAAGAGAGAGTCAACCTAGCTGATGCCTGTGTGACTCTGGAACAAAAGCAAAAGTTGAAACAAGTTTTCTTGGATTTCCAAGATCTCTTTGCGGTAGACTCATATGACTGTGGTCGCACCGACATCCACACCACAACAATCCCCACGGACCCTGGCATGACTCCTGTGTTTGTGAAGCAATATCGCTTGCCTCTCGCATCAATGGAGTCCCTTACTGAAATAATTAAGAACCTTGAGTCCCGGGGAATAATCCGTCCCGTCCACAGCACCTTCAATAATCCGGTGCTGGGGATATTGAAGCCAAACGGCCAGTGGAGACTCTGCGCCGACCTCAGGGAGCTCAACAAACGGGTCCATACTTCCCGATGGCCTCTGCCCTACATTGACCAAGGGCTGGCCCAGATCCAGGGGTCACAGGTATTCACTGCAATAGACCTGACCAATGGATACTGGACCGTGCCTGTCAGCAGGGAGGACCAATACAAACTGGCTTTTACCTTTGGGGGCCAGCAGTACACATGGACCCGGACTCCCTTCGGATACCTCAACTCCGGCAATGAATTCAACATTTTCCTACATAAGGCCATGCCCGACCTGGGTGCAAGGGGTAACCTGGCTTATGTAGATGATGTCCTCATCAAAAGTTCATCTGTGGAGGAACACATAGCGGAGATCCGTTATGTTCTGACACAGTTGAGGGCCGCCGGAGCAAAACTTTCCTTTCAGAAAGCACAGTGGTGTAGAACCCGTGTAAATTTCTTGGGGCATGAGATTACTCCTCAGGGCCTCTGTCCCCAGGAAAAGAAAGTGGAAGCACTTCAGAAACTGAAAGACCCCACAACTCTGCGGGAACTAAGGAGCCTCCTTGGACTGACTAATTACAGCAGAAAGTTCATTGAGGGCTACGCAGAGATCACCAGACCCCTGATTCATCTCCTGAAGGGGGGGGTCAAGTGGGAATGGGGTCCAGAACAAGCCGAGGCAGTAAAACAACTCAAAAGAAGCCTCTCACAAGCGCCTTGCCTAGCTTACCCTGTCAGAAACAAGGAGTTCTTCCTGGAGACGGGGTTCTCTAATACGTGCTTGACGGCAGTATTATATCAAAAGCATGACAAGGTCAATAAAGTAATCTCCTATGCGAGCAAAACTTTATCCTCTGTGGAGGAAAAATTCAACGATTGTGAGAAGGCACTCCTGGCAACGGTGTGGGCATTGAAGAATTACCGCCCGTTTATCCAGGGGGAACACATCATAGTGGAGACTCCACACCAGCCTCTGCAATATCTCCAAAGTGACAGAATCCGGGCCGGAAATGTGAGTAATTCCCGAATTACTTCCTGGATTCTGTCAATGCAAGGCTTTCCTGTGGAGGTCAGATATGGCCAAAACAAGAAGAGTCCCCTCGCGCAAGGTCTGGCTGACTTGCATGATTGTGCCAGAGAAAACTGTCTCGAGGACGAAAGTCTAAAAATAAAGGACAACATGGAGGCATACCTTAATTCCCCCCACAAAGTCTTTGAAGAAGACAAGTGTGAGGGAATGCCCACTGTGTATGTGGATGGATGCTCTTACCATGTCGACAACAACGGGGAGAAAGAACTGGTGGCCGGCGTAGGGAATGCATGGGTGAATGAGTCCCCAGAACCCTCCGCTGGATACAAAATTGGTCCCCGAAGTAGTCAGGTGGCAGAATTGATGGCTGTGCATCAGGCCATCCTCACTGCTGTCCAGCATCAACTCCACGAACTGGTCATAATCACAGATTCGGATTATGTACGGAACGGGTTCGTGGAGCACCTGGTTAATTGGAAGACCAGAGGCATGGTATGTGCTAACAACAAACCCTTGAAACATGGGAAGTTGATCCAAAACATTGATGATCTGGTCACCTCGAATGGGATGACCATCTATTGGAAGAAGATCAAGGGTCATTCCAAAGTAGAGGGACCAGACAAAACTGGAAATGACTTAGCTGATCAGCTGGCCAAAACCGGGGCCATCCAAGGGGATCTAATTGAGATTGAGTCCCTGTTGGGGGAAATCCAGGTCACTGCCATCACTAGGTCCCAGACAAATGCTCACAACGACCTCTCAATTGCACAATGGAGTAAGGAGACCCCTGATGCTGATTTGATTACTGCTCAGAAGGGGGATCCAATAATTGGTAAATTTTACCAGCACCTTGAGGACCCTGAGAACTTTCCCCTGACGGATACCGATTACATTGGGAAAGAGGACCTAAGAGTGTTGATGAAATGTCCCAAAATGTTCCGGATCCAAGACGGTTTGTTGGTAAGGAAATCCAAAGCTGGCCACGATCAGTGGGTGGTTCCTACCTCATTCCGAAGCCTGATGTTAAGTCACGCCCATGATGCGGCCACTGCCGGTCATAGGGGGTTTCACACAACATTGGAAATCTTAAGAGAGGTTGCATACTGGCCACACATGGGGCAGGACCTCGACCAGTACCTGAAGGGTTGCCTTGTGTGTGCACAATTTCAGCCATCATCCCTCACACACCGGGCGCCTTTACAAAAGAGGGGAATGACACTGCCATGGTCAGATTTACAAATCGACTTTGTAGGCCCTGTGATTCGCTCGGCTAGGGGGAATAAGTACATGTTGACCGTGACATGCTTGTTTACCAAGTGGGTGGAATGTCTCCCAGCCCCAAATTGCAAGGCAGAAACTGCAGCGGCCTTGATGATTAACCACATCTTTTCCCGTTTTGGTCTACCTCAAAGGATTGAGTCAGACAGAGGTAGCCACTTCACCAGTGAAGTAATGACAAAGATGTGGGAGATACTGGGGGTCAAGAGAAAGCTGCATATTGCTTATAGACCAGCTTCTTCTGGGGCAGTAGAGAGATATAACCGGACAATTGTGAGCATATTAAAGAAGTTTGTGGCAGATTCTGGGCCAAGTTGGGATATCCGATTACCTCTGGTCCTAATGGCCATCAGATCTACCCCTTCATCTGCAACCAAAATGTCACCATTTGAGTTGATGACTGGGCGCAAGATGGTGCTTCCGCAGCATTTGCTCTACAGGACCCAAGAGCAGACACTGATAAATGCCTCCACTACTCATGAGTATGTAGAGAATTTAAGGAAACACCTCCAACATGCTTTTGCTTATGCTCAGCGGAATCTAGAAAGATCGACTGATAGCATGAAGACCCATTATGACCTGAAAACTTCCAGGAAGGAATATCAGGTGGGAGACCGGGTCTATCTATACAACTTCCAAAGGAACCAGGCCAAGCAGCGCAAATTTTTGCCTACATGGAAGGGACCCTTTGAGATCGTCGATAAGATCTCCCCTGTGGCCTACAAGATCCGCATCCCCAAAGGTGGTTCGGCAGAGGGGGAAGACAAGTGGGTCCACATAAACCAGTTGAAATGTTGCCATCCCAGGCACACTCTGCAACAACTGGAGGAATCCTCTGGAATCCTAGCGGGTACTGTATCAGACTAATTCAGTTCCAATCATAAAACCTACCACATCTAGTCTCTAAAATATTGTGATTTACATGAAACTGTCTCTAGTGATGCTGTTTTTTTTTTTCAAAATAAGAATGTAATATTTCGTTACGATGAAATGCATATGCTGCCCCACTATCTCAACAGTGGTGGAAAAAAAAATCGTCTATGAGTAGATATTGCCGCTCTTCCTTTATCATCCTAGGAGAGATGAAACCATGAAGGATGACCAAGAAGGACGATCCGGAGACCGGGAGCAAAGACACAACGGGCCCGGGGTACCGCCCAATCTTCCCATCAGGACCGGCGAGGAGAACTGATCGATCTGACCGGATGGAGAAGAAGATGCTGAACTGTGCCATCTACAGAAGAGGAAGAAGATTATGCGGACAGACCGGTGCGTGGGTCAAAACCCTTGGGCACGCGACTCCCCATCGACCCAAACTCAAAGTGCAGTCACGTGGGGGGGCTTGTAGGGTGTCCTGACCCACGTTTAAGCTACCCTGCTACAACATTTGGTGCTGTGGGCTTAGGAAATTCAAGATGGCGGAAAACCCACATGTGCGCCGAAATCCAGGAAAGCTGCGCAGTTGTGCGCACACCAAAATGGTTACCTAACTTGCCACCCACCAGGGTAAAGAAAGGTCTTTGTTAACAAAATCCACTTTTACTGATGTCAAAAAGTTGCTGAAATCGTGACTCATTGGACCACTTTAAAGATTCAACCCTTTTTGTGGGGTTCCACATAACCATCTTACTGTAAGGAGCCCCATCAAAACAATGTTAAGCAAGGATTTACTACCATGTAAGAACCATTCCTGTTTAGAATGCATTAATCCAAGAAAATCCCAAAAATGGGTGCAGTACCAGTACTCACCACTATCCAAAAGCCGGCGTTTTAAAACCCACTGTGTGTTTTTCTGAAGGCAAGCAAAATGCCTATTTCAAACCTTGCAACATGTGCCAAATATTCACTGAACACCAGCAGACATTTGGCAGAATGGAGTTTTGTGTGCCTACAAAATCTGGGAAATGAAGAGCCCAAACACAATGCTTATAACAAAAATGCTATGGAGTCAGCAGCTTAAGCCTAACTGCAACTGGATTTAAAACCACCAAAATCGAAAATGTTAAATTAAATGAGTGACCTATGTTTGGTGTCACATGCCTTTGTAACTGTTGAAATGTCATAGTTTTGCACTTAGAATCAGCATTCTAGCTGCATGTGTAAAATTACAAGTTATTTTAAAAGCAACAAAAAGTTAGCTGAAGGTCTGGCTTAAGGAACTTGATTTTGCCTAGCAACGGATCCCATCAGGAGTGAAACTTGAGTCACAACTATGTTCCCAGGCCAATGTTCCTTTTGCTGCCCACACTAAGGATATGCCATCTATCTGATAATTGAATTTCCTGTGCTCTGCCAGAGAGTGAACAAAGCCCTCTCCACTCAGGCAAAGGTTTTTATTACAGACGTCGTAAAAAGTGGCTTCCTCCTGGAGAAGCTGGGAGGGGCACTGCCTGTGAGAAGCAAGCTGGCTTGGCAGAAACTGGAAAGACTGGTTTCTGTACCATGTGACCTGAAAAGACACACCCCTGCAGCAAGGATATGGTTTTATAAAAAGGGGGATAATTCATAGTGCGGACATGTGAAAATTTTATAAATGATACCATAATTCTTGTGATTTTTCTGCCCACAGTTTAAGACGTGGTAGGAACCGGTGGTATGTTCAGGGGGGTTTTAGCGGAAAAGTGGATATTACTCTAAATGTGTGCATGTTAAAAATCTGAAACTTCATCAGTTAATGTCCCTACCCCCTGCACACATGTATGTAAAGTTGGGTCCATGTCGGAAATTGAAAAAGCAGTTAAAAAGTCAATTATGTACACTCTTTGAATGCAAGCTCCGAGAATGAGCAGATTTGGACATAGACATGGCTAAATTCAGCCACACCATGTATATGTAATTTCAAACAACTGTGTAACTCTGAAGTATGGATTTTGATCATATATATATTTGGGTGCACAGATGATAAGGGAGGTTGTTTCAAGAGATCATAAAATGACATCAATCTGACTCACAGTTCAGTTTGCCAATCAAGCGGAGGAATGGAAGCCTGACCAATGACGAATGAGAGGGGCAAGTCTAGTGATGCAACACACACACCCATTCTCAAGAAACAGATAAAAGCAGAGAGTCAGGACACATAGAGACATTCAATTTCATCTGCCGCTGGAAGCCCTGCCGGAAAAATCCATACTTACCTCCATCAAACTCCAGAAAGCCAAACTAGAGACTTCAATCTATCCAGAGCAGAGACCAGACCAGAGAGAAAGCAGTGCTGTGCCTAGCAGAGACCAGACCAGAGAGAAAGCAGTGCTGTGCCTAGCAGAGACCAGACCAGAGAGAAAGCAGTGCTGTGCCTAGCCGAGACCCGACCAGGCGCTGTGAGCAGAATCCGGAAAGACCTGACCAGACTGAAGATCGTGACCAAGTCGCTTTCCTGTTCAAAATCTCTTGTGAGTACTTAGCAAAACTCAGAACACATCTCTTAGTTTAAATTCATCTAATTCAATCTATTTAACCTAAGTAGAACTGCCTCCTATCTGTCACCTGTCATTTCTAGTAAAATTTGTCATTTTGAAAAAGTGTGCGTTTAAAATTTACAAAACCAAAAACGACCTTTACTAAATTACTCATATCTCCGCAACCGTTTGGGCTAGAGACTTGCAATAACTTTCATTTGGAGGCTGAGATCCCAGGCTTTCCTAGGACCCCAAAACGGTAGAGATAGTCCTTGCGGTTCCTTTGTAATAGCGCTCGGCGCATCCGCGAATTTTGCCGCGATTTGCAATTTCTTCACATGTAAAAAAACTGCTGCTGCCTGATTTCATTTGCCAGAAATTCGTTTTAACCTGCTAACTATCCCTGCCTCATTGCTAGTGTGAGCCTGGACTAATATTAACTAGATACCACTCACCCTGAACCTCTGAAAGGGAATTAAAAAGCATTTCCAGCATATTTCTCATCCATTGCTAGCACATATCAAAGCATTTGGGCCTGTGATTTCAAAACTCCTATCTGTTTTCTGTTTCTTTAAGCTTGCTGGGGTGAACTGAATCACATTTGATTGCATTTCTGAGAACTGTGTGTTTCCTTCCATTTCCTTGCCTTGCATCAAGGGGGGGGGGGAGGGAATTGCCAGAGAAAAGTGATTACATTGTTTTGTTGAAATCATATTGAGTATTTCTATACTGCATTTCATTCATTGAATATTGCATCCACCTGAGCCTACATAAAGCATCCTCTACCACATTATACTTTTGTTCCTATTTACCAGTGTGCTACCTTATCCATTTCATGTCAACTCATTAGTGATTAAAGAAGTGTGCTAGTGCCAGATTCTCCGTTGTTAATATTTACCATATCAGATTAAGTGTGATATTCAATTATTAATTTATTAAAAAGTGTGATATATATTTTAATTTATCAAATAAACCTTTTAAACTTGCAAAACAGAATTACTTCTTGGCTCAGTGGGGTCAGGGGGATTCCAAGAGAGGGGTGTTATACAAGGGTAGTCATCCAGAACGCATGAACTGGACCTAAAGATATATCAATAAGGGTTTTCATTCAGTATTCTAGACTAGGCGTTAACTTGGCTGTAGTGCTGAATTGAATCCTCTTACAGGCATTTGTGGCAAAGTAGTTTATTTGCCATTAGATCTGACATAAAATGTACACACCCTAGGAGTGCAACGTCCAATAGAGCATTCTTTAATTGTCTTGGTAAATGGTGGACCAACAAAAGACAAACAAATTTGTCAACAACTGGTGGACGTACATAAAGTTAGACAAGCCTTGCAATATCTGAAAGACAATAATGAATACTACAAAGAAATAAATATTGAAGAAAGCTTAAGGGAAACAACTGAAATTAATTCAAGAGTCATCAGAAACTGGTCAATTTGAACTTCTGGATCCTGCTGCAGTATCCACTCTTTTAGACCATTTCACAATTCATCCATTACATCCAATGAAAGCATAGATGATGCACTAAAAACTTAACAAATGCGACAAACCAAAGGGTCACCAATGAGCATATGGGAAAAAGGTAGAGAAGCACATGCTTTTCCACTGCTATTTCCTACTGGCAAAGGCGGAAGATACGATGATAGAACCAGTCAGATTACGGCATCATAATACCACTCATTACAAATGTATTCTCAAGATCCCAGATTTAGACAAAATGTGGAATACATATTCCACCTACTATTTGAAAGTGAACTAGCAACCCTATGTTACGGAGTTGCACACATTTTGAAATCTGGAACCCACTTTCAAAATATGTCAGCTACGCAATTAATACAAAAAGTACAAGAAAAATATGAGGTTTTACAATCAAGTATAACAAATCTGTTTGCAAACATGCATGGTACAAAAGAATACTGGTTCTGACGGCACATAGACGTATGCTGTATGATCAGAAACCTTGGACCACTGACTTGGTTTGTTACACTAAGATGTGCAGAGTATGCATGGGAAGATTAACATGAATTCCTATGCATACCAATCAACAACAAAACCAACATAGATATATTAACACCTGGAGAACTTTGCTCTCTAGATCCAGTCAAGATATTTCCATCATCGTTTCATTGCTATGCTACACTTTATTTGTAATAAAACTGTTCCTCCCCTCCGAGAAGTGCAACACTTCTTTGGGAGAAAAGAATACCAAGCGAGAGGAGCACCACATATTCACATGCTTTTATGGATCAAAGGTGCACCTAAATTTGGTCACGACAGTGATGCCACTGTTTTGCAGATCATCCAAAAATATGTCACTTGTGAAATCACTTCACAACGGACACATAGTGACGTGCCTGGACAGATTTTACAATTTCAAAGACACAAATGTGGCAAATATTGTCATTGCAAATACAAAAGCAAAGGGAAATACTACACCAAACGTCGCTTTGGTTTCCCTAGACCAGTTACAGAAACAGGTGATGTGAACAACTTCAGGTCTTCAGTTTGACGTAGTGTTAAAGGTAAACACCTAAGAACACGTATTACATAAAAAGAACAGAAGAATCAAAATATATCAATGATTCCAATGCAATCATTGCCCTCTTATGGAATGCAAACATAGATGTACAGTACATTGCAGACAATTCCACTTCAGTTGCATGATATGTTACAGCCTACTTAAGCAGAAAAAACAGAGCATGAAGACATCTGGAATGATCTATCATCAGACAAAATGCTCTTAGAAATTGTACAGCCTAGGCATAAAAATACTCTCTCATAGAGAATGTGGCACCTGTGAAGAGGCCGATTGTTTAACCGGTACTGCTTTGTATGAAAAATGAGACAACATAGTATGGCTAAGTCTTGGTCCTGCTAAATCTAGAAAAAGAGTTCTGAAATCATATGAGGACATAGAAACAATTGCCAGAATTGATCCCAGCAGCCAAGACATTTTAAAAAACAATTTACTGGACACATACTATTCGAACAGGAGTAGCACTTTGGAAAGCATGTGTCTATACCACATCGCTCAAAACTTTGCATACAAAAATAATATAAATCCTGATGAAAGCAAAGGTAGATATAGAGTGACAGATTGTGAAGGCAGCTTAGTGAAACTTACCCAATGAAGCTTAATTAATCATGTCAAATTGTCATTAAAAACTCCTCAACAGAAAGAACTATATTACATGTCTCTGCTACAACTTTTTAAACCATGGAGAAAAGAGGAAGACATACTAGATAACTATGACTGCTGTGAAGATGCTTTCAAAGCAAATGAAAGCGCTATCACCGATGTAAACTTTACGCAGTACAAAACAATGTTGCATAATGAACAGTAACACGAAGAAGAAGTTCAGGCCCAACTAGATAAGGACACTTCCGACAGTAGTGAACCTTCTGTAACAGGAAGCCAAGAACCACTAGAACAGCCACTAATAGCAAATGAGGCAGAATTAGCTATGACGGAAGTGGAAAACACCATGTGTCACTATGAAGAAGATATAGAAGACTTAAGTGTACTACAAGCAAAACTTAACAAAGATCAGCACACCATTTTTGAAGAAGTAACAAAACAAATTGCACATGGTGTACAACACAAAATAAACAATGTGCCTGCCAAAATTACGGACCTATACTGCTGTACGTCAGTGGTGAAGCTGGATCAGGAAAAACATTCTTAATTAAAATCATCAGCAAGTTCCTTCAACAATTGACAAACAACAAACTGTCAGCTGTTGTAACTGCCCCCACAGGTTTAGCTGCCTACAACTTAGGCGGTGTCACTTTACACCGATTACTACTCCTTCCAGTAGAACACCAAAACAAATTAGACTATTACAAACTTTCTGCATAAGATGCAATGGAACTACACAGAGTATTAAAACAAATGAAAATGCTACTAATAGATGAAGTGAGCATGGTCTCCAACCTAATGTTGGCTTTGATTCACCTCAGATTGCAAGAAGTACTTAAAACAAACTACGAAGAACTCTTTGCAGGGAAACACATTATCATTTTCGGAGATCTTCTACAATTGACACCAGTGAAAGGTCAACCTATTTTTAAAACTTTAGGACACAAACTCTGCCGTAAAACTGTTTGCAGAATAGGAAATGTCGATCTTTGGCAACATTTCCAATACAGAGAATTAACAGAAAACATGCGGCAATCTGCAGATCTCACGTACGCCAAGATTTTAAAATGTATTAGAGTTGGTGTACTATCTCAAGAATCACAAGCAATATTGAAAAACTGGCACATCCATGCACTTTATGGCGATAACGCAGGTGCTACTGATGTTATGGAACAATTAGTGCACAAAAATGTCAATTGTATGGCCTTAATGCCAAATCTTGCAAGCTGTTTCAAATTCAATGAAACAATGTTAAAAAAAGAAATGCAACCAATTATGGAAATTTGCACCACAGACAAACTAAACGTACATGGTATGACACTATCCATGTGTGAGCAAGCCACAACAAGACTAAATACCTTAGAAAATTCAATCTCCAACACAGCTGGGTTGGAAAAAATATTAAAACTATCCTTAAATTGTAGAGTAATGCTTAAATATAACCTTGACGTGGAGCAAGGGCTAGTTAATGGGGCACTGGGTACAGTTGTGGGCTTTCAAACATACCCACGTGACAATAACATACAGTTTGTCAATATTTGCTTTGACAAAATTTCAGAAGTGAGAAGCACTATCACGCTTATGTACACTTGACGGTCTATTTCTAATCAAACTTTGATGCAAGTAAACTGAACGCTGATATTCCTTGCATTTTAGAATAAAGTAGACTGCGTTCACTGTACACCCCCAATCTGAAATCATATCCTGTTCCAGAAAAAGTGAAAATGTGGTAAAAGAAAACTAATTCAAACAGAAATGCAACAGAAACTGATGGAAAATCCTTAAAAGAAAATAAGCTAAAACTTCATCAATTACCACAAGCAAAGAAGAACCTATTAGGGGAAGTAAATCAGTTACTTCTTCAAAGAAGGAACAGAAACATCCAAAAAAAGCACTCAGAGACAGAACTAGCTGGTCCATTCAAATTTTCAAATGAAACTGGTTTAAGTTGCTATGCAAATGGAGCAATCAATATTCTATTTCAATTGCCACCATTGTTAACAATATTTACTTACACAGTACAGACCAATTGTGTTTGCAAAAGTTAGTCCTTCATAGAAACGCAACAAACAATCCTGACAACACGTTCAGTGTTCACGGAATAAGACAAGAATTGGACTACTGTGCTGGAATGGTGAGATTCACTATAAACTCACAGGAAGATCCACAAGGATTTCTAATGTACTTACTACAAGTACTGGAAAACAAAACATACCTATAAATGAAATCTTGCAGATTTCATACATGCACTCTCTGTAACAATGTGATACAGGAACAAATCCCAAATGAGCGATTTTTGTATGTACCCATACCTAATTGTGAATCCATTCCATGTCAGCAACTTGTACAGAATGCAAACCATGGCAGATTATGTACTATGTGCAATTCAGATAATCGCTCAACCTTACTAATACAAGCACATAGTAACTACATAATACTTATGCTTCTATGTTACAATGCAGATGGTACCAAAAACAACTGCAAGCTGACTGGATTCACACACGGTCAAGTGTCACTTGGGAAGCAAACCTTTACAACAATAGGTATAATCTATCACACAGGAGCTACAACCAATGCAGGTCACTACACTGCATACATTAATAAGAAATGTGGATGGTTCGAATGTAATGATAGCACCATTACTCTAAAGCAGAGATTGCCAGCTAATCTTACAAATGCGTATTTAATCTTCTTAAAGCCAAAATTTTATAACTAATGTGTACTTCAACATGAACAAAAAATCAAGTAAAAGACTATAAACAGTTAGAATACGCCAACAGGTATTTAACTGCCCAAGAGTGTATAACAACCATACAGATAAATGAATACCACATATCCGTAACAGAAAATGCACAGTTAGAATACGCCAACAGGTATCTAACTGTTTTTAAAAATCTGCAACAAGCCAACAGACATAGCATTAATCAGAAACAACATGTAAAAGAAAGAAATAGTTTGTAGCATAGCAAAGAAAGTTTTTTTTTTAATCCGACAAGGATTTTTTTCCCCCAGACCCAAGGATTTGAAAAACAAACACAGAAACTGAGCAAAATGCACAGTACACTGGTTTGTCAACTAAATATGAGGGTAAAAAAAAAAGGTAAAATGTCTACTGTGCAATGTAATAAGTCTTTATAAAATACAAACACTAACATGCTCTTTTCTTTTATCACAGAAATTAAAAAAGGATATTTCCGCCAAGTACTAAAGTCATGTAAGAAATATATGGATTCTCAACAAAGTAAACAGTAAGTATAATTTCACACATGTCATACATATTCAAATCTATATATCTAATCTATGGCAGTAATATGGTGCAATGGCTGTAGGCAGGGCCTAGCGTCTTGGATGTACAACCTACCACCTACAACCTGTGGCCAAGTAACCAAGTCTATAGGTCTTGGTTGCTTGGCCACAGGTTGTAGGTGGTAGGTTGTACCCACAACCACAACCATTGCAGCATATGAAAACCATGGTGCTTATAATTTCACTACTTATAAGTTTACTCTTGGGTGCATGGTCTGCAGCCATGCACCTAAGACTGTAGGTTGTGCACACAACCACCGCACCACAGCACACCCATGCTGACTTATAACATCACTCCTTATGACTTCAGAAGCACCACAGCATATCGCACCCATTGTGGCTTCTAACTTCACTAGGTATAAATTTGGTTTCGGGTGCATGTCCGAAGGCCATGCACCCAAGACGCTAGGCCCTCCCCACAACCATCTGAATGAACTACAGTGTACCTATAGCTGTAAAATGCTGCAGTAGTTGTGGCCAGAGGCTAGAGTCTTGGGTGTAAGGCCACAGATATTTGAATGTATGGGTGTGCAGTATGTAACACCCATAGTGTCTTATAACTCCAGTGCTTAAAACTTTGTTCTTGGGTGCATGGCTTTTGGCCATGCACCAAAGACTCTACATCCTGGCCACAATGACCACAGCATATCACACCCATTGTGGCTTGTAACTTCGGCCATGCAACCAAGACTCTAAACCCTCCCCACAACCACCTGATCGATATGCAACACTACGGGTGTATCAATACCTGTGATATGCTGCAGTGGTTGTGGCCAGGGCCTAGCATCTTGGGAGTATGGCCTACGGCCTATGGCCAATGGCCATGCACTCAAGACTCTAGCCCCTGGCCACAACCACCGCAGCATGTCACACCCATGGCGGCGTATAAATCAATAGCAGACCCATACAAACAAAAAATGTAACTACGGCATTTACTCAATTTCAATGTTCGCTTAAACCACATGTGTCCTTAGAACAGTTTCAAGTTGTCTGCGCACAGCACAGACTGAAGTACTATCCTTATGAGACCCCTCATTTTCTGTACTTTCAAATATCCCGAACAAGGCGGCCATAGGGAATACATCATTACCACCTACCGCCTAAACAAATACAGTATTTCACCCATCTCTTACTCTCTGAACCTCCCCAAGCACTCTGACACACCAAAACAGTTTCTGAAATAGCATTTCGCTGCCGCGCTGTCTCCGGGTCCAAGATGTCGGGCGCATCCAAACAATCTGACGCAGAACACGGCTCACTGCAGTCAATCGGCGGAGACTTTGCATGTCCGCGGTCATGATGCCAGCCCCTTAGCCAATCGGTATCTTGTCCGCGGAGTGAACAGGGAAGTGTGACCGGGGAGCGTACATAGATATCACACATTTTTTTAGACCTACTTTTTGGTTCTTTTAAAGAAAACTATTGGACGGATTGTCACCAAATTTACAAAAGCACGCTTTCGGGACCAATCCCCCGCCCCTGCAGCAAATTTGGTGAAAATCCGTCCAGCGGTTTGGCCTGTAGGCATGCACAAAGTTTTTCCCCCATCAGTCTATGGGGAAAAAAGACGTTTTGGGACCCCCGCTATAACTTTCCCCCACCGGGCCAAACATCACCAAACTTTGCAAAAAATTCAGAGTGGCCCATATACTTTTTTTGCAAAGTTTGGTGAGGATTCGTCCAGGGGGAGCAAAGTTATAAGCCGCCCAAAAAGTGTTCTTCCTATGGAAACAGCAGCTGTACCATAACTACACAGCCACTGCTGTGTCTGATTAACATATATGTTCAGGGTATGTGTGTTTATGTGTGTGTGTGTATGTTGCTCCCCCCTCTCTATGGCCAGAATATGACAAAACCCTAACCTAATAGCCCTATGTTTTTCCAAATCTCATGCATGATGTCCTTTACTTCCACATCTGAAATTCACATCCTCCTCACTCCTTCTAATAAACCAATCATCAAGTACTACTGATCCATAACATGCTCAATACTTGTTAAGAAGGATTTCTGAACTCTGTCCAGGAGGGGCAGAGGTTCAGAAGGTCAACCTAGTTTCTTGGAACAGGGTAACCTCTGGACAAGCCAGACCAATCAGGGTATCTATGGCAGGCGGTCCAGACTAAGGGCCTCATCACTACTTTGGCGGTAACGCCGGCGCTATTAGCGCCGGCGTTATCTGCCCTACCGCTGAACTGCCCAGCGCTAATAGCGCCGGATCATGTGTTTGGCGGTAATGTTAATCCCCATTCCCCATTGAGCCCATTTGGGAATGCCCCATTCCCCATTAGGCTCAATGGGGAAATTTCACGCTAATACTGCGTGAATTTTCAGCGGATTTCCCCCCAGCTAAGAGAAGTCCTGATTTGGCGGACCCTTAAATCTGGCAGTAATAGCGCTACCACCGGATTTAAGGGTTACCGCCAAAGTCGTGATGAGGCACTAAGTCTCACGAGGGGTGAGGGTGACTGAAGGACCTCAATGAGCACACAGAGCAAGGACACTTACAAATTACTCCAGACAGGTGTTATATTAAAAATATAGACACATACATCACACTCAATACAATATATATAGAAGACCAGGGTGGTCTAAAGGGATGACTGCATGAAATATGTCAACAACCTAGAGGGGTAGGAAACAGGCAGTGCAGTTAATCTTTAGGCCCAATTCAACCTCAGTTATTCACCTAACTAAGAGGCAGTCCAAGCCCTAAGAAGAAGGGAGCCTTGTGCTCAATAGTACCTGTATGCCAATGCCCACGGTTGTTCCAATGGGCAAAACAGGGTCTCTTCAGGGATCTCTAGCAGCTCGGGAAGGTGGATAAGGCGATGAAGAATAAGTTCCCACTATTCAAGAAGGACCTCCACTTGAAGGCAGAGGCAGTTCGAGAGTTCGGGATGGAGTCGCTATTTTGCAATAGCAGTGGACAGGAGAGGGCCCCCCAGGGGCCACTCGTGCGTAAAGCTGGGCTCTGGCGCTAGGGGCCACCGGTTGGGGTAAAGATTACTCACCGGTCCCTGAGACAAGGAGACCCAAACTTCAGCAAGTTAGTCCAATTCGGTTGCAGGTTCGACGGTGGCAAAAAGGACGTCTCAGCGCCTTTTAGTTCCTGAGTTCCAGCGAGGATTCCCAAATGGGACAGTGGCAATTTCTCTGCTCTGGGTGGATGAAATCGCCCCAGTGTCACTGTGGCAGGCTTCAGGGGCAAGAGGGTCACAAATGCAGTGGACTTGCAAAGGACGTTCCCACAGCAGTGCAACACGGTGACCGAGTTTAGTCTGGTCCGGGCGCACTCGTCTCACTTCAGATCTGGGAATGCCAAGTGTACAAAATTCGGTCTGAGCATGCCGGGGACACAGAGCTAGCAGTATACCAAGTTTCGAGGGCCTCCTTGGAAAGATGGCAGAGACAGAGCAAAGCACCTGCGTACGCTGGTCAGCCCACTGGTTGGCCCAGGGACACTTCTGAGAAAGCTTACTTGCAGGTTTTGATGAAGGTGCTGAGAATAGTTGGTCCCACTATTCCAATGGGTCGAAGCATCTTCGCAGACCTTCTAGGATGACCAGATGCAGAGGGGTCTCACGGGACGACAGTGGGCTCAGGGTGCCAAACCTTCCAGCGGGTCACCAGAGGTTCCTCGACTCAGCTTCATAGTTGCAGGATACTTGGATCCTATCCCTTGTTAAGTGAGAACTCAGGAGATCGACGTGGTTGTGGTGTTTCCAGCCTACTCTTATCCAAAGTTCCCTTCGCGCCAAAACGAAGAGGACCCAATGGGAGATCTGCTCACAAACACACACTCCATACGTGGACCAATCACAGACCACAGTGGTCTCAGGAATTTAGGACACTACAGACTCTCTGGCACCCAGGATGTGTATTGGGACCAGACATCCCAGCACATCTCCTGGAGGCACACACACAAGGCATGCAGAAGCCTGCGAAAGCATTGGGATTCATGGGAAAATGCATGACCAAATAAGGACTGGCCCAGGTCGACCCGACCTGGGGAAGGTGAAGGGGCAAGATGGCCAAAGGACAGGACAAAGAACCTCGTGGCATGGCCATTTTTGAGCCAGGCCACCTATTTGTGCCAAATGCGTCCAACGCGGTCAACATGGCAGGAAAGGGTTCAAAATAATGTGAAATGATAGCTGCCACCAGTCCTGTCAAATTCTCCCAGTACTGACTGTTTTAAGGGCATGTCAGTTTCCCCATAAAAAGTGAGCGAAAGCCCAGAGGAGTGCAGCTGAAGGCTGTGCTTCTCTGGCAAAGTCAGTCAATGGTGTCTTAACAGCAGCATAATGTTTGGGGGTTGACACATGGAGGTAAAATTGCATACAACTATGAAATCTTTCCTAACAATACTTGTGCCAACTACTCTTTATTTATGTTTGCTATCCTTAAATTCTGAATAAACTTCCATTAAACAAGCTTCTGTTTGTCAAATTAATCTATCTGTGTTCTTCACGAAGAGCCATCAGTGTGACTCAGATGTATTCCCTCATTTGTGCAGCTCATAGCTTGCTTACACTCATTGGTCCTTCTTTCTCATCCATGGATATGTTTTATCTAAATAAAAACTCTATAAGTAATCTTAACAATCTACCCTTTATTCTCAAACGCCATGCTAATCAGGTTGTGTTCTCCATAAAAATATGTATTTGGCCTAATGGCACCCCTTTATGTTTCCTAGCCTTAAAATACTAATATGACTTCTTGTGTAGTGCATGTTATCCCCTGATCACTTACTCAAATCTCTCCTCAATATGTCTGTTGATATTTTGTAAAAAATTTAATAATGGTATAAAAAGATCATGCACACTTATCCTATGGTGTGTGGGAGTTCAATCTTGTGCTGGTAAAAGTGCTCCCTTCCATCACTATTACGTCCCCAATCTAAATACAAATGTTTGTATCAGTGCATTGACATTTCATGGCGCTACTGTCTTTTACTGCAAATATGCTTAGAATTGTGTTAATTCCTGCTGTACTCATGTATAGGGGCTTTTGGTGCTTGACCTGGTGTCACTTGCTATTGCTTTAACACTTCCGGGTATGTAATTTGCATTTATAACTGTATGTTTATTCCCGGTGCTTTCCTGGTACCATGTGTGATCTTGGGCATGTTATTTCAATAATTATGTGCTATGCATTGAGGGATATGCTGTCCCGCTCTTTCTGTCCTTGGTTACTCTTCTGACCAGTGTCCTCCCTGTCTGGATATTCGTACCACTCTCATGCGCCTACATTGTAATCTCTATTTCACTCTTGCTTTCCCATGCCTGATTCTTTTCTTACCACCATTTCTCTCCCTCTCCTTCCTCAATCGCTTTCCCATTTCCCTCTTCTAACGTACTTCCTTGCCTTCTTATTGTTATACATTCTGTGCAAATAAAGTGTATGCAACTGCTCTTTCTTTTGATAATGTACTGAAACTTCTAAGAGCCCTTTAATTTGTTGCAATCATTTCTGTGCTCATTGATTATATGTTGCCAGACCTTTGTGCAAAGCACATTTCCCTTTTCAAAATTACTTTTCAATAATGTGCCTAAACTTACAAATTGATTTCTTTCCATTGCTCAACTTGCCTTTCTCCTTTTCTTTATGGCTACCCTATGCACACGTATAGTATATGACTTCTAAAAATGTCCCATCTATTACTAATAAAAGGTACCTACAATGTTTAAATCCAAATTAACTAATAGAACCTTAAAATGGGAAATGGCTTGTGTATTTCTTTAAAAAATGATCTAATGAGGCCAATTTAATCCATATATGGGTAATAAGTGGGGACAAATTCTAGGGTGAAAAAATGTGCTCCAAATATGGTGAATCATACATACCCTTTTGGCCCATAACTAAAATACACAAAAATATAGACACTGATATCTCAATGGCATCCCAAGGGCAACATCTCAACATAACACATAACAAAAAATCAAATCTTTTTTTTCCATTAAACAGCATCCACTCTCGAATTGCTTCAACCATTCACCTGGTGTTGTTAAATCAAACTAAAACTGAAATCTTCTACTCCAAAAACACAATTAGTATTGACATATCTCATAGAAAACCTTACAAATGAGAGTCAATTTAATGAGTTCTGGCTCTAAAATACTTTTTAAATGAGAGTGGACTGAGCCCCTGCTACACTTAAAGCTCTGTATTAAAAATATATTGTTTTCAAAATATATGACTACAATCATTCTAATATTTTCTCTACTGGCAATGTCAGTACAAAATCAGTTTGCTACTATATACAACATACTGCTTCATTCTAAAAATAAATAAATAAACAATCTAAAAAACCTGTCATTATTCATAATCTACACTAATTATATGCATGTCCACATATATGTCCTCTCTAACCATACTCATTATTATATATCCTAAACCCAATCTCCTATTTTCCAATCTATTTTCACATGCACATTTTTATGTGCCTCGAATCACACCACCCAAAAAGGGATTAGCCATAGCCCTTTTTCCTCTTATATTCACAGGACATATTTAATACACATATACAACTATACCAACCACTTCCTACCTCATTAAAGGTCCAACAATATCTACCTTTCTGCTCCTTCTCTGTCTCTGCCTCATTCCCATTATATATGTTTTTTTTTTCTCAAATCAACATTTCAACCTTGCCATATCATTTTCATATCCACATTATCAACCCGTAACTGCTAATTAAAAGCTAACGACATTTTTCTTCACATCATATTTCAGCATAACTCAATGTATATCACATAGTTCCTTAATTCTTAAGCACTTTACATGACCTATATTTACGTATATTACTATTTATCTTTGCCCAATCGAAACAGGCACTCACGTGTGTGTTTGCATGACTTTTCAAATACGACTGTTGATCGTTTAACCACAAAACCATACTGCCACTGCTCCACATATTATTTCAAAAATACTTCCAAAAAAGCCCAATCCACCTTTCTAAAAATCACAACCCTTCATATAATTTCTCCAACTTTCTCCATCAATATTCATCTGTCATTTATCCCAACCCTACAACTGGTATCTCTAACACAAACCCAACCAAACTCGTTTGCACTCTAAATGCATATAACTGTAATCCATGTAAGGATCTCATCTATCCATGCTTTGACTCACAAAACTATCTTGAGTCCCACTCTCTTTCTGAGCCCTCCCCTCTTGTCTTCTGCTGAAGGATGTAGTTCTGGCATGACTGGCCACTTGTTTGAAGTCTGAGAGGCAAAGCAAAGGAATGTTATCTCTGCTTGGCAAGGCCATAAATTATGTCATATTTTAGCTGAAATGTTCACATAGCAAACCATTGTGTCGCCTTTAAAACTTAAATACATTATAAGATATGTACATTCTCTAGGCCTAAATAAAATTTTATTGTAATAGTTAGCTCTTTTAGTGCAGAGTTATCAAACAAAACGGTGCTCTATTTTCCTTTTAATTAAACCAAGCTTATGTTCAGGCTGAAGCTGCATTTACTGCCCACAAGAATGCAGCTGTTATCTGTATAAACACATCCCACAATTTAGCCATGGAAAAAATGTGTTTCTCTTAAAAATGAAATCCCTGTCGCAAAGTGAAAATGATGCATCACAAATACACATAATAAGCCAAATACTCACATATGACAAAACACTTAAAAATCCATGCTTCAACTCAACCTCATCACTCATTCTTCACTGATCAATACTGTGGCTCTGTTTTTATGGCAACCATGATAAAAACCGCATTGCTTTGTTAAAGAGTAAAATAAAAATCCCTTGGCACATGAAAGAAAGAATCTTTTTCTTTGAATTCAACAAACAATAACACAACACACACCCCATTCAACATATAGCATGGATTAGTCTTCATTATCACACAATAAAACATATAACATGACAAATATTTAAAAGAAATGTTTCCATTCAAAAGCCAATTGCCCTTTTCTCCATACTTCTGGAAAACTATACATACATATTTTGCCTCTTCACAGAGGACGGCGCACTACATTTAATAGCCCTTGCTATCAGTATTCAGAGGTATCCTTTCTTTAAACAAATGCTTCTATGTACATAAAAAACATGTTTTACATATACATTTATTTACCCATGTAATTTATCTCCATGGTTCTGTTGTTTGCACAGCAATATGTCACCATGAACTTATGGAGTTCTCCTCCCATGTCTACCGACGATATGATTTTGAAACATGGAGGTCAATCTGCAGCCTCTTTTTTCCCTCTCATGTTTTCCTTGTTGCAAATTTCTTCGTACCTGCCAGCGCTGCTCTTCAGAGAAAAAGTTGGGTTCTTGTCGCTGTTAACCTGTCAAAAGATTGAAAGCGCCCCTTCGTGCTCACCAAATGTTAAAGAGTCAATTCCTTAGAATAATCTCCTGTTGCAAGCCTCACTGGGAGGGAACCCACATTGTGTAAAACACAGACACAAATAATGACTAGCCAGGAGTATGTTTTAATCACCCATTTTACAGGCTGACAAAAGAATATCTCAGCTTTTCCTAAGACAACACTTACAGTGTGGAAAAAACTATTCAAAAATGTTATGCTAATATGAACCTTCTCTGTTGATAGGCCAATTTACTTAAAGATCAAATACATCACTTGGCTTCCATTGGACTAAAGACTTCCTGAAACACATAATCATGTTCTCTCACAATGACCTAATTTATGCTAATCATCAAATCACTAAACCACAATATATATTTCACAACCTTAAAACTGAAAAAGCAGGTTTTGGAAATGACGCACATTTCCAGATTCATGGCCCATTCTGTCCAAGGTCATCCCGCCTTGCTTATCTGCTTTAGCCCACTGCCAATTTTTATTTATAAAAAAACTTTGAACACCGCTGTATATTCCTGCCATTTAAAACTGCTGAATCACTGAATCACTACATACTGGCTTCTGCCCAATGCGATCTCTTTTTGCACACAGCATTATATTTTCTGTTTGTAGCCATCTGTAATGCAATGGCTGCCTTTTGCTGATCTATATTCTAAATCAGAAATCTATATTGTGTTAATTATGTTGGACAAATTGTAAGCATGTCTTTATGTTTTATGTTTGCCCTAAAAAAATGTGTGTAGTGTGACCTGTTTTCTATTGTACCTGCCTATAATAAGGGCAGCCTGGCTGCCTCAATGAACAATGCTTTTGACTTTTACAATGTTGGACGGAAGGGTGGGACACATTCCCTTGAATGATATTTTCACGTGTCTATTGCCATAAAGGGGGAGGATCTATTCCTCTTCAACTGGACACCAGTATGCTTTTTCATGGTAGTACCCAGGTTCTCCTCATGTGCTTGGTGCAGTATGACTTGCCTAATCCCAAATGAAGGTAGTAAGAGGCCAGTCCTCGCTGTTATGTTTCTTACCCTGCTGAGTTCATTAATAATATTTTTCAACATCTGCAATTATGTAGGTAGGTTTCTCTCATCAGGGCATCTTCTGTGATGTATCTTTCAATTAACTAACCCATAGGGTTTTGTTTAAAGTGCAGGTCCTAAGGTAGATGTCTTATTGGTAATGCATGTCTTTATGGTGGGACCAAAACCTTCATGCATGATGCTGCCCAAATGGCTGACTTGATGTTCTTGAGCACTGAGTGGTTGCTGGCTCTCCACACGTACACCTGCCCTCTCTTGAGGAGCTGGCACAGGGATTCCGTTTTCACAGAGAAATTTGAGATGGACTTTGAGAAGTGTCCTGTGAGACTCATGAATGCTACCTATTGGTCTTAATTCAAAGGTTGTGGTCCCTGTATTATGGCCTCCACCAAGTCATGTTGAGGTGTAATTTCCTTTTAAGGGATGTTCTAACCAAGGTACTAAACTTCAGTGGTTAAGAAACTGCATATTTCACATCATAATTGTATAACTTCCTTGGTGATGTTGCCCAAAATAATGGCCAGGGTTTCATCGTGGTTCTCTGGCATGTCTCAGTAGATTAATAAGTTTGCCTTGTAAGGAGGCAACTCTGTCAGCATTCTTCTGAATGTGATCCAACAAATGTTAGAAGGTGAATGCTGCACATGACAACCCGCATGGCATGTGGATGTACTGGAACCTGCCAAGCTGGGTGCGAAAGTCAATCAGAGGCTTGGAGTCATTTGGTGGACTTTTGGTGGACTTACCTGGTGGCATGCATTGTGCATATCTAGGTTTGTGAAGTCCTGTACCTGCCCCATCCCATCATCCGTACAAACGTGGTAATAATAGAAAGTTATCAATGATAGTTTCCTTGTTCAGAATGACTACGTCCAACCTATGGCGAATTCGGTCTTTCTTTCTTGTAGGCAACACAGGGCTGAACCATTCTGTAGCTCCCACAGGTTCTTTGTGCCTTCTTTGGTGAGTTTGTCGAGAAATACTAGGGGGTCATGTCTTATGTCTTTCAATGAATGGTACAGGCCATACATTTGGGCTGATGTTCAATGACCACATAAATTGATGGTAGGGACCTATTACATTTGAAATGTTATGTGAGCAGGGCCCCCCCGCCAAATTTTGGTAATTTGCACTACTTGGTGCGAATGTAAATGGCGGTGAACAAGAGTGGTTGCCTTATGCCTTTCATATTTACACTCTGCAGTTAAAGTGAGTAAACACTGCCTGGCATGCCAGGCAGCATTTACATTTGATTGTGAACGCTGCTTGCCATGCTTACATGGCTGGCAACGCTCAAAATTACAATTACAATTACATGCGCTCGTGGTAAGCAGTGTTCACAATTTTTAAAAAATGCTATCCGACATGCAAGCATGTCGGACAACGTTAATTTATAATTGTAAACGGCATCTCTAGCATTAGCACCAGCATTAAAATCCATGCCAGCACGCCTGCTGGAGCATTTGTATGCCGGAGAGGAAGAGAGGCAGTGGAAATGCAAGTTCTGTTCTGCCCCTCCTCTGTGCCATAAAAATGAATGAAAAGAGGTCCTTTACACAAGTCTTTTACGCATTTTCCTTACATTACGCACCCACGAACATGATCTCATTATGGTTTATTGAAGCAGCATTTGCCTTCATTTTGATGCAGCCTAGATGTTTGTGGAAAGCTTCTGTGGGATCTCTTTGCATGACGGTGCTTCGACCGAATACACTATGACCTCTCAATCTCAACAGGTAAAGTACCAGAGGCCTCCAAATCAGCGTACATCAAGCCGATTCTCAAAGACACAACAGGAAACGTAGAGGACTTATCCAACTACAGACCCATCTCCAACATACCCTACATAGCCAAACTGCTAGAAACGTACATCTACCAAATAACCCAATAATTCATAGAAGAGAACTGCCTACTAGACCATGCACAAGTTGGTTTCAGACCCATGAGAGGAACAGAATCAGCTCTCCTCTCAATATGGGACGACCTAAAAACAAACGCCGACTCGGACAACTGTACCGCCCTGATTCTCCTTGATCTGTCTGCGGCCTTCGACACTGTCAACCACACCATCCTCATAAAGAGAATAGAAGGGCTAGGGATAACAGACACTGCTCTACTATGGATCAAATCCTTCCTAACAAACAGAACAGGAACAGTATGGATGAAACTATTTAAATCCAAACCCAGAGGCTCCACGTGCAGAGTACCTCAAGGATCATCCTTCTCACCGCTTCTATTCAACATCTACATGTACCTATTAATCAATCAAACTCATCAAAAAACATGGCCTCACATGCTACAACTACGCCGACGATACTCAAATAATCTTCAACATACAAGATACCCGAGAAGAAAACACCACACTAGAGAATTGCCTTTGCGACATATTCAACTAGATGAACCTCAACCATCTCAAAATCAACCCAGGCAAAACAGAGAAAATGATTGTCTCAAAAAAAGGAGGAGACATCAACTACATCCCCTGGCCAAGAGAGCTCAGCACCACACCAGAACCATCATCAACTGTAAAAAACCTAGGGGACCTGATGGATAACAACCTCACTCTAGAGCCACAAGTAAACTCGGTAATTAAGAAATGTTTCTTCCTCCTGCGAGCAGCAAAAAGGATCCTACCGTTCCTGTCGTTCGCCAACAAAACACTTACCATCATTGCTCTGATCATGTCCAGAGTAGACTATGCCAATAGCCTATACCTGGGCATGCCCGAACGACTTCTAAAAAAACTGCATCGCATACAAAATACAGCAGCCAGACTCCTCCTCAAGCTACCCAGAAGAGAACACATCACACCTGCGTTAAAAATACTACACTGGCTACTACCAAAACAGCGAATGAATTTCAAGTCCATGTGCATCACATCACGCACAGAGCAATACACAAACAAGGCGCACAATTCCTAAGCGACAAACTACGTCTACATCAACCGACAAGAACACTAAGATCAAGCACCGACATACGCCTGGAACCAAAACCCTACAACAGAAAAAAACTCGGAGGATCCTCTTTTTCTCACCAGGCTCCCAAAACCTGGAACGACCTACCTAAGAATATACAGAACACAACAAACCACCTAGCATTCAGGAAACTCCTCAAATCAAAGCTCTTCACAGCGTAACCACAACGGAGACGCACTAGAATGTGCAGACATTATAACAATGGTGAAAATAACTCCGACCTCAGCCACTCTCAAATTGGACAAACACTCGAACCAAAGAACCAACCACCCGACAGAGCTTAAGACATCATGGAAAATAGCCACTAAAGGAGGCTCCAGAGACTGATCACATACTTAGACCCAGACGAAAGCCTCAAGTGACTCACCCACTCGTACGTACCGGACGGACCATACCCAGACCGGCAAACGCATTTAGATAAAATTCTGAATGTTGGCACGGCCTCGCTTGGATGGAATTGTGTGGGTTGGCCTGCGTCGCATCTGGATGGGACCTTGAAAGTTAGCATGCCCGCACCTGGGTGAAGCCTGAGTGTTGGCATGCCCGCACCTACACTGAACGGGAAGACTAGCACAGGCCACACTTAGAATTGTGGACAATTAGCCTGCGTCGCATCTAGATAGGATTGATTGAAGGACAGCATGCCCGCGCCTGGATGAATCTTGAATGCTAGCAGGTGCCACACTTAGAATTGTGAACACCAGCCTGAGTAGCATCCAGGTTATGTATGAATGCTAGCATGCCCACACCTAGACAGATTTCTAAACACCAGCCTGCGCCGCACCTAGAAAAGTCTGTGAATGTTGGCATGCCCACATGCGAAGGTCAAGTGCCACACTTAGACGAAACTGTGAATGTTAGCATGCTAAAAGTCTTGTAACCCACTAACCAATATAATTTCAAATTCTGCATACCTATCTGACTCAAAAAACTCACACAACCATCTATCGCACAACAAGCCGCACGCACTTCACAACACTGCAACAAAACAGAAGCCGGAGCAACAGCACACGCGGACTGACACCGATCCAATACCCGCAACAAAGCTCAGCACCCGGTGTACACCGAGTTGAAGCTGCCAACAGAACACCACTCTTCTCACTATCCTACTCCCTCTTCACCCTACTAACCAACACCCCACCCCCTTTTATCACTTACAGATCCGCCAGAGCACCCCGGGACCAATTCTGTTGATGACGGTCCACGGTACAAATACCTTTAACATTTAACTTACCTGTAAGCACCATGCTTCATTTTCTGTGTCCTCTGTTTGTGCTATCCATTTATAGAGATAATAATAATGTGTTCATGCATAGTGCTAAATGGCAGAGTCCTCCAGCTTCTAACTACTGTAATAACAAGTGTTAGTATTATTTTAATGGTACTTGCTTTATTGACTTCAGAAAGATAAAAAGCTAAGTGGGCCCTGACGCAAGATTCAAGCTTGTGAAGCGCAAACTGCTCTCATGTCAGGACCCATGCTTTACTAGTGAGGTTATCCCCCCAGTGGTGGCACTTACAAATATTCATGGTACAAATCCTCGTCGCTAAAAACGAGGAAAAGGGGGGCTTTTTTCACTTGCAATCGAGGAGATGTGCTTCCTTGATTTTCAAGAAAAAAGGTGCTGTTTTTTGTCAGTACATGTTTTTTGGTGTTTGGGTGGTGGGCAGATCTGGACGGTTGAAATTGCTTCCTGAACCCTTTCCTGTCCTACCCCCGCCAAGCTGCCCTCACCTGTAATTGGCCAGGTGAATCAACATCTCTACAGGGGTCTTTGCTGAAATGGCTGGTGAGTCGCAGTGTTGCCAGGTCCACTTATTATAAGGGACTTTGGGCTTGTTTTTGCACAGTCGCTTATTATATTTGGAGGTTGCTTGTCGTAGTTTTTGTCCACTTGTTTAACCATATGTAAGCATGTAATTGGGCTTGCTTACATTGCAGTTAAGCCTATTATCCGTCACAGCTCCACAGTGTCATGCACTGCCTGCAATTATTCCTTTGTCTTGCTCCCGGATGCTCCCTCCATTTGCACATGCTTAGGCATTTGGCACTGCTGGGACATTCGAGTCTGAAAGGCCCCTCACAGATAGTTACCTAACCAATAGGTGCCCATGAATGCCAAATGAGTAAAAATATGCAGAAAATGAAGCTCCCTTTGAAAGGTTAGTCATGATGTCAGCTACACTGACAGGCGAACAAGGGATTGTTCTGTATATCCAAATGGCAAGCCAGAGGTTTGTGATAGCCTTTCTTTATCCAAGTTACGTTGCTACACAACCTTTTTTAGCAATTCTCAAAGTTAATAAAATGCAGTAGTGTAAAAAGAAAATATATTTCAGGCCTCCATTATTTTGCATTCTGTGACTTCTAGTGCCCGGGCCATCAATCTCTAATTGCTCTTATTGTAATGCTCCGTTGACACCAAGCGAGACCTCTAGACTGTCACAACTGCCACATGGGAAAGTGACATGTCAGAGCAGTGAAGACTTTGGCAGCTTATTCTGCTGCTGAGAAGCAAAGTTCGGACTTTAATGTCCGGGACAGGCTATCTGAGCGACACAGCCCATTAAATAGGGACAGTCCGACACAATACGGGGCGGTTGGCCACCTGACCTGTTCATACTATTGTCAACAGTTTGTCTAATGATTTACATTAAGCATTTGTTTCCTGTACAAAGTGGTCTTTGCTCTTGTCACTGCATCCATTTTCATTTCGAATTTGCATGATACCGCTAGTTTGCCCAGATGGGCCATCAAGAAGTCAATGATCTTTTGATTGTAGCTTTCAGCCCCAGCGGCGGGGCGAACATGGAATTTAATGGCCTGCCAGCCTGAGCTTTGTAGGGCCGGGGCGTGAAAGCTACTTGCATCCCGGGATTTACCGGGGTGCATATAGTTATCATTTTGTCATCTCCCGTCGGAATGAAAAAAAATGACAAAAAAATGGCCGCCGTCATAAAAATAGAAAAAGACTAGGTCCCTTTTCCGATGACCACAGCCATGGAAAACAGGTTCCAAAATGGCCACCTTTTCTATGTTAATGCGGCTGCCATTTTTTTTAACTTTATTTTTTTCACCACGCATGGTGGATGCAAATTTGTGCCCAGGAAAGGCAGATTGCGATTGGTCAATCCAAGTTTACCGGGTGCGAATTTCTTTTCATATATTAGAAAACAGTTGTCTCTGCATGATCACATTTTTCTTGCCTGCAAGTCTTTGCTCCTTTTTATGTCTGCCTCGTCATAACCATCGGTATGGTTGTCTGAGCATTGTGGGGCCCATGCAAGAAGTGTCTGAAGATACATTGGACCTCCATACCTGGATTATGAGTATAGCCATTCTTCTCTCTGCCGGCAATGTAGGACCAAAAAGGCATCCCATGAAGGTGGGCATTATTTTTCCATTGCACATATGCTTTGCCACAAAGGGAAAGGGTGGCGATGAGTTTGCACTTTGCGTTCTATAATGTATAAATTGTGCTGTTTTTGTTGGGTCATGACTGGTGTTTATCGCAACTGTAGTATTTGTGGTGTTATGGAAAAACGTACAGAGTAAACCTTTTTTTTACTTTTTGTTTTCACTTGAAAAGCTGCAGCATTTACGCGGTGGGTTTGAGTTCTCGAGTACAGAGTGCAGTTTTCTGCCTCCTCCTGCCCCCTCATGGCTTTAGGAATGCCCACGGTACAGGGGTGTTGCTAGGTCTGGTAAAGATCCCGGGCTACGCTAATGTCGGGACTGTCAGAACTCAGGGCTAGCTAGCCTTTGGTTGTAGCCCCTGAGCTTCTAGCCAGGGCTACAACCAAAAGACCCAGGTCTATAGCCCCCTCACTCCCCCACAAGACCTTCCCTAGCGACGCCTCTGCACACGGAAGCGGTGCCTCGCTTTGATGCTGTCCCTATTTGTTCTGCATCTCCACAGGCACCAAGACACTTATTGAGACAGAGAGCACATCGAGTAGCACATCATTTTTTACTTATATGGGACATCTTTTGCTCATTAATACTCATAACTTTCCAAAGCAGCTTGTTGTGTTTTTTTGGCATTATTAAACATAAGGGTTTGCCCCTTTGGACTTCTTGAAAAGCCCGATTCCTCGCAGCTGTTGTGGCCCATAGAGCTACTGGGATGAGAAGTTTCGAAGCAATGCGAATGCTGGCTTGGGAGTTCCCAGCCAATCCTAGGAGGATGATTGAGGGCCGGGACACAGAGGCTACACATATTAGCATGACTAAGACAAGATCAGCATGGTGGACATCTTTTCATTTGATTGATTTATTTTATTGTTAATGCGTGATGAAATTAAAGTATTAACATATTGTTATACTTGTTACTTTACAAATAGAAACATATTAAAATCAAAGAAATAAAGTCAAAGTAATGAAATATTTATATTTTTCTTTACAAGCTTTCTTTATTAAGCTTATTTTCTTCATCACCAGTACATGTGATACAATTCCAGAATATCTCGTAAACTGGTAACCAGATACACAGATCAGTAACCCTAAAACAATGACATATACAAAAGCATAACATTAAAACAAAAGAATACCTAGAATTATAGTTAAACATAAATTGACAAAAAAAGCACAAAGTCATTCAATATTCCATTAGATCACTAACTGTGTCACAAGTAGTGGGCTGTGTACCTAATGATTCCAAAAGAAGCATTTCATATATTTAATATGTGATTTAATAGTGTTATGTGTATAGAAAAGGGTCACATGTGACAGCCAAAACGTGTTTCGACCCACACAGCTCTTTCTCAAGGCTGTTATGTAAAACATATCGTAACATCATGCATTGGGGATTCCACCAGATAAAATAGAGAGAACATGTTACGGAAAATCAGGGGAAAGAGGGAGGGGAGTAGAACAAACAAGACAGAAATAATGAAAATTGTTAGTAATTATTGTGAATATCAAGACAAGTTTATCAACGCTCTGCTTCATTATATATCATTCGAATTGCTGCACTCTTTTATTATTATAATTATTATTGTTATGGTATTTATTGAACACGGACCTCACTTTGAGAATCAACAGAGCGCTTTACAGAGGTATTCAACAATACAGATACACAACTCATCACTTTACAGAGGTCTGATGTGATATATAATTTAAAATGGGCCTGTACACTATTGTTTCTAGGCGCGACAAGACAAGGGGAGGGGGGCAGAGGGAGGACAAGACAAACGATCTTACTAGGCAGTGTATCATTTAGATCATGCAAGTGCGACAGCGCAAAAAGTGCAGGAGAGGGGGAACTGCCACAGAGAGGGAAAATGGAAGTTAAATCAGGGCAGTGCCACAGAGAGGGAAAATGGAAGTTAAATCAGGGCAGTGCCACAGAGAGGGAAAATGGAAGTTAAATCAGGGCAGTGCCACAGAGAGGGAAAATGGAAGTTAAATCAGGGCAGAATTGCTCTTAGTTAGTGCAAGGGGGAAGGGGGATGTAACAATCATAAATTCCAGCTCATACCTCAGTAGTTTAATTAGTGTGTGTTCAGAGTGGTTACTGTTAGATGGCTTTGTCATGCTCTTATAGCGAAGTTCTTATGTCATACATTTCTGTCGTGTAAAGAAAGGAATTTAAATAATCTAAATCTCATTGTGATTTCTCTTGAAAATAAAAGGTGTACAACATATAGAGTGTCCACTAAGCAAGATATAACTATTGGCCACAGACCTTGTCACCTTCTCCTTAAATATGGCAATGCCTTCATTTCTGGGTTAGTGCCAGAGGTCCTTTTCCAGGATTCATTGTACCACCCAAATTGTGTGTCTCCTATGTCTGACATTATTTTGAACAGCAAGACACTCCTCTTCAACTTAATTAGAGTGGCCAATGAGACAAATCCCAACTCCACACATATGGCGTCTATAGGCAGCGAGTGTGGTAGATCTAATGTGCGTCCACACGGCTTCCCCTCCAGTGTTCTTAACCAATGTGTTTCTTGGTTAGTATACATCTCTAGCCCATAGAGTATGCCTGGGACAGTGCTTGTCTTATATACTTGTAAAATTCCTTCGACCGAACAGCCCCCACTTGTTCCTACAAATCTTTTGATCATCCCAAATGTACTCACGGCTTTCATCGAAATGTGCTGCTTTAGAAGTACTGTAGAGCAAGTCGAGCTCAACAGAGCTCCCATGACTTAACCTCCTCTATTATCTCCCCACCTATCTTCCATTTAGAATTACGGTAAGGCTACTTATTGCCAAGCACCATCATTTTCATTTTAATATGGTTGATTTCCAATCCGTTCTCTTTAGAATAAGCATATATTGTGGAGAGTGAACTTTGTAGAGCAATGGGGGTTCTATACAGCAGCACGGTGTTGTCTGCATACATAAGCCATGATATTTGGTGGATAAGTCTTACAGATTTCCATGACTCCATTAGGATCCGCTAGATATTAGACGTCGGTGCAAGTACGCAGCCCTACTTGAGCCCCTTATTGGTGCTAATTTACTCTGTTATAAGTTAAGTCTTTTGGCCACTGAAGCATAGGTGTAAAATTGACTTATTAAGTTAGCAAGACCTGGGTCAATGTCCCATTTAGCTAATTTCTGTCACATCCGATTACGGTTCACACACTCAAAAACCTTTGAGCAATCTACAAATGAGATGTAATGTAAATTAAAGCAAATATATAAAGTGCACCTTCACCAGCTAGGACATCCTGACGCTGACAGTACAGGGACCGACAGGGCGGGCAGCAGTTAAGCTGTAAAAAGATAGGTTTTCAGGGCCCGGCGAAAGGAGAGGTGGTTCCTCAGGAAACGCAGGAACAGAGGAGTAGAGTTCCACAGAGAAGCCGCCACCACAGAAAAGGAGCAGCAGCCTACTCTCAAGGAAGAGATTGAACGCAAGTTCTGAGCTGGAACATAGGGGTCAAATTTGGCCTGCAGAAAATCTGGGCCATTCCCATAAAAGGTACAGTGGATCATGCATAAAGCCTTACATTTTATATGCCTAGCCAGGGGAAGCCAGTGCAGTTTTTCCAGAATCGAAGTGGTGGCACAGAACCAAGAGGCCACCACTGCCAGTCGAGCTGCTGAATTCTGCAGCACCTGCAGCCGCTGAAGAAGATACACCGGTTGAGCTAGGTAAAGAGCATTATAGTCATCTAGAGAACCAGCAGTGAGGGAGGATACCACCAAAGAACGAAGATGCGTGGGAAGATAGGGAAGCAATTGCCGCAGGATGCAGAGTTTAAAGTGGACTGACTGTCAGACATCACTGATCTGACTCTGCATAGAAAGGGACTCAGCGAGCTTTACCCCCAAGTTCTTCACAACCACAGAGGGCATCGGCAAAGGACCAATATCAGTCGGCCAGAAATCTGAAGACAATCCTGCAGAAGCCAGAGAAGGGCAGACAACTGGAACCTCTGTCTTCTCACCATTAAGGCGCTGCCAGTTTCTGCCCATTCACAGGCGGATAGCCAGCAGGCAGGAACGACAGAGCTCTGCCGAGGCAGGGTGGGATAGATCTAGCCTCACCAAAATCGGTGTGTCGTCAGCACAGGACAAACACCTAAACCCTAAAGAGCTTAGCAAGAAGCTGGACATATAAATTGAAAATAAGACGGGAAAGAGCAGAACCTTGAGGCACACCGCAGGTGAGGGGTTTTGCAGCCGAGACAAAAGGAGGAAGAGAAAGAGACTGGGTGCAAATATCTAGAAATGAAACAAACCAATCCAGAACTCGGCCCAAGACCCAAGCCGAAGACAACTGCTCCAGCAGGATGTCATGGTCGACCGTGTCAAAAGCAGTGGGTAAGTCCAGCAGGCACAATCTGGGCCAGATCATCCACCACTGCCATGAAAACTGACTCAGTTCAGTGCACATTCAGGGGACTAAGGCTCAAAGTGACTGGGCAGGTAGTGACAGAAGCACTAATTCCTTGACTAATAATGGTGATTTTGGGCCTCATTACACGGAAGGCGGTAATGGTTAACGGCCACCGTTAATGGTAACGGTGACCGTTAACCATTACCGCCTTACTACGAGGTCCCTTAGCGGGTTGGTGCTTTAACGCCTGCTTTTTGTAGGCGTTAAAAACCAACCCGCTAAGGGACCTCGGAGCTAATTACGGCACCGCAAAATTGCGGTGCCGTAATTAGCGCCTTCCCCATTCCCATAGAGCCCTATGGGGCAGAAATGGGAAAGGGCAATGGCGGAAGGGGGATTTACCGCCCCACCAACCTTGGAATGGGGCGGTAAATCCCCTTTCCGCCAAGGCGGTGCCGGTAATTTACCGGCATGGTCCAGGGTGCTAATAGCACCCTGGATCACCGCCTTCCGTGTAATGAGGCCCCTTGTCATCAAAAAAGGTAGACAGTGAATCACAGAGGCTCTGGGAGGGAGCCACACCATGAGTGGCAGAAGGCGAGTTAAGGGAGTGGACTATCCTGAACAGCTCCTTAGAGGAGTTGGCAGAGGCTTCCACCCGGGAGGCAAAACACATGCACTTAGCTTGCGTAATCGCCACCCGATAAGCAGCCGTCACCTGGCGGAGGACGAGACGAGATTGGGTGCAGTAGGAAACATGCCATTTACGATCAGCTTGCCTGCGAACCAGATGCAGTACCTCCAGATTGGCAGAGTGCTTAACTTTACCCCAAAGCCTCTTAGGTGTGGGGCAATACCAGGGGGCAGAGACAGAGAGAGATTTTACACCGAAAGGAAGAATCATAGGGGCAGACCACAAAACAGGCAAATGAGCAAATAAAGGGTGAGGGCAGAGGGGGAAAAATAAGATCAAGAGTATTACCCAGGAGGTGAGTAAGACCAGCCACCAGTTGGTTAATGCCTAATTCTGCAAAGGCCGAAATAAGAGGAGGCACCTGTAAAGCACAAACAGAACTAGACCAGTAAAAAATGATGAGTGCAGATGGGAGAGATCATAACATGGATTAGTAAAGCTTCCATGTTCACCTGGTGCTGCAGGGGCAAAACCTGGCACGGAATGCTGGAATGATGAACCAAGGCAATCCCACCACCAGCCCTGGGGGGGGGGTCCTATCCAGATTAAGAATCTGATAGTCGGAGGGCAGGTCATGAACCGGAGAGGGTCCCAATGACTCTTTAAGCCGAGTCTCAGTAATAAAAACAAGATCAGGGGAAGGATCCTGCAACAGGGCATAACAGTCCACTGCATGCGCATTAAGCGAACGTGCATTAAAGAGAAGGCACTTAACCTGGGAGACCGTTGAATTGGCAAAATCACCTCAGTAGGGCTGTCCGTACCTCATCCATGGAGAAACACAATCTTAGAAGGTGCAAGAGTAACTAAAAGTGACCATGAGTACGTCGAGAACCAATAGATGCAGCCACCCACAGCCCGTCTGCAGCTCAGATGGGCACAGATGGGCCGGAATTTGGCAGGACTTCAGGTGAAGGCACTTCCGTTGCGCCCGTCCGCTGCGCTTCCGGGGAGCAGAAGAGTTAAACTTGCACATCCTATCAGCCTTTCTAGCCAAGTGGAGGGGACTAGAGCAGCCGCCCAGTGCGTGCGTGTTGCAAGAAAGCAAAGACAGACTCAGCACAGGAACAAGCCCTGTGTGAGTGAAGAGGCCCAGCAGCCTCACACTGACTGCAGTGAAAACGCTGCAGTCAGTAAAAGGAAAATAAATAAAATGAGATAACTAGCGTAGGAAAATGAAACTAATGTAAAAAGAAAGAATTGCTGAATGGGAAACAAAACGTGTAAAAGAACTTCCAGTCAGATGCGAATGGCCCAATGTAAACACGGAGCCACTTAAAGGAACATAACATGAAAAAAAGTAAATAAACTGAAAAAAAGACCAGATCAAGCATCTAGCTGAGCTGCCACTGCAGTCCCAGTACCAATTATGTATCAATTACTGCTTTTTTCGTGCAAGGTGTTAAGAATCAAAAATTGCATAGCCAAAAAATGTGGTGTCCCCATACCTATACGAAAACCAGACTCCTGCAACGATAGGCTCTGTCTTTGCTCGGCCCACAGTGGAAGTCTTTCCAAGAGGAAATTACAAAACAACTTGCTGGAGCATCCAACATGCGGGGGTTCAGCTCATTCTTGCCTCACCTATGCCCTCCTCTTTAAAAGGAATATCTATAATGGAGGTATGCACAGGGGGCGGGGGGGGCAAAAGACGCCCATCCTACCAATTTGACCATAGAGCTCTTTAACGCAACTCTCCCACACTGTTCCAGGGATGGGATTAACCTCGTTATTTTTATAAATATTGGAGGGATTTTTAACAACCTTGTCACAGCAGCCCGCTGTCATTAGTCCTGACCACGGTATAAATCATCTGCCAATGAGCAGTCCTAATGCAACGTGTGGTCTTGTACCCAATTTGTATATCTAGTGTGCATGTTTGCAATCAGGCTCCTACTTTGTGAGCAGGTCATGAGTCCCTTTCGGGCTAGTGCTTTCACAAATCGAAGGTTACTTAGCATTACTTTTTTTACAAGCTGTGATGGCATCAAAGACCCTCCCCTGTGGTACCTCCCTTTTCTGTTTGCCCTTAGTACGAACACTCCTATAACAATGAGCATGAACAGTTAGTTGCTCTACAATGCGCTCTATGGACTTGATTCAAGGAATTATTTGCATGGAAAATAGGGAACTTGCGTACCAAACTGCGTGCATAACCCTGTTTGTTGATTCATGGAATCGAATGCACAGGATTATCCCTGGACTTGCATGGATTTCGCTGCCACATGGCACACCCCTGCGAGTGGCCAAGAGCCTTGCGCGAGACACCACGCAAAGGGGGGCGTGGCTTGCGCAGAGGGCTGGGAAGGGGGCGGAACACAGAAAATGGGGAAGAACATGTGAAAAAGTGAGCATTATGAGGGACGGCCTGCAGGCAGTCCAGCGCATGCCCACAATTGTGCAAAATGACATGCATTCATGGACCCTCCCATGCAGCCTCTCGGCAGGGAAATGGCCACACAAAGCCATAATAACATCCGCCACCTGAAGGCAAGCGTAGAGGCACTTGTGCATAGTAATCACCAAACAGAGGTGGGATTGCATGTTGGATTTGGGGGTGCCTGTACGCAGCTAGGATTCCGATCTAATTTAGGGGTGAAAGTACACAGTGTAGCGGGTTGCAGGAAAGGATTACGGGGATTCACATGCAGATTATACAAGTTTTACCCAAGTTACAAAAAATCGTACGCATGTTGTCGGGTGCAGTTGATGGCACAAAGCATGTAGAGCACTCTTGATAGTGGGGTAATTTTTACCACTGCCACTCTGGCCAACCAGGACACCTTCTGCAGGTCCCACCCCTTTAAATCTTCACTTGACAGCTTCCATAGGTCCAGGATATTAGCATTATAGAAACCCTCCTATGATGATGTCATCTTTACCCTGAGGTAATCTATTTTCTCAGATTACCAACCCAAAGGGAATTTCCTAGCCAGTTCTTCCACTATTATTGGCTTTTCCTTCGCATTAAACCCCTTATATTGCCTATAGTTTATCATGAATCCTGACTCCAATCTGAATCAAAAACACTTTCCAATGGTAAGGGTAATGTCTTCATTTTCTCTTTCAGCAACAATAGAACATCATTGGCATGAAAGCGCTATCTTATGCTGTATTCCCGCGCTCATGACACCCATGATTTCCTCATCTCCTCTAATCAAACACGCTAAGGGCTCCATGGCCATTGCAAAGACCCAGGGGGATAGCGGACATCTCTGCTGGGTGCCTCTTGCTATTGTTATGAGGAGTGTGAGAACATTTATCCTTGTTGCAGGCATTCGAAAGTTACCAAATATCATGTCTCTAAATCTGGGACCCAAAATAAATGCCTCTAAATGTATAGAACATACATCTAATGCATCCAATGCTATCACCATCATCCTTTGCCCCGATCTTCTTCCCCAATGTATGAGATTTACCACCTTATGTATATTGTATAAATCCCTTCTGGTCTGGGTGTATCATGCCTGGGAGGATTGTCATCAGTTGGATCGCTAAAATCTTAGCATATAATTTTGCATCCCACTTAAGGAGTGATATTGGAGGATAGCTTGCACATTCACTCAGGTCTTTTCAGGGTTTAAGCACCAATATTGTTGTCAACTGAGCCATGTACTGTGATAACGTCCCCCTTTCCAAAATTGTATTAAATAACTTCATCAAAGGTTTCTTCAGGACTTCTTTAAACACTTTATAGTGGCCATTTGTAAAGATGTCCGGCCCGGTGGTCGGTCAAAATCTCGAAAAACAAATCTCGAATGACAATAAGGTCGAAAAAAAAATCTCGAAAAAAAATTCGAATTACTCTTTTTTTAATTATATATTTATTTTGGGGTCTGGGATTAAAAAAAAATGGGTAAAAAAAAAAACAACAACCCCCCCATTTCGAATAAAAAACGGCATAAAAAAAATTCTACTTATTTTTTCGACCTTTTTTTTCGACCTTTTTTTTTCGAGATTTTATTTTTGATTTTATCACTATAAACCGTCCGGCCCAGGAGTCTTATTATGAGGCAATGCACCTATTGCCCTACAAATTTCTTTGTGGGATATGGGTCTCTCTAGTAGTTCTCACTCTAAACCCAATATTTTTTCGTAGTTTTGCCTCCAAGATTAGATCTCTGTAGAGACCCGGATTCAGATCTTCCCCCCTCATTATCCTTCCATGGTACTCTTCCATACATTTTACCACTTCATCACGTTGCAGTACACCCAGATCATCGTTCAACTCCGTATTATAGTTTCTCATTTTCCGCTTATGCAGTTTAGCTGCTAAGAAACGATTTGCCGTATTACATCATATATATTATGACTGTTTAGTCTGTAGAATGATCTGTGCAGACCAGTCAGTCAAATGCGTCTCAAATTGGCAGTGTGCCCTTGACAGTGCTCTCAAAGCTTTTATGGCCCCCTTCTGTTTGTGTTCCTTTTCTGCTAATTGGACTATCTCTTCCAGTCCTATCCTCAATCCTTCCATCACTCTCATATAGGCTGCTGACTTCCCATTACTTTCTCTCCTAAGTATAGCTTTACTTGCATCCAGTCTTAATCTCCAATCCATGCTCCTCCGATCTTATTTTCCCTAAAATAATTCTGGAGCGAATCATGTATATGTGTCCAAATTGAAAGGTCGTTCAGTACTAACTTATTCAGGCGCCATGCCTTTTTACCCAATACCTGAGAGGTACGCGCCAGTATTCTCACTATGACCGAGGCGTGCTCCAAGAGATACTTAATCCCAATATCGACCGACAATCCATTTGGTACTAGTGTAGTGGAAATTAAAATAATGTCTATTCTGGAATATCCTCTGTGAACCACAGAGAACAATGCATATTCTCTGACGTCTTGGTGGAAGAAGCACCAGGTCTCAATCAGCCCAAGCTCTCTGAACAATCTCCCCATGACACTCATATTCTGTTGGTGTGCTGCCATTGGGTGGTGTGTTTTATCTGTTGCTGGGTCCATCACACAATTAAAGTCCACCCCCAATCACCACCTGACCCTCACATAGCCCACCAAGCTTTCCCAGCAAAGTATGCACATAGTGATCCTGGTGTTCATTTGGGGCATAAGCTGCTACCAATGTGAACATGTCTCCCTCCAACAGACCTTTAATAATTAACACTCTACTCTCAGGATCCCTATATATGTACCTTCTAACAAATTGTATTCCGCCCTAGCTAGAAGCTAAATCCTGTTTTGGTGACCCTTTATGTCTCAATCTAACTTCATATTGTTTCAGTAGATGCATTTCCTGAATGAGCTCTGTGGCTGTTCGCATTTCAATGAATCCACATACAATCAAACGCCAATCAGGTCAAGGTCACCCATTAGGCTTCAGATATGCTATAATGCTTCTGCCATTTGCCCTGTATTTGAAACATATTTCCTTGGTTGCTCTAACTCACAAATGCTTTCTGCATCTTTGATAATTCAATACTTGGCACTTGCAAATGTTTTCTTCTTTACTTAATCTAAGAGAAATATGTCATGCGTTTGTGTCTTATCCTCTTCGACTCCCCTTGTGCCTTGCAATTATTTCTTGAAGTGACATCCTTGATCCCAGGCCAATAGACATTCGTTGTTCCTTGCACAACGCTGTTTCCTAGCACCTCTTAGCTCTGTAGCCCTGGTTTGTCTCTGATGTAGCTTGGTTGGTTTTAACATGAGTCTGATGTTCATCTTTTCAACATAGCCGCTTTGATTGTGTTATATTTTCTTCTGCAGCAAGCTTCTATATGTCTTATCTACCTTGTGTTTCTGCGTATGCACATTCACTTTGTCTCTTCTCACTCATCTCTTGGATGCACATGATTTCTTTGTATTCTCTTACATGGTTCTCTTGTTACTTCAGTTATATCTTCAGTCTCAAAGTATTTGTTTATCGTTTCAGTGTGTGTCTTCTCTTCATGACATCACTCAGCCCTTATAAGATTTCACTTATAGCTCTTCGATGTCGAATGGTATATGCAGATATCCTTCCACAAAGTCAGAGCGAAGGTACATTTGATACAGTTGTCAGAGTGCATAACGTCTCCCATATCTTTGGTGCAGTATTGGGATGATACCTGGTGTCACACACAGCACTCTCTTGCTGCAATTCCAGTATGACGGAGGTGAGGGGGTGGGCACTAGAGATGACGTCTTCATCTGCCTCTCTTCACAGGTCTATGCTTTTCTCGTGCTGTGAGCATAGGAAATTGTGTGTGGATTAGCCCTACACATTTTCCTCATGTTGGTCTACCATTGTTCCATTTACTTAGAAATATCAAAAAGCCCAGGCGAGTGCACGCACACAATGGAATAGTCGAATTCCTCATGCATGTGAAACACACCATTTTCTGCTAACATCCAATCTCACGCCTTCACCACTGATCCCACCTTTCCGTCCACCAGAACATTCACTTTCACAGCATTCCCAATTCCAGCCTATGGTTGTTCTTCTCTAACCAACCCTTCATGCTCTGCGCTTTCTGTTCTCCCCCGGTTTCTTCCCCACTCTTTTTTCCATCTTGTTACAGCATTCCTTTTTGGGGAACCATCCGTTCTTGGGCTGGGGATTGTCAAGTCAATTAGGTCTACAACCTCCTCTTCCTTTGCTCATTATATGACTTTCCTTCATATTCGAATTTCTGTCTGCACGGATGTGCCCGTCTATATCTCACACCTTTCTCTCTAAACCACCCAATAAACAGGTGCTGCCTCTTCCTCTTCAGGAGTGTCACCTGAGAAAAGTCCAGGAAAATTCAAATGGAGGCCTCTCTAAAACAGATCGTCCCTGCATTATGACTTTTCTCTGATCCTTAAACTGGAAGAAGTGGACCCGTGTTAGAACATCAGGGATCAAATAGTCTTTTGTTGCAGTCTAGAAAATACTCAATGGGGGTCATTACGAGTTAGGAGGTAGCCATGCTGCTTTTAGTGGCATGGCTACCCCATTACTGGGTACCGGGTCTGGGTTCCTTAAATGAGGAATTACTGGGCTATTCCAACCTTGGAATTCCTCATTCAAGGAACCCGGACCTGGTACATCCCCATTCCCATTCGAGCCCCCATAGGGCTCAATGGGAATGGGGAGCATGCTAACAACGGGCCCTGGTTTTACCAGGCGGCTTGAGCGGGTCCCGCAACGAGACCTCGTAATAGGGCGGTAAGGGATTGATGGCTCCGGCACCTTTACTGGCGCTGTTAACCCCTTACCGCCCAACTCGTAATGACCCCCAATGTGTCTGATCCAGAACTATGTGCACATCCTCAGAAACTTCTAAAATGTGGCAAAATAATGCAGTCACATATTCCGTCTTTGTCTGTGATCTGTTTTGTAACTCCCCGTATCCAAATAATATCCGTCCTCATCTGGTTTTCGGCATTCTCCTGTCTGGTAAGGACCAAATCCATCTGATGTTCAAGCCACTTTAATCTCTCAGTTAGCTCTGCATGTTCAAGTGACTGATTACAAAGAGTAGATTTCACCTCCTCCCTTCAGTCTGTTTTCAGTCACTCTCTCATGCTTATCAAGGTCTGCTATTGACTAGGCCAAGCTGGTCGTGTTTCATCTGTTTGCAAGCATGGCCTGCAGGTCTGCTTTCGTAGCAGGGGGATCCTCAATATTCCGCTGAGTCTGCATGGAATGTATCTGCGCCATCGTCAGTTATTGATTCTTCTCAGAGCTTTCCTGCACTTGCTTGAGGCTTTTTATGTCTCTTGACTCTGCTCTTTTCTGTTTACCTGGAATTTTGGTCATTGTGATATCGATGTTTGACCCTCATGAGCCACTGCACAGCTCCCATGCATATCTTCAAAGTTAACTGCCATGAGATTCTGAAAGTGTGTTCTGTACTGATAATCACCTTGTGCCTCAGTTATTGCTGTCCTAGCAAGTGCACCCGTTTGTATTCTCATCTCCGATATCAACCGGGATCCCGTGGCTGGCCTCCCAAATCTTCCCAGCAGCCAAAGCCCCAAGCCTTCACTACACCATATCTCCTATGGCCTATGCTTACCGTTACATGGCTGGCTCCTCTCTTACAAACCTGTATCTCATGTGTCTATACCCTATGTCTTCAGTAGCAGTAGGTGCCACACCTCTCTCTTGCCATACGCTCTGTGGACCTACAGAAACACCATATCACAGGTGCATCCACCTGCTCGGGCTCCGAGCCTCCCATTAAGCATGGTTTCCGATGGCATCCCCTCCGGAGCTCCAGTGCTAACCGTCCTTCTCGTCAGGTCTTCTTGTTTCTTCTCAGCAGATTATGTTCCTCGCCATACCAGAGCGTTTATTCGGAATGTCACATAAGGATATTACATAAGGTAGTACAGATGAGACTAGATCTCCAATGATCACACAATCCATGTCAAATGGGTATGGACAGCTATAGTTTGGTATCTAGATTTATGGGGATTTTCACCTATGCAACTTCATAACTTCGAAGAAAGTACCTGCATAATATCTGAATTCTTATAATGCTTGGTAGGAACTTTTTTGTTAGGGAGCGTTTCAGAATTCAGAGCTTTTAATTGCATTCTACAAATTTAGGATGATTTATACCTTTTAATAAAAACCACTTAATTTGAGTTACTCATGGAATAATGACAACTTCTTACATATAGAACTGTTTCCCAGAGTACACAGCAATTTCTGAACTAAGAAAACACAAAAAGTAAACAAAAGTAGGCAATGCCGTGGTGATGTCATCACGCTCTCAGACTCGTAGTCTAGGCTTACCGGCACCGTTGTTACCGGACCAGCACACTTGTAATGAGGCCCAATATTTTGAAAATCACAGAACTTGGAACTGATCACATCCAGGTGATTATCAATTGAAAAATCATGACAGAATTATTGAGTAACTTGAGTAACTTGTTTAAAAAAGTGAAATCCGATAGAATTGTTTTTTATAGATGAAACTGACTATAAATGGAATAGAAAGGACGATATTTGAATAAACAGTTCCTGATGAAGGGATTCTTTTTTTCTCGAAACGCGTAGGGCAACCCTTGACAAATAATGAAAACTATTCTCATATGCAAAGAATAAAGAGTATGTGTGGGTTTGATATAAGATCCATGCGCTATTGACCAGCCTAAATTTAGAGCTAGTGATATTTCTGGACCGGCAGCGGTCACCTATTCCATGAGCCTAGCCACTGAGGTTCATAAATTGCAAAGTATAGGATCAAAGAATGGAAAGGTTGACTCGCGCTCAGGATATGGCGTACAAAAATAAATGATTTAAAGGGATAATTCCACAATGTAGATATAATATAATAAAAAATGTCAATGGTATGTAGAATGTATTCAAATGTGTGTCAGGTGTCATTGAATTTTCCAAGCTAATCTTGTCGACTAGACCATCAGATTATCACTCTGCCAGATGGCGTCAACGATACTATAATATTTTATGCTAATTGCAGTGGTGATCTCATACCTACTCTCAGATGAGACGGGCCCAGTCTACACAGCTCATATTTTCTACTCGTCTCATCCAGGTATCCTAACAGTGATACCCAGTCCTTGAAGGATGGACAATCCTTTTCTGGGAACAGGCCTTGAAAACAACCACGAGGTCGAAACACATGTCGGCTATACACACATTTAAATAAATTCTACGTACCATTGACATCTTTTGCTATATCTACAATGTGGAATTAACCCTTTAAAACATTTATTTATATATTTTTATACGCCATATCCTGAGCGAGAGTCAACCTTTCCATTCTTTGATCCTATATTCTCATATGCATTAGAAATATATTTGTCCCAAGATAGTATTGGTCAATGTTATTCTGGAGATTGGAGAATTTATAACTGATGGTGTCAATTGTTATGAAACTTTTATGATTAGATATACCCATATATAGAAATCTTCATTATAGATTGTTTTAAGACAAATTGAATCTTTGGTCTTCATTTCATATTTTGACTATAAGTGAGTGACAAATTATACATTGGTTGGTTCACAACACAAATAGCTGTGCAGGGGATGGGAGTGTTGCACAAGTGTGTGGACACCCGCTGTTACTCAAGTTTGCCATACAACCCAGTGTCTGGGTTGTTATTCTACCTTGTACGCTACTACATTCCATAAGTCGGAAGTTACAGAATAAAGATCTAGGAGTGCTTCTAGACAAACAGATATTAGACATTCCTCAAACGTCTCCCATCCATCTCCCCCACGCTTTCTGGAATTTCCCAGGACAACCCCAGGCATTATCGATTTGCCTTTCCAGGGACGCACGCCTGTCCACCTCTGCGACCTAGCCGCTGAGACTTAGTCTTTCCACAGAACCTCACATTGCGGCCATGAGCCTCTTCCCCAGCGCTACAGCAAGGAATGTTTTCTCATGTTTGGTAAACTCGACTTCCCCACAGATTCTGAATAACATCAATTTTGCATCATGCAGAACTTGAGACCCCTGAACCATGGATATCTCACAAATGGTTCTATCTCATTTCATCGCCGTATATTTCAACGCCTGACAATTAAACGTGTACATTCTAATGAAAATGTTCATTGATTTCCTTTTTTTGGGGGGGTTTTCCCAACCAAAACCTCCATCCCCCACCTATTTTTACCTATTCCATACCCACCCAAACCCTTATCTGCTCTTTCCCACCTCCCCTAAAACATTTGAACATTTTCATTATAATGTTCAAGTTTAAATGCCAGGCTTTGAAATATACGGTGATGAAAGGAGGTACTATCCTTACGAATGCAACTCCTCCAGAAGTCCTGCATTAAGTCACAGCTCCAGACCATGTGGAAGAAGGTACCCTCTGCCATCCCACATCTCAGGCACACCCCACTGTCCACCACCCCCCACTGTGCCATCGCTGCGCAGGAACAATATGCCCAATGTATTTTGTATTAGATTGGCAGCTATTCCAATGTCCCATGGGAACATTAGTGCCTCCACCCATTCCTCAGACTCCAGTGGGCCCACATCTCTCTCCCACTTCACTTTTAGTCAGACAATTCTTGGGCCCCAAAAGCAGTAAGCACCTGATACAGGGTGGAAGTGACCTTAGTTGGAAATTGTTGTGGGAAAATGTTGGCCTCCAAGTGGGAGCATTTCAGGACCTCCTCTAACGTTGGGAACTGAGAGCCAATGCCATGTGCTAATTGGAGATGTCTGTAGCAATCCTTTTTTGGCAGCTTAAACTCTTCTTGCAGTGCCCCAAATGTATGAAGATTCCCCCCTGTACTTTGACCACAAGGGTCCAGACTCCTCACCCCTCTCAGCTCATAAAATTGGCCCATTTTCAGGACTTCAGGGATATGCCTATTGCTCCAGAGGTTCTGGTCCATTGTTGATCTCCCACGCCAGCCAATGTAAAGGTGAGAATCCACCCAGGTTTGTCACATGTGCTGCATCATCTCCAGCAGTGCCTCAAGCCCTTTCTCATCCCCATGCAGTACTTGCAGAGGTGTGCTAGGTCTAATCCTCCTTCTTGCCCACATATGTGGGGGAACCTAAGGTCACCAGAAATCCATTCATTCACCACTCCCAGTTGTGCCGCTAAGTGATAGATACTCAGACATGGCAGGCCAATTCCCCCCTCCCAAACGTATCGCTGCAGCGTTTTGAGAGCAATTTGGGGCTGTTCCGCCTCACTCAGACCAAGAATGCCATTGATGGATGTGAAGACCACCTTGGGGACCGGTAATGGGGCGTTCTGGAGGACGTAAAGGAATCTTGGGAGCGTCAGCATCTTAAAGAGGGTACCTCGCCCAACAATGTTAGTGGAAGGGATTACAAATGAACCACATTGGGCGAGAATCTATACACACACACACACACACACACACACACACACAAACACACACACACACACACCCCTACCTCGAAAATCACAAAGTCCCTACAACCTTCAAATGTGTAGCCTGTACCCAAGATGGATGCTTCCGGGAAGCACGTCAGGCATTGGCGCTGAATCTAACACTTTGGAAGAAATTGATCCATACGTACAGGTTTGTGCATACAGTGGAACAGCTGTGAAAGCTCACCGGCATATGAGCAATGTTGTATTCTTGGACCACAGAGTCTATCAAGCCAACAAGTAAAGAACAAATAGCTAGGGATAGTTAGGACGATTTTAAGTCTTTATAGTTATGTCTGCATAATTAGATGTTTGAAAGACGCAAGTGCAACTGTTCACCTCGGCATGGACTACTTGAACTCAAACAAGGAAAGAAAGACTTTGGGCCTCATTACGACTCAGGCGGTAAGGGGTTTACGGCAGCGTAAACAGCGCCGACCCTTACCGCCTGATTCCGATGTCCCTTAGCGCCATGGCGGATTTAACACCTGCTTTTAGCAGGTGTTAAAATCCATGGCGCTAAGGGACCATGTTGTTAATTACGCCACCGTAATTTACGGTGGCGTAATTAACGCCTTCCCCACTCCCATTATGCCCTATGGGGCAAAAATGGGAATGGGGAAGGGTAAATGGGGATTGGGGACTTACCGCCCCGCCGACCTCGGAATGGGGCGGTAAGTCCGCCAACCACCATGGCGTAAACGTAGTTTACGCCATGGTGGTAAAGGTACGACCCAGGCGGTAACTTACCGCCTGGGTCGTAATGAGGCCCTTAATATGCTGTATATCTCAGTTTAAGTTCCAGGTGTCCAAAACAACCTGGAAGGAAGATGTCCAATCTATGGTATTCTATGGAGGGCTCAAAGAGGTAAATAATGATGTTATATGACAGGTCATTCCCTCTCCTACAAAAATAAAAATATTATGTTATGTTACTTTGCATTTATATAGCGCCTTATGTACCTTTGGTATGGTCTGAAGGCGCTGGTAGGTTGAACGCCCTTGGGAACTGAAGTTCAAGTCAGTAGAGAGAGTAGAGCGAGTCAAAGGTGCGTGTGAGCACCGGATATGTGTGCAGCTGGTGTAGCATTCGTGTAATAGCTGCTTCTTAGCGGTAGGTGTGGTGGTTGAGAGATCAAGAGTATGTGGTCGTTCTGGCAGGATTTAGCCAGACCGATTGTGGCTGCGTTGGGCCTGAGGAGAACGCCTGGCTGGAGGGGGGGTGTAGCCAGAAGTGTTTAGTTAGAGTGATGGGGAGTATGAGGTAGATGTTGGTATGAGAACAGTTATACCGAATGGTGTCATAGTATCTCTGTGTTCTAGTTGAATGTTGGTGTAAAGAAGAGAGTAAGCGTGGTGATGTGATGGGTTAAATGCTCTTTCAAACGTTCCATGTATCCCAAACCATTCCATGAAAATTGCATAATTCTATGCACTCCAGTTCGCTCCACGCACTCTAGTCTGCTCCATGCACTCCAGTCTGTTCCATGCACTCCAGTACACTCCATTGACTTCAGTCCGCTCAATGCACTCCAGTCTCCTCCATGCACTCCAGCCAGCTCCATGCATTCCAGTCCGCTCCATGCACTCCAGCCACTCCAGTCTGATCCATGCACTCCAGTCCGCTCCATACACTCCAGTCCGCTCCACGTCACCCGTTCCATCCACAAACGTCACCGGTTCCATCCACATACGTCATCCGTTCCGTCCCCATAATCACTCGTTCTATCCACATACTTCAGCCGTTCCGTCTGCTCTACGCACTCAGCGGCCATACGTACTCATCCGCTCTGCACACTCATTTACTCTACGCACTCATCCGCTCTTCATGCTCTACGCACTCATCCGCTTTACGCACTCATCCGCACTACGCACTCATCCGCTCTAAGCACTCATCCGCTCTACGCACTCATTTGCTCTACTCACTCATTCGCTCTACGCACTCATTCGCTCTTCATGCTCTATGCACTCATCCGCTTTACGCACTCATCCGCTCTATGCACTCATCCGCTCTACGCACTCATCCACTCTACGCATATTGATAACATTAGCCTTGCAGATTAATTAGATTAGTGGCAAGGAGAACGAAAAGGGAATTTTAAGTTGCATAAGAAGTCTAAAATCACTTTTTAAACCTGCAGCAATAGGGTAAGTAGACCTGGAACCTAAGCAATTAGGTGTAGTCCATGTTCCAGTGAGCCAATAAGAAAAGGAAAGGAGACAGAAAAACTATTTCTGTTTTCACTGTAGGGCAGCAGGGCACTTAGTCAAAGATTCCACAAGGAAAGCGGAAAATGTTGTGGGGGGTAGCCAACGTAAGGGGTGGGCCCACCTTTCGTCCTTTAAACCCATTGAGCAAACATCTCTTCTTGGGCATTATAATGCGATCTCATAGCCTTCCCCACACACTGGATACCAGACCCTTAATAGTGGCACTACAGGGACATTCATGGACGCCTTTCATCGTACGATCCTCCTGTTCTGTAAAACCTTGATCCAACCAATATTGTCAATCAATTGTTTCAGTCTGACATGAGGTCTCATAATTTATTAGACGGCTTTCCTTCTAATGACATGGGACATACCAACACAAATCGATTGAATTCTGTTTCATAGATGCCTTGTATTTTCAAATTACTTTGAGTATGCCTGGCTGACACAACATGATCCCTCAATTAATTAGAGTATATGGGCAGGGAAAGTTTGGTCTCCATAATGTGCTCATTCTTGCTATTTGGAGTCCATTTTTCAGGTTCGAGTTACCAACAGAAAGAACATTCCTGTCCTAAACTACAACCAAACATTGCAGCCACAGATGCACTTTCACAAAAGTATTGGGACTAGAAAGATGTCTTCAACTCCAAGGAAGCAGACAAGTTACCCCCTCAGCATCACTATCATAGCAGGATTGAGTTAGTTCTGGGAGCCGTGGTTTTCTATGGATAGCCGTATGCCTCAGCCCCCAAAGAAAATGCAATTCAGCAAGAATACGTCATGATCAACCTAGTTAAAGGGTTTATTTGTCCCTCAACCTCTCCTGCAGGAGTCCCAATCTTTTTAATAAGAAAGAGTATGGTAAGATCCTCCCTTGTGTCGACTACAGCCAATTGAATTCCACAAGCATCAAAAACAGATATCCCTTAGCGTTAACCCAAACTCTGATCATGTCCACGGTGCCCCCGTTTATACCAAAGCTCCATCTCCTGAAAGTCTACAATCTCATCCGCATCATTCCAGGGGACGAAAGGAAATGGTGGTTCACACCAGAGAAGGACACTGGCCCTCATTCCGACTAGGGCTGTAAGGGATACCGAGCACCGGTAAGGAGACCAGTGCCGGTAATCCCTTACCACCCTACTACGAGGTCCCTTAGCGGGTCCCTTCCTTAACGTCTGGTCTGACCAGGTGTAATGGACAGGACCCGTTAAGGGACCTGGGCGCAAATAACAGGCTTGGCATATGCAAGCCAGTTATTTGCGCCCTCCCCATTCCCATTGAGCCATATGGGGGCTCAAATGGGAATGGGGAATGGTTTGGTGAATGGGGACTTACCGGTCCTGCCAAGGTCTGACTAGACCGGTAAGTCCCCATTGCACCAAACCGGACACGGTACCATTATTGGTGGCAGTCATGGTGCAAATAACGCCATGACTACCACCAACCTCGGAATGAAAGCCACTGTGTATACCTAGAGATGCCATTTTCTATTTGTAATGCCCCAGCAGTATTTCCTTAATGATGTAATTCATGATCTTGATAATTTCATGGTCATCTATCGGATGACATCCTCATCTATGGGATATCTTACAAGGAGCATGTGACCATAAGTATTATCTCCAGAAAAAAAAGTTTTATGATAAAATGTCCAAGTGTGTTTTCCATCAAAGGATGGTGGTATTTCCAGTGGGCCTCATGCTGAGTTTGCCGGTCTGGAAATAAGGGTGCTGATAAGCTCACCGGCACCCTTGTTTCTGGACAGGCAAACTATGGGTGCGCCTGCAGGAGCTGCTGTGCCCGACAGGTCTGACCCTGTCGGGCATAGCAGTCACGGTAGGCAAAGCCGTCACGGAAGCACTGGCACCGTTAACAAAGGTGCCGGTGCTTCAGTATCTCCACTCCCGTAGAGTCCTGTTGGACTCTATGGGAATGGGGATTAACAAAATTATTGGCGCCTGACTTCCCGTCCACCGGATTTGTAACAGACCGGGAAGGCAGGCGTCAGGAATCTTTTACAGGTCCGGGCCCTGTGTCGTCCCCTGATGGAGTGGATATGGACATAGGAAAACCCAAGCAGTATTGGAAGGGCCACCACTGGCCAACATGAAAGAAGTGCAGCGATTCCTTGGTTTTGCGAATTAGAATCACTGATTCATTGCTAAAAATTACCCAATGGCCCATCCTTTTCCTAAAATCCTCAAGAAAGATGTCGTTTTTCACAGGCATGCTCAGGCACCTCAGGATTTCCAACCATTGAAAACCTCCTACATTGCTGTCCCTGTACTTCAACTCACAAAAGGAAAACAACGCTTTGTAGTTTAAACATATTGTTCTCAAGTGCCCTTGGAAGCAGTGTTGTCCCAGCGTGACCCTGATGCGCAAGAGTGCCATCCTCACCAGCAGGTTCGGACCGGGACATACAATTGTCTCGGGCACCGATGGCAAAGTGGCCCACAGTTAAAAGTGGCAATTCATTCCTTTTGTGACAGACTGTTTGAGTAGTACCCAAGGGGTAGGCTTCTGACAAAATGGGATACAAATTGTGTATTTTAAAGAATATTTATTCAGTAACACTGGTCAAAACTACTAGCTGCATGGTGAAGTAGCTCATCAAACTGGCCCACATGGACCAAAAAAGTGGCCAACTTTGACCCAAAAAACTGGCCCACGCTAGCAATTTGCATTTTTGGATCGGGCATTGCCCTATAGGCCAGTCCGAGTCTGCTCACCAGGTCCCAGATCAGATCACTTTATGAAAGAAGCGACAAGGAAATCAAACGTTGGTGGTCTTGCCAGCCACCCCTCTGCAAAGCTGGAAAGTGACACCTCCAGGATCTGACACTCGCCACTTCAATCCCTCTTGTTTTCTATAATAAACACGTGAGGAATGATATGATAGTTTATTTATATAGCACCTATACACAATGTGTTTCAAAGCGCTTCACAACAAAGGAGGGAGCTAGGGAAAATACAAAACATTCTTACAGGCCATGAACAGGAATGTGAAAAATGAAGCTGGGCAGGAGCCGGCCTCTCACCCTTCTGAAGTTGAAAAAATGTTTACCAATGAGAAGGGAAAGTCCTCCTGTGCCTCCGCTAGGGTATCATTCCACTTGTGTCTCGCAAAACCATGAATGGAACTGTTTCTTGGAGCAATATTAGGAGTGATATCTTCAAGTCAGTGGTGTTCATTTCATTGACTATAGAAAGGTGGACCTGTGCTCGTTGCATTGAATACAGATGTCTGCAGCAGGACACCAAGCTGCCTTTCCAAAGAGTAATAGGAAGGGAGGTTATATTGATAAAGTGCAAATGGGTGGGTCGGAGTGGCGCAGTGTGGGGGAGGACAGACGGGGGAGTGGAAGATGATGGCAAGCAATTGTCAGCTGGGATGTAGGTCATGGCTGCATGGGGACAACAGATGGGAGTAGGTGGGAGAGTGGTGGGAATGGTGGATGGGAGTATGTGCAGCTGGAGGATGACAGAGGTTAACGGGGCACTTCAGGTGGATCACAGGCAGTGCTGTTTGGTCATGGTGATGACGGAAGGGGGTGGGTGGATGTGGGTCACAAAGGAGTGGAGTGGCTGTTGGTCATTACGGAAGGTAGTGGGTGGGTGGATAGGATGACAGAGGTGGGTGTGTCGGAGGACGGGCATCTGGTGTTGGGGATTATGGACGGAGATGTGTGGGTATTGACGGAGTGATGAAGTGGGAGGTTAAGTGAGATTTATCCAAATGAAAGGTTCTTCACACGGTACAACGTCATTTCATCGCGGGATGTTTTTACACAGGTTTTTTTACCGCACAATTTTTGCTGGAAAAACTCATCGAACATTTTGGGGCGGTGGGTTAGAAAAATATATACATTTGGTGTGGGTGTTTGGGAATATATACAAAATTAAATGGATGGGGCATTTGGGGGAACCACCCAAAAATAAAAAAATTGACAATTTGACATGGAACCCTTAACACCACAGTCAGTTTTCATCCGATTTATGTTTTGCAATGGCATAATCGTCCCTGCAGAGCCTCCTCTCTACTTCCACGGGCTCACTCTCCCTGTGCAGGACAGTTTTCATCCCCAGCTTTTTTGAACCCCTCACTTTGATCCTTCCCCTTGCGTCTGAAGCAAGTCACTGCACTCTTTATGGTGATCATCTGATTAGAAGCTGACTTTACAAGCCACCTGCCTTGGTAATGTTCACGGAGACGCGTTTTTCAGGTCCCTGTGTTGGATTGGATTGCTCTAGACCCTGCGCTTCAGAAATAATAGTTCAGAGCACTTGACAGGGTAACACTGAATATCGCCCCACACTTCAGAAATGATGGCCCTGGAGCTCCACTTAATAACGTATCATAGAGAGCAATTCACAAGGTGACAGGGACTATCGCCCCACGCTTCTGAAATAATGGTACTATTCCACTTAATAACGTTACATAGAGAGCACTTTAAAGCGTAACACTGAATATTTATTTATGCATTTAGTTATTGAGCATGTGTTAGGTGCCTGCACAACAAAATAGTGTTTCAAGGCGCCACAAGACAAAATGGGGAGGGAACAAGCAAGGAAACAGCATAATGGCAAAAAACAGAGAATACCATTGTGGACCTACTTGGTCGTGTGGCATTCGGACGTGCAAGTGCTGTGAAGAGAAGTGCAGGGGAGGGGGAGGAGGGGCCAAGGTATGGGCAAGTGCTGGTGAGAGCCTGAGAGGGAAGTGCCAAGGGTGCCATGGGAGGGACCACTTGTTAAGTGCTAAGGCAGGGGAATCCCACGTGTGTGATGCACAGTCACCCAGTAGGGGACACGCAAGGGCAGTGCTGGGGGTTAGGGTGCTGGTGTTGACTGGGCAGGTGCCAAGTACCTGTGAGATACATGAAGGTCCAGGCCACCAGTTGCAGCGGCAGTAGAGTGATTAACAGGGGAGGGAAAGAGGGAAAGAAGTAGAGAAAACCAGAGTTTTGAGACGTTTCCAGAATTTAAGGAGGACTGGCTCAAGTGTGAGTGGGGCAATAATGCTGTTCTAAAGAGAGGCACCAGCCGAAGAGAGAGACCTGCCCCCACTCTCTGCTTGGAGAAGCTATTAACAAGCAGAGAGTTGGAGTTAGAAGAGCAGATAGCTCTAGGAGGGAGGTATTTAGGGAGAGAAAGTGGTCCTAGGCACCAGAAAGCCTTGATACAGAAGGTCTTGAATTTGATCCTTGCGCCACCCGGAGCCAGTGGACAGATTTTAGGGTTGGAGAGATACGGGCTTGGGTCAAGGATAAATCTTACAGCCTTATTCTGGATTAGCTGAAGGGGGTGTTGGGAGGAAAGGGGGAGATTGAGGAAGAGGCTGTAGCAGTAGTTCAGCCTAAAAAGGATCAGAGCTTTGGATACATTGAGCTTCTTGGGAAAGGTGAGGAAAGGGAGAATGCCTCTAAGAAGGTGAAGTTGGAAGTGGGCCTTCTTGGCAAGGTCCAAGATGTGAGGGGTTAAGGAGAGGGAGGAGTCACAGATGACCCCAAGGCTTTTGGGCTCAAGGGAAGGTGAAGGTAGCATACCCAAGGAGAGTGGCCAGAGGGTGGGAGGGAAACAGGGCCAGGTGTCCCGATAAGAAGGATCTCGACAGAGGTCATTAGCCGCACACCAATCCTGGATAGTGGTAAGACAATCATGGATGAGGGAAGAGAAAGAGGGGTTAGTAGAGGGAAGTTTGAAGGCAAGCTGTCTGTCATCAGCGTATCAGTGGAGGGAGTGGTGGTGGGGGTAGTGGAGAGTGAGGACAGGATGTTCTGAGTTTTAGATGAGAAATGGGAGGACAAGGTGGTGCAGAGGGCCTGGTAAGGAAGAATAGAGGTGGAGACTGCATTTGGATTGGTGAGTTCCTTGTAGATTTTGAAAAGTTCAGCCATACTGTTAGTGGCTCTTGAGATGCTGCTCCAATGTGGGCCCTCTTCTTGGAGCGGATAGAAAAACAATATTTCCTTTGGAGCAGGCGACAGGACAATTTGTCAGCGGATGAACCTGAGGTCTGCCACTTCCTTTCAGCAACTCTGCACTTACAGTCATACCAGCCTTTGCACTTGGAGGCAGGTTTCAAGTGGATCCTCATGACAGGGGCAAGGATGCCAAGGGTGTTGAGATGGCGAAATGCAGGTTAGCGAGGGCAGAGTCAGAGGAAGAAACAGAAGCAGCGGTGGGAGGGGGGATGAATTTGGAGACAAAGGCCACGACTGACACTCACTTCATCAGTCCAATAACGGTGAAGGAGGCAGGCAGTGTGGGGGGGGGGGTTCAAACAGAGGGCTGCGGGTCCCAAGCGGGCGAAGAGGAGGGAGTGGTCAGGCCAGGATAGGAGGGTGGTGGCCAAGTTAGAGAGAGGGTTGTCTACATAGATGAGGGCATCCAGAGTTTGTCCGGCTCAGTGGGTCGGACCGGAAGGAAGAATAATGAGAGAGGGGGAGTCACAGATGTCACAGAACAGTAACAAGCTGATTTAGGAGAGTAGAGGTGGATGTTGAAGTCACCAAGGAGGAGGAGTTTGGAAGAGGAGGTCAAGAAGGAGGAGGTGAGGTCGGTCCATTCACATAGGAAGAAAGAGATGGGCTGGGGGGCCTGTATATGGTAGTGAGGGTGAGTAAGAGAGTAGGAGAGACCCTAAGCCTACATACAAGGCATTCAAAAGAGGGGTAGGATTGAATGGGTATGAAAAAAGCAGGGACCCACACAGGGAAAATCAGGGCCACTCCACCTCTGGGCTGTTTCGGCCTGGGTTTGGAGAGGATTTTGTTGCCCTCAGAAAGGAGAGTGTCAAGAGCAATGACAGAGCTGGTATTGAACCATGTCTCAGTAAGGGTGAGGACATTGAGATCAAAGTCTTCAAGAAGGTGACAGATGTCAGAGGAGGGTTTGACAGCAGAACAAGCGCTCAGAGTAGCTAGGTGAAGCTGATTATCACCTTTGAAAGTTTTCAGAGTAGGCGTACAGGGACGTGTTACACCTGTTGGTGGTGGTGGAGGATATAGTGGAGAGAAGGAAGGAAGAGTAGCAGGAAAAGGGAGGAAATTAATGAGAGTGGGGAGGCACCGGTAAAGGAGGAAAAGAGTAGGCTGAGAACCTTGGGCCATGGTGGTGCCATTGTGATAGACATTAATGATGCACCTTGAGGATGAGAAGTATGCCAAGAGTAATTCCCATCTAGAGCCACCATTGATGGATGTGGAGTAAAAAGTGGAGAGAATGTAGACCATGTGGGGAGTCCATACGTCTGGGGAGGGGTGAGAGAAGAGAATGTCAGTGAATGTTTGCGTGGAAGTAGCACTGACGTAGGTGTCAGCAATAGGTAAGCCTGGATTAGAGGCCAAGAGGGTTCTTTTAAGCTTTTTTCTTCCAGCCTTCATGAGAGGGATAGGATAGGTGATAGAGGAGCAGTTAGAATAGATAGAGAGATACAGAGCACCATGAAGCGTGAAGGGACAGACAGGGAAGCAGCACAGTGCACGAATAAGCTCACTGGGTGGCCTAGCAGCCAAGCAGGCAAAGATGAAGGGGGTGTTTTAAACCAGAAATGCACAGGGAAGCATAATTTAAGTACCCTGTCGGTTGGGTGCTAAAATGCAGCAAAAACAGTCAATGCACAGGTTTACAGGCACATGATATGAGATGATAGTTTATTTATGTAGCGCCTATACACAATGTGTTTCAATGCGCTTCAAGGCAAGGGAGGGAACAAGGGAAAATACAATGACATTCTTACAGCCCATGACCAGTAAGGATGTGAAATTAACTATCGTACTCGGCCTGACGACATTACAGATGGTGAAAGACCTAAGACATAGGTAAGTTATGGAGGGGGAGAGTGGGAAGGAAATGGAAACAAACAGGGGACTAACGTACTAAACATGACGACATTTCTGTTAGAGCCAGAGAAAACAAAAGGTGAGGGAGAGAGGTGCAGAAAGGGTGGGGGGAACAAAACTAGCGACTATCGTACTAGGCCTGACGACATTTCAGATAGTGCTGGAGGGGGGGAATAAAGGGAGGGGGGGATGAGACAGACGAGGTTGCTATCATACTATGTCCAGGGACAAATCTGATAGAGTAAATTCATAGAAGAAAGTAAGGGGCGGAGGGAAAGGAAGAAAGGGAGAGGAGGAGAGAACAGAGAGTAAGCAGTCAAAAACAATGGAGAAACAAGAGGAGAAGGAGAATACAATTGCAGAAGTCAGTAGTAACACATAAATAAATAAATAATAAATAATTTAGCATTTATATAGCGCTACGAACCCTCAGGTATCTGAGCGCTGCTTATTATTACCCACGGTGTGTGGTGCTCATTTATCGACCTCGGAAGGATGAAAGGCTGAGTTTGGCCCCGCCGGGATTCGAATCTGCGTCAGCAGGCTCTGCACAGATGTCAAAGCGAGCGCTCTACTCGCTGTGCCACTTGACCGGCATAATGTTGCAAGCCTGGATACAAGATGAAGATGGGAATAGCATGATTCAGGGCCACCATGAGAAAGGGTGATACACCGTGAATCAATGAAGTCCATAACAGTCAAATCCAGCATTGGCCACAAGACGTTGATGGTGAAACCAGAATGTATCAGGACAGACTCCTGCAGAAGTAGGCTGAAAGGGGCAGGGGGAGCAGGGTAGAAGGACCAAGCAAAACAGGCAACACCTGTGTGCGAGAAGGGGGTCACAAGGGACCATCACGGGGGGACCAGATGGGTGGTGATGGCCTGTGGGAACAGAGAGAGTAAGCACATGTTGGTGCATGCTTACAATTTCTATTTTTCAGGAAAGCACTAAAAATGAAGCAAAAACACAGTCAATGCGCAGGTTTACTGGCACACCTAAATTCTATTTTTCAAGAAAGCACTAAAAATGCAGCAAAAACAGTCAGTGCGCAGGTTTAACAAGCATCAAGTTTCAGGTAAAGAAGTAAAGCAGATGTAAAGAAGGATCAACATGGCATGGAATTTTGATATATAGATTACAGAGAAGAGAGACATAGGCAGATTAGTCCAGTGGGTGCCAGATGAACTGTGGGGAGTTAAAAGATCCAGGTGCCGTTTCCATTTGGAGGATGGCTGGCTGTATGTTGTAGAAAGACCAGGGAGCAGCAAGAGGGCTGTGATGAAAACAGGAGTGGAGGCACACTCCACATCTTGAGAAATGATGGTTCTGGAGTTCCATTCACTAATGTAACATAGAGAGCAAATCACAAGGTAACAGTATCAAACCATGCTTCAGAAACAATGGTTCTACCCTTCCACTTAATAACGTAACATAGAGAGCACTTCACAGGGTAAAACTGAATATAGCCCCACACTTCAGAAATGATGGTTCTGGAGTTCCACTTCCTAATGTAACTTAGAGAGCAATTCACAAGGTAACAGTATCACCCCACACTTCAGAAACAATGGTTCTACCCTTCCACTTAATAACGTAACATAGAGAGCACTTCACAGGGTAAAACTGAATATAGCCCCACACTTCAGAAATGATGGTTCTGGAGTTCCACTTCCTAATGTAACATAGAGAGCAATTCACAGGGTAACAGTATCACCCCACACTTCAGAAATAATGGTTCTACCATTCAACTTAATAATTTAATATAGAGAGCACTTCACAGGGTCACACTAAATATCGCCCAACACTTCAAAAATGATGGTTCTGGAGTTCCACTTAATGATGTACCATAAAGATCTCTTCACAGGGTAGCACTGAATATCGCTCCACACTTCAGAAATGTTGGTTCTGGAGTTCCACTTACTAACATAACATAGCGTGCACTTCACAGGGTAGCACTGAATATCACCCCATTCTTCAGAGATGATGGTTCTGGAGTTACGCATAATAATCTTGAGGAATTCGACCATCCTTACGGTGGGTGTGCGCTCGCTAACATCCTCTGAGATGTCTCAACCAGTGCTTCCGACCCACCAACCAGAACTGAGACAGTGATTCCTGACCCGGAGCCGCGGTGTAGGCCAGCCTGCAGCCGTCCATCCAACCTCTCTCGCCGAACTGCCTGCCGTCTGATACCCGCAGCTGTCTTCCATCTCGAACTCTGTTGCTAGAGCTGCAAAGCGCCCTGAAACCGATTTGACCCTGTCATGCACCAAAAAAGTCGACAATCACAAGGTACATTGTGGTTATGTCCCACTGGTCCTTCTTCAAAGGCCCCTAGTGACATTTATGACCCACTGGCCCCTTTGTGTTGAAACCAAGTATCCTTGAACTATTGCGATGAGTTGCTTTACAGACTACCCTGCTGACAGCATCGAGAGTGCATCCCTTTTCCTTCTTGAAACTGTCTGTCCTCTGCATTCTTTTACAGGGTGGGTTGTATTTTGTAGTGTGCTAGAACTGTTGTTGTGATAATAATAAAGTACATCGTTTTATACAATCTTGATTGGACAGTCCCTTTTATCATTGGGTAATAATTGTATTGCCTCTGTGTTGCAACTAACCAACAATCCACAACCTAGCGGAGATAAGCCTGCTGTTCCATCCACGTTACCAAAATTGGACAGGGAGGTTTATAATTTGCTTGTGTTTCCAATCAGTTCGGATCCCTTCAGGTGTACTAGTGCTGTGGGGCTGATTTATGGTTTAGAAACCGATATTCATCCCTGGATCACTGGTGCCCCGGAAGTTGATTTGTCACACTGGGAGTCCTCAGAACCCATCCCATGTGGTCCAGAATCCTTACTGTAGCTGAGAGTTCTGCAGCTAAGTTTGGAAACACCTGAGGATCTCCGACCACAAGACAGCTTCTCTCATCGAATTTGAAGAGTCCTTACCGCAATGTATCTGAGAGTATATTCTTTCAATCGAGAATGGCTTTCTTTATGTTGCTTCACACAAATACAGTATAGATAGTATTTACTGGGTAGCTTAGATATACTGCAACTTCATAGTTCGTCTCTCACCCGGGCATCTGAAGTGAGAGGCAGACGAAGAAAAAGGCAATTCCTATTTGGACCTGTTCAGACCAGGAGGACCCAGGGCCCGAACCCCTTCTCAGACAGCAGGTAGGCATGCACCAACATGTGTTTTTGCCCTCTGTCCCCCATGGCCATCCCCACCATAATCAGACAATGTCAGCTTCTCCACTACTGGGCAGGACAGGAGCTCCGTGGCACAGTAAGTTGTGCATTTGTAAAAGTTGTATTCTCGAGCCGCAGCGCATGTGTGCCCACTGCCCTCTCCCTTTGTCCCGGTTGCTTCCTTGTTGTTGGCCCTTCCCTTTCCCTACCTCCCACCGCGCTCCCATTGGTTGACAAGGCCCTTTAAATTGTCCATCCAAGTCACCCCCTGCCATGGCAGCCCCCTCGGCCAAGGACCAGAGGCTAAGGACTGCTCCAGTGGTGTGTGCTGGTTTCCGCCGTAATGGCACATAGCCTGCAGCCGTCAACCTGTTGCGACTGATCAGGTAAGTCAAATCTGGGTGTGTTGTACTGTGCTGTGCTAAAATACTTAGTCAACAACTTGGCTCCATGCGCTCCCTCACATCATAGGTCCCTGCATCCTGTTCCCCCCCCCCCTGCATTTCCCTTCCTTCCTCTCGCATCTCAACCCTTTCCTCTTTGATCTATTGTGTACTATTCTGACACTGTCTCGTGCTCCACTGTTTTTCTGGAACTACTTTTCATTGCCTGCATTCTTCTTCTAGGTTCCTGTTCTGTCCTGTGCCTTGACTGTATTCTTGACTGTATTGACTTGGTGTTTGCTCTCTACGGTTCTTGATATTGTGTTGCTATCCACGGTTTGTGGCATCACATTTCAATTGCCTGCATTCTTCACTTCTAGGTTCCCTGCTGACCTCTGTGTTTTGCTTTTGGTCCTGTATTGCATCTGCTTTCTTTACTTCCAGGTTCTCTGTTGTGATTTGTGCTTTTCCTTGGTTCTGTACTGCATCTGCATTCTCTACATTTAGGTCCCTCTCGTTCTCTTTTCTTTCTGATGGTTCTGCACTGCTTCTGATTTGTATGTCCGTTGTTCTTGTTCTTGGTTGTGCCCCCCTCCCTTTTGTGTCCCCCTGTGCATGCCCTCCCCTCGCCACTCTCCTGTCTGGGCTCCCCTCTCCCTACCCCCTCTTTCCTCCTTGCATCCCCTATGATGCTCTCTGTCCCACCTATCTTTTCTAACTGCTTTTCTATCGACTATCCTATCCCTCTCCCTAAGTCTGACAGGAAGAACCTCAAAAGGGACACACTGGTCTCTGACCAAGGCCTCCCTATTGCTGATACCCATACCAGTGCTTCCTCCAGACAGACCCTTACCGACATATTCTTTGTCATTCCCTCTCCAGGCCTATGGACCCCCCCCATATGGTCTCTGTTCTCTCTCCTTTTTCCTCTTCTCCCATTAATGGTGGCACTGAGTGGGAGTCACTCCTGGCCACCTTCCACTCCTCTAAGACCATCATTAATGTCTACTTAAATGGCACTGTCTTGGTCAGCGGCACTCAGGCCAATCTCTTCCTCTTTGATGGATGCTTTGTCAGGGTGGGGGTGTAGCCTTGATTTTCCCAGAGTGGATCCCTGCTTCTATCATTCCAATGCAGCACTACTCCTCCTTTGAATGCCTGGTCTGCAGGCTCTCCATCTCTCCTGGCCTCTCTTTCACTGTGGGCACTATCTACGACCACATGGCAAGGTCGTCCTCTTCCTCTCTTAGTGAGCTGACCTCTCCTCCTTGCTCCTTGCCTCTAACTCCCAACTTCTCCTCCTCGGAGACTAGAACATCCACCTGGATTCTACTAGCCCTTCTTCAGGACTCTTTCGCAACCTCTGCAATTCTCTCTATATATATATATTTCCCTCTGGCCTGACTCACTCTGCAGGTCACCCCATGGATGTTCTGATCTCCTCACACCTCCCCTTCCCCTTCTCTAACCCTCTCACCACTCCTCTCTCTTTGAGCGATCACTTTCCCCTTTCTTCCCACCTTGCTCTCTCTTCCCCGCAGATCAAGCCAACTCCTGCACTGCCACCGACCTTCTCGGTCTTCGGACTCATGAAGCATGTGTCAGTTGAGGCTTTTGCCACTATTTTCTCTCATCCTCCCCTGCACCTTTGGCTGACTCACACCCTGACACAGCCCTATCTAACCTTCATCTCTCTATCTCTAACACTCTGGATGTCTTTGCCCCTGTCATGAGGATCCGCCTGAAGTCCAAATCCAAGTGCAACTCATGGTACGATTCTGACCTCGCCACTCTTTAAAGCAAGTGTAGAGCAGCGGAGAGGAAGTGGAGGGCCTCGGGCGGACCCTCTGACAAACTGGCCTGCTGCCGGCTCCAAAGGCAGTACAGACTATCTGTCCTCTCTAAGAGGAGAGCCTACATCCAAGCCCACATCTCCGCGGAATCTAACAACTCAGCCAAACTTTTCAGAATCTGCGAGGAGCTGGCTAATCCTGCTGCAGTCTCTACCTCTCCTATTCCCTCCAAGGCCCTCAGCACGGCCTTGGCCTCTCATTTCACTACTAAAACTGAGGGCATCCTCTCCACCCTCTCTTCCTCTACCTCCTACTCCTCCTCCTATGTGACTCCTTGCACGCCTGAGTCCGTCTCTCCACCTCCTTTCTCCTCCTTTCCGCTGTTCACTCCTGACAATGTTTCTAGTCAAGTCCGATCTATGAAAGTCTCATCAAAGCAGGTTCTCCCCTGCTCATCCAGAACAATCAAGGACCACATCGACACCCTTTCTCCAGCCTTGGCCGACTTCGGCAATCACTCCTTAGCCACTGGAACTTTCCCCTCCCCCTTTAAGCACTCTCTTGTGCACCCCCTTCTAAAGAAGACCTTGGCCAATCCTTCCTCTCCGGCTAACTATCGCCTGATCTCCATCATTCCTTTCCTGGGCAAACTCTTGGAAAAGCTGGCCATCTCCCAGCTTAATCTACATACTGAATCTGTTGGTTGCCTCCATGACCACCAGTCTGGCTTACGAGCTGCAGAAGTATGGAAAATGATCTCCTGAACACCTGTGAAGAATTGCTCTCCATTATTGACTCTAATCTCCCTTCTGTCCTCACTCTCATTGATCTATCCTCTGCTTTTGACACGGTCAACCATGCCATCCTGCTCAATTGTATCTTGGGCAACCTTGGTATTACTGATAAGGCCCTGGCCTGGTTGACCCTTTCCCACCGACCGACCAGCTCAGGTCCAACTGGAGTCCAATTTCCTCTCTTGTATCTCTCTCTCTACTTGTGGTGTTCCCCAGTGGTCTAACCTCTCTCCCTGGCTCTTCAGCCACTACCTGGCACCTCTTTCCCACTGCATCGCAACTTTCTGCTCCAAATTTCAATGTTAGTCAGAGAACACTCAGTTCTCTTTCAGGCTACCCTCAGCCACCTTTGCTTCTTCTCTGTCTGAGATCTTCCTCATTGGGACACCCGCTCCTTCCGTTCCTCTCTCTCTGGCCACCCACTCTGGGCCCTCTTCCTGCTACTTTCTCTGAGGCTAAGAACCTTGGTGTCATCTTCGACTCCATCCCCTCCTTCTCTCATCACATCTCTGATGTCTCTAAGAAGTAAAATTATCAGCTGCACCTCCTCAGAGGTATTCTTCCTTTTCTTACTTTCCCCCAGATGCTTACTGTCTCCAGCTCTCTGGACCGCTCTAGGCTGGACTATTGCAACAGCCTCTTTCTAAATCTTCCTGCCTCTACTCTTCGACCTTTACAACTTATCCAGAACAGGACTGTGAGATTTTTCCTTGGCTTCAAGCCCAGGGATTGTATCTCTACAGCTCTGAAATCTCTTCACTGGCTCCCAGTGGCTTCAAGGATCAAGTTCAAGACCATCTACATTGTCCACAAGACTTTCTGGGGCCTGGGACCGCTCTACCTCCAACTTTCTCTTCCAAAACATCTTCCTTCTCGAGTTCTCCGCTCATCTACCTCCAACTCTCTGAGGGTCAGACGCTTCTCCAAGCAGAGAGTTGGGGGCAGATCTATCCCCTCGGCTGGGGTCTCCTTCTGGAACAGCCTCCGTGCCTCTCTCAAACTTGAGCAGAACCCCCCCCGGTTCCGGAATCAACTCAAGACCTTCCTTCTCGCTTCCGTTTTCCATCTCCATCTCTCCCGCTGATGCACCTGACTTCTCAGCGCACTGGTCACCTGGTCACCCTCTGAACTCGGGCACAGGCTCCTGCATGTCCAGTTGCCTTTGCTATGCCTCCGGGCTCCCCAACACTTAAGGGTCTCTATCTGCAACCCTACAGTACCTTCTATGTGCACTCATGAGCCACCGGCTGGCTGAACTTGTGAGTTAACTGCACTTCCCCTTTCCTCTCCCCCCTGGCACTTCTGCCCTTCCCTCTTCCCTGCACTTGCACAATCTGAATGACACAAGGTCTAGTAAGATCGTTATTTTGCTCTCCCTTGTTTCCCCCTCCTTGTCTTGTCGTGCTTAGAAACACTTGCCACATCATATCATAGCCTATTAAGCCCTCCAACCATTACTAACAAACTTTCCACATTACTAACTCTCCCCTCACTGATGTTCTTTCCCAAGACCTCAGAGGCATGCCGCCTATCTAGGTTGAGGGGAAAGAAAGAGGCGGACCCTATTTTACGCTACAATACGTTAATAAATCAGTGAAATAAAACCATGGAAGCTACTGCCATGAAACAAGCAATTAACACTGAAAATAAGAGCAGTTCTGATCCAACTGACTCCTGCTAGGTCAAGAGTAAAGCAGGCTTTCTCAGTAAATCCCACGGTAAAGATGGAGAAGTGATTTGTGTAGAACTAGGACCGATGTACCTTCAAAGCGTAATCCCATAGCGGCAGCAATTTGTATCACCACTGTTATCTTTCTAGCCGCAACAGTATTTTTTTAACTGATGGAAAGGCAGTAAAATGTGTGTTTCGTGAGTCATCATTTTACCGCCGGTGATCATTACCGTTGTCAGTATTTACCACCATCCTTACTAACAGGACAATCTAGGCAGGCTGATGATTTAGCCCCAGTGGTATTTTTTAATTAATAGGGCCTCCGATATTCTGACTTTGCCACCTCTGAATTTAGGAGTGCCTCCTCTTTGGGCAGATGTGCTCCTCTCGGCAAAGATGAAGATTAGTTTGAAAAACCCTGCTTATGCCAGTGGCTGATGAGTCCCTTATTCCTGAAAATATGTCTTGTCAATCTACAACCCACACTTTGTCCAGGGTGGGGCGCTTGGAGGAACCTCAGCAAGAAAAAGTCATATTAACTGGACACTTGTGCTGCAAATGCGTCCACTCGTTGGTGCTTAGAAACACATTGTGTAGCCTGCGGCGCTAGCTGATACAGGCCGGGTGCTAGTAAGAAAGTGAATTTCTGTGGATGAGGGTGGAGGGGCTACACTGAGAGGGGGAAGAAGGAAGCAGGCTAAACGCTCACGCAGGATCGTGAACATGAGAACCCCCCCTCCCTTGTCAGCCAAGCAGGAACTGATCCCGCAGGCAGAGGGGAGAAAATAGCCAATTCATAATACACAAAGGAACGATGCATGCCAAGTTCCTGGGCCTAGTCACTGACCCATCCGGTCAGCGGACCACCTCTCCCCTCACGCAAGATGCTATCCGAAGCGGTCTGGCAACTGTTCTGACGCGGTAAGTGACATCACATGCGGGCGCAAGGACTTGTTTACCAGTGAGTCATGCCCTGCCTGTACCACTAATTGTCAATCGAGTATCTATTGCGGGTGTGGGCAGGCCTTGCTTCCCCTTGACCCTGAAAAGTGAAAGGTGGGCGAGAACTGGCCCATTCTCTCTTCTGAGGTCAACATGGTCTTTGCATGAGGTCACTCTGACCCGGGGATGTGGTCATGTACAGACGTTTGTCACTGGGATGGGCTGTACACAGCGGGTCATAGGGCATCAGTGACCCAAGTGGTACATTCCCACACAGTGAAGGGCACAAGTTGGGTCTTGGTTGTCAGCGCTCAATCCTGATGGTTCTCTCAGCATCCAATTAGAAGAAATAAGTTCAACGAAGGTATGTTATTAGATTAAATACAGCTGTCAGCAAAGTATGATGTTGTCAATCGTGTTTTAATTGTCCAATTTACAAAGTTGCTCAGCCGACACGTGTTTCGACCCCCTCTGGGTCGTCCTCAAGGCAGGTCAATCAGTTATCATGGTCCCTGCTCTAGTTCCGCATGGAGAACAGTAAGTAGTATCATTTGTTAGTTCCTTAACAAAGAGTCCCAAATTGCTATAAAGGTTCAATCAAAACCAAGGCCTGTCGCGCGTGTTTTTTAACTTGAAATAGTCCTGTTGAAATGATAATAAAGTAGCTCCAAGTCCGGGTTAAATCCCTGTGCAAAAAATGTTAGAATCAGTATGTAACGGCGTTCCGCACATTCCCACACAGCTTCAGAGCTACACTGATAGGCAGGGCTTTAAGTGGACCGGGGCCAGCCGGGCCGAGCCCCAGCAGGCTCTGAAATCTCATTTTGAGGCGGGGCCCTGCCGGGGCTCACTAGTCTCACCTGGCAGCTCCTGCCACTACATGACAGGGATTTTTTTCTAAAGCCTGAATCTCTCGCTCGTTTGTGCGAGAGCTTCAGGCTTCAGAAAAAAATGCCTTTCCTCCATAATGGTGGCACCGCACCCTTCAAATAAGAGATGCCTGTGGGCCGGCGCCACCATTGAGGAGAGAAACTTGAGGCCGCTGGAAGCAGAGGCCTTGTTTTCTAAATCCTGAAGCTCCTGTGCAGTTGCGGGAGTTTCAGTCTTTAAGAAAAAGGCCCCAGCTTCCAGTGGCCTCACCCTTTCAGCCTTAATGGTGACACTGCCCCTCCCCAGCTGGCGAGGGGCAGCGCCACCATTAAAGCTGAATAGGCGAGCTGCTGTCCCCTGCCAGGCAAGCCCATATCGAAAATAAATGCGGACCCTCTCCCGCATAGGGAGAGGGTGCTGATCTCTACAAAAGGCTGCCTGGCAGGGGTGCCAGTAGCCCATTGAGATGGATCTCATCAAGGGGGCGTGGCCTAACGGGCCAGCAGGCGGCATCCCACCACCGTTAGGCCACGCCCCCTTGATGAGCCCCAGCTCATTTAGCAGTGCCACTTAAGGCACTGATGATAGGGAAAGGAGATATTTATCCTGTTTTCGGTATTTACCTAGGGCCACCTTAAAAGCTTTTCCCTATCTGGTTGGAGTCATAGTGAAAACAGTCCCTGAGTCCTTACCCCATACTACAGTGACCTCCAGTCGTCTACTTTCAGCTGTCAATTTAAGTTCATGAAAAATGGGACTTGGATTGCAACGTACCATTTCCAAGGTCACAGAGGGAAATTATTGGCAGAGTCAAGGAATTTTGGGGTGACAACCATACGCTGTTTCTGATTTTGATAGCCTGCAATTTGGTCGACTACATTTGGTCTACTCGGCCAAACAAACATGCATATTATGCATTCCCGCTAGCGCAAGCCATAGTCATGGGTAAGACAAAGTCTCTGTGGCATTTCAGAAAATGACTTTTCTTAATAACTTTTGAACGCTGGCATTAAGCTTTTAACATGGGGGTTTTCTATAAAAATATTTTTGGCCCTAATATCTCAAAATAGGCTGCTTCGAATTTCCAATTTTTTTTTACAGATGCCTAGATTTTATATGGAATTGGAGCACTGCAAAAAATTAATCGAAAATCCACTTGGCCAATTTTGAGATATTAACGATTTAAGATGTATCTATATAATACGCATGCGCAATGACAACCAACTCTTTCACCAAAAAAATACAAACTAAGTTCAAAATACACACCAACCATACACACAGCAACCACGCCACCCATTCGCACAGCAGCTATGACCACAGACAACATACTCACCCACCCCCCAGTACGTACAGATTACAACATACACTAAAACAACTAAAGGTATACTTCAATCTAGCAACAACATACATAATTCAAGCAGCAAGAACCACACACAACACATACACAGCATACAAACCCACCCCCACTGTGTGTACATTACAAGCATACACTAAAGCAAGGAAATTCATAATTCAAGCAGTAAGAACCGCACACAACATATGCGCTCAGCCCCACCACGTACACATTAGAACATACAGTAAAACAAGGTAATACATAATTCAAGCAGCAAGAGCATGTCATGCGTGCTGCACATTGGCGCACTGCCACCGACCTTCCTGGCAGGTACGCCCGCACTGTCAGATGGCAGGGGCGGGTAACAGAGGGGCCAGGTGCTCCTGCCTTTTGCTCTGTGTTTCCCCCAGGTCTGGCTCTTGACTCTTACCTGCCTTCTTCTCTTACCTGTGTTCTCCCCGGTCTGCTCTTCTGCCTCTTGGCAGGCAGCCTTCTCTGCTTACTACCTTTTTACTGCTCCCTGCATCTCGCTACTTTCTACAACTCACGTGGGGCCTCCTACCCTCCTAGTCCCTGGGTGGTTCATTCTGTCTCTGATCCTGTTCCACCCAGCCTGGTCCATTAGCGCCACTCCACCCTCTGAGAAAGATCTTCAACTTCTGGCTTCCTTGATACTGCTTGCACTTTCTTCTCACCGGTGTAATCAAAACAGGTCATAACATGGTGTGGGGAGTGGGTCTCCGAATGCCTCCCAGTTTTGATTAATTAAACACATAATTTATTAACAAAAAAAGAACTATGTTGTATACAAAAACAAATGTAAAGATGCCGTGCTATATACAAAACAAAAGTAAAACATCCCTGACTGCAAAACATAACGCAGGCCTTCAATGATATTACCTAAAAGTATACTATTCCCCTCATTACTTATATTAACTGCATCCACCCTAGAAATACTGTCAATGTGACATTTATGTTTCGGTGAAAAATAAAATGTAGGCCATGTTGATCTGAAAATGTATACACACATTTATTTACATTCATGTGCACGCAATTGATCTTTCGATAATTCGAGGTTTCACTCATGCAAATTTTACGGGATGCCAAATTTGAAAAGAGGATTTGTGTTTCTGGAAATAATCCTGATAGGTTTACCAAGTCACTTTGAATGTCAAAACCTTTTCAGTTTGTCTTTGGTAGTCCAAATTATTCCCTGCAGCGTGTATTACAATAAAATCTGTTTCCTTACTACTTTCATAATACACAACAAGGCTGTCAACTAGTTGTTGCCATTTGCCACCGCGATAGCCAAGCCATTCCACCTTCATGTTACCAAATGGTGAAATAATTAGTACTCGCCTCACGTAATGTTCCAGCTAATGAACCCAGGAATCTCCAATACTTAACATGGATTTTCCCTACATTTAAAGAAAAAATAAAGCATTTTCAATCACCACACAAACATGGAAATATACATATACAAACGCATGCTTACTTAAAGAGGTGTGAAGCATGCGAAACGTAAACTACAAAAAGAATACATATACAAACGCGCACATAATGAACGATATGCGTAAAAATAATTATACAGGCGAGTATGCAAAATGTAAAGTACAATAATTTGCATTGCATGCAAAACACATGTGCATGCATGCCTAACGTACAATATGCCTAATTTCATATACAATCTTTGTACACATGTTTAATGTAAGAATGCTGCGCCTATACTTAGACTCACGTGACTGGAATGAAGCTGCAACACTACAAACACGCACACATCTAGAATGCGGATGTATGAAATGATGTACTTACAAACCTTTCACAACTTAATATACATTACAATATTAAGAACTACACACACACGCCACATTTGCTCAGACACTTAACCTGGTATTCCATTTTGAAAAAATGCAGCACCATCGTATTCTCCCAAAAAAGACCCTTTTCATTCACAAACGCACATGAAAATAATTACAAACTTTGCACGCATAATGTACACTAACCAATCATCATACAGAAACACTCTGCAGAACTTATTTTACAGCAAACGCACATCACGCCCAAACGAAGACCTTTTCCAAGCATGCCTATTAACAATATGAAACACTTTGATTGAAGACAGTGACCACCAGGGATGCAAAGTAAGAAACCATTACAAACATATATACATTTTTAATAAACATGACCACTAATTATATAAATAATGTTAAACTTGTAATTTTCGAATTTCATACTTTAAAAAATATATCATGTAATACAATTGTATTGCAGCAAAGTTTAAAATGTCAACCACAACCACTCCTTTACAGGCTTCAACAAAGCCTGGTTAGTAAACTGATTTTCATAAAATCGACATTTACCAGTGAATGCAACAACTGTGTAAATATGAACATTGTAAACAATAAAACCTACCCGTTTAATTACTTATTTAATAATGCAATATTAGGCAGTGCCTGGCAAGTGCCTACAAATTCCTATACAAGAGCCAACACTATTGGCTTTGTCAATACTTGTTTTCACAGGAATTCATTGCAAGGAACAGATGCGAGGCAGTAGCTATTAAATACAAGCCAAGCGGCTGAAGGCACACTTGCTTAAGTCATTTTATTATACAAGCACATGATTTACAGCTATAATTGTATAATTGTGCCACTGTCTTTCAGAAGACTGCTTAGAAATGTACTATGGCAGCCACATAAAAGCAACCATTTAATGGCACTGCACGATAGAGCTAGCTCTAGCTCAAAGAGATTGCAGGAGAGTGTGTTTGGGAGGTTGATGGGTGGCCAGCGCATGCCCATAGTGATTAGTATGTCCATGGGCGGTCAGTGGATGGGTACAAAGCTAACAACGCCCACTGTGACCCTCCTCATATCCCATATCCCTCCTATGTATACTCCTGCATCAATAGAGTTGGCTTTATTGGTGGTGCTAAAGTGATACCTAATAGCCAGACCTAAAGAGAAAGAAAAAGAAACTATATATTGTGTTAATACTTCACATGCATATTATGGTAATACACCCATCTAGGTGGCCTGTACGGGCTCATATGGCCTGACAGCCTAAACTAGTGGCTGAGCCAAGTGAGGGCATTACCGAGGATTCATTGTCATTGTGACTGCCAGGCATGGGAAGTGGGGGGTAGTCTGGCCCTCCTCTAGTGCAAGAAAAGCAAGTTGGGGGAGTTTCATGAAATAGAAGTTCTGAAACGCCATATAGAACACTTCTGACCTAAGTATGGACTCCCGAAAGACGGTTTCTTGTATTTCACATGACCTCTCCACCTCGTTCTCCTTGACCGCAGAGGGACACAAGTACAACCCTGCCCCCCGCTTCCCGTGCCCATGTGACTTGCAAAACAAAGAAGTCAATTAATGTTGGTCGACCTTCATTTGACTTCTTTTTATCAGACAGTCTCCTCATGCGCCGTTTCAACAACCCCACGCGCCCTCCACCCTCCCATAATCGACCAAACGTAGTCAACCAAGTTGCAGCCTATCAAAAGATAGCAAAAGAAAGCATTTACCTAAAAAATGCATAAACGCCCTGATTGGCTATCATGTTTCAGACTACTAATTAAGGTGGAGGGCAACACGTTCCTGTGAAAAACAAAAGTCTGCATGTAATGCCCGGTTATTACTACCCTTTGCGATTCATGAAGAATACTGTTTCAAGAGTCATGTCTTTCATAAGTTATTACTTAGACCGGTCATATGTTGTAATGACAGTATAGACGAAGAAGTCAGACGTAACTTCTGTCAGACCTCTGTGTAAGTTACAGCGAGGTGTCAAAAATAGGCTACTTTCACACTTCTCACACAACACTAACATCTCGAATGTTCAGGTACAACACCCACAGTTCCCAGACACACTAATGGGAATTTTTGATGTTGTATTATGAATTTATGCATGCGAAAGGACAGACACATGTGTATAAGCTTATGTCAAATGTACACATGGTCATATGATTTATTTATTTTTTCTGTAATTAGTAAGGAGCTAGTTTTGCATGTGTAAATTACTCCTTTTTTCAAGGCCAAGTCTCCCGTACTAGTGGTAAAAGCTCTAGTGTTCTGGCAGAAGTCAGCAGGCAGGCCCGTTTCTTGACCCAGGCGAACTGTGTGGCTGCCTGGGGCGCAATTTCCCCGGTCCCTGGAGAGCAAAATGTCACAGTTTGTGGGGCGCGATTGACATGGGGAGAGTAGCCGCAGCACAGTAGTGGCAGCAGGTGCTGCTGCTGCCTCTTCTGACTGGCAGTCTCGTACTACGTGACATTACGGAAGTCAGAAGCTCTGACAACTTTTGCACCACGTGGTGTGGGGTGGGGCAGGCTCTGACAACTTTCGCGCTACTTGGGGTTGGGTGGGTGGCATAAAAGGGCACCTTTCCTGGTGGCTGCCCGCCTTTGCAATTGTGCAGGAACAAAAACAACACAGTGGAATAAAGACGGCTGCTTTGAGCGTTCCTTGCTTCCCGGACCTTACGCGGGGAAAGAAGACTGCATTGCCTCCTCGACTTGTTTGTGTGCAGAACTCTTAAGAAGGTAGGTACAGCCCGATGTTTCTTTAAACTCTGTGTACATAGCGTATGGCATTCTTTGGGACATACACGCACGTGCGCCCATTTTTTTATTTTTTTATTTTAGTTTATTGGTTTATGCAAACCTTTAAAACAGAAAAGCAAAGAAAGAAAAACAGTCATCTCACGTAATGTTCCAAGTCTTTCATCTTCAAGGATACTCATACTGTCAAGTAGGACCCTAGACTCTACTTGCATCTATAAGTTTACCGAAGCTCAAGGTCCGAATGCACATTCCTTACTAGGCAATCTTTTAGTTCCTTAAGAAAGGCTATTAGACCAAACATTAGTCTCCGATCCGAGCCCTCAAACATGAGTTTCCACCAGTCATCAGCACAATATGTTTGATGTTTACAAATAATTGAGCCAAGTGAACTCTGTAATTTTGGGCAGAATAGAGTTAAGTGTTTAAGTGTCTCTACACTTAGATCACAGAAACGACAAGTCAGGTTTTCATTGGAATTTTGAGCCCAGGTTCCAGTGTGTTCTTTAGTAGCTAAGAGATTGAGTCTAAACTGTGTAAATAGCTATCTCGAATTTTGGTCGGGAGATTGCAATAAGTAGAGTTGCAGTTCACCATAGGCTTTTACTTCAGCTGGAACATCACTCAATAGACGAGATCTTAATCTTTGTTCACATGTTTCTTGCCAGTACATTTTCCATAGCTTCTTTTTAGCTTGCTCAGGATTATCTAATAGTGTAGAGACAAGGAAATCATTCTCCTTCAGAACTTCGAGGCATTGCTTGCCCCACATAGAAAAGACAGTGTACTCCTTGTCTTTGTCAGGATTGTGTAGGATTTTGAACTGTGGCGCAGGAGTTGTTGTTATAGTTTTCCTGAAGAGATTTAGTAAATTCAAACACACTCTGGCGTGAATTGATATTAGGCCCAGTTCATACCTTATACACACCGTTGTGCATCCTTTCAGTAGATGTAATGCTCTGACCCAAAAAATATTCTCCAGAGTGTTCCACAGTTCATGTGAACATCTGAGCACAGTTTCAGCTCCATGGATTAAGGCCGGAGCCACTTTTTGAAGGTAGAAGACTACCGTTGGCTTTAGGGAAAATTTCCCAAATGTTTTGTTAATGACTGCAGCTTGGCAAGCTAGCTGTTGACATTTTGTTTTAGTTGATTCTACCCAAGGTGCTTCATTTATGTTGGAACCTATCCGCATGCCTAGATATTTGATATTGGTAGTGGTTTTTAGACTCGTTTTTTCAAGGACGTGCGTTCATTCATTTCATTCTCAAACTGTTTGTGTATTTCCGGAAATCTTTGAAACATTGTGACACTGCAAGAAACCTCAATGAATTGTACGTTTAAGATGTCTTGTGTAAGTGATCATGATCCACAGATCGATCACTTACACAATACATTTAAAACGTACAGTTTATGAACTGCAAACACACTTATTTGTTGACGTTCTAGCTGCTGACTGAACCGCAGGGTTCATACAGACACGTCAATGGAGACACTACCAACTAAACGTGAGAAAATATACATTGATTTATTGAAACATGTGCGTAGAAGGATATTTGCACAATGACTGTTTCTGTGTGTACTGTATTTGGGTGTTTAACTGTAAACCGCATATATTGCTTGTGTGCGAGCGTATATACGGATGTTTGCATTTGGTCTTTATTCCACATGCGTGTTTAGAATGATATTGTCAATTGCCCTGCATTGCTTAAAATCCCATTGTGTTACTTGGTATTTTCTATATATGTGCTGTTTTATACTATTGTTGAATTTCATAACATGTTTAAATAACTACGATCCTCGCATTCTTTTTTGCACTACGACCGATTCCCAGGCAGCAGATGAATGCATACACAAATGCAATATAATGTCTGCGAATGGCCTGTCTTAGTATTCTCGGGGTCACGGCGTGTACACGTGGCTATTTACCTACCTACCCATTACCTACCCCAAAGATCATGCAAATGTGTAGGTTGCCATGAGGCTCTTACTAACAATTCCAATTCCAGTGGCAAGTGGTGAGAGAAGCTTTAGGAAATTGAAACTGATAAAGACATACTTGCCCCCCACAATGTCTGAGGAAAGGCTATCAGCCCTTGCAATACTTTCAATTGAGAGTGAACTTGTTGAAAACATTGATTATGCAGCAGCAATAAATGCTTTCGCAGCAGCAAAGTCAAGGAGAGTGCCCGTAACATAGACAGAAAATTGACACAAAACTTTAAAAATAGTATATACTGTTTGTGTAGTCTGCTTTGTCCGAGGAGTTACTCCAAAGTTCTTGAATCATGATGTAATAAAACCAATTTCATTTGTTCAGCAGTGATTTATTGACTTTGGATAGGAGTTAGTTAACAGTGTAGTTTGGGAGTGGCACGGGGGGCGATGGTGCATGGGGTGGAGGGGCGCATTCTAGTGTTTCGCCCTGGGCACCAAATGGACTATAAACTGCCCTGCCAGTAGGACACCGCATGAGGATGGTGAGGAGGAATCGTTTTCATTCCAACAGATACCATAGAACTGGGTTTGCATTTTATCAATCCCATACACACACACATGTGCACTTCTGATTGTGGTAAACGTCAATGAAAGGCGTAAAAGCCTCCAGTAAGGCTTTTACATCTTTCATTCATGCCACCACACATTTTCAATCATTTGTAAGGCGAATAGTAGTGGCAGAAAGCAACTTGCAAAAGTGCAGGGCAAAAGGCAGCCTACATGCATGCACGCCGCCTTTTGCCCTGCACATTTGCACTCTACCGTGCAAATGACAAACATTTGTCAGTGGGGACCTGACTATGCCAGAGTACAAATGTACAAGGTCCCAGCCATCAAATTATGCTGTGGAGCAACACGAGCTCCATAGAGACGAAACAGTGCCACATCACTGCGTATTGTTCACAGGCCTCTGACCTGAGAACGCGTTGAGTGCCTTGGATGACACAATTGAGGCCTGTTGCACTTTGTGTTTTGGCGTTGATTCGACGATCAACATGTCTACAAACAAATTGTTGGACTACGCACTGAACCGCAAGGATTTCATCCCAGAGCATACCATCTGCCTGCTAAGGAGGGCGGAGCACGCTAGTGGGAAGTGAGGAAGACTTCACTCTTCCTTAACTTTTAATTTTCCATTCATTTTAAACAGAAGTGGTAAGTAAGCAAACTGTTGCCATCCTCCGAAATTGCCTTTCAAACTCCAAAATAACTCACAACAACGCTGCACAAACGGTGGTGCTTAGTTGGCGGCCGAGTCCTGCCCCGGGTCGTCTGGCACAGAACCCACTCCAAGCACATGTGTTTGCCAGAGAGGCTCCCTTCGCGTTCAGACACTGCCTGAAGGCCCATCTGTTCCCTCTCCAGCGAGAATGCCGCCACGTCCTTCCGTTCTGGGCACGCGCAGTCCAGCCTCCAGAGGTAATTGATTTGTAACCCTGCGCATCTAAAAAAAAAGTCTATCAGCTTGAGCCAAGACACAGGAAGTGAACAATCCCAAAATAGCCACATCATAAAATGAAACCCACCCACTGGGGGCCTCAGGGAATGGCGAAGAGAAGACATAAAACAATGCCGAGTGGAGGATCTGGAGGTAGCTTTGTAGGTGTCTTGAACAAAGAGTTAGGGCCTTGCCAATTTTCTTGCGCGCTCAAGCTGATCGTCAGCCCAGGACTTAGAGACGTGCGCTGCTCCACTGACTGTGCTTTTCTCTACTACTTGTTGTCACCTGGCTTCCGGGCCGCCTGCCACCATTTGCCTTTGGGTGGCCGAAATTGGCGATTTTTGCACCAGGTATTGGAGTGTCAGACTGGGAGATACGTCCACCCCATCCTCCACTCTTGGCACAGGCCTGGAATTTATTTTCCTTCTGCTCTCAGGGTCTTTGGAGCAGTGGAAGGTGCTACCAGTCTGTGTTTTGGGGCTGCTTTGTGTGGGATCATTTCTGCCAATTAAGACGCTGAAACCTTTCCTTTTTCAGACTATCAGGGTGCACTAAATATTCCCCCCTCCTACATGGCAGAGCACTTGTGCTGCCACACAGTGGCAGATTCCCTGGCGGTCTGACAGGGGACACTTCCTGTATGGTTCGGTTAGGGCAGTGGTCTTCTAACTGGGGGCGGATTCCCTGGCCGTCTGACAGGGGACACTTCCTGTATGGTTCGGTTAGGGCAGTGGTCTTCTAACTGGGGGCTGCCCCCCTCGGGGTGCCAAAGCATGTCCGGGGGGTGGGGCATACTCTTTAAAAAGGGATTGATTAAGTGACTGATTTTAACAGATGTTACCAGATTTTAACAGAAAATGTAAGCAGTAGAAAATCTGCTTATATTTTGAAGAGCCTGTGCACCCCCTGGACATTCTGTTGGCCCCCTAGGAAGGGCCAACCCCTAGGTGGAGGGGGGGCAGAAACAATATTTTTACTCCAGGGGGGCAGTCGGTATGAAAATGTTTGAAGACGTCTGCATTAGGGCCGGGGAGAGGCAGATACTTTGCTGGTAAAAGGCAAGATAATATGAATGGTCTTTCATTTTACACTCCTTATTGTGTTACCAACCTCGGCGCTATTTTCAATTGTCAGACCATGAAATGCACTTTGCGTTTGCACAAAACTCAAACTTTAATATTGATTTTTTAAAAAATCTTTTGTATTTTGCTCATTCTCAACTGTTTGAGCCACAGTCTTGACTTCACTTCCACGCGCCCCGCCAGGGCATTTGTTAGCTGGGCAGATAACGAAGGGAGCTAACGGTTCCCACCAGACATGGCGCCAGGCTGCAGTTGGTGAGTTCAAATATTGGGAGGGTCAGCTCAGCCTATCGTGCTACTGAGGTCGGTACGTTGAGAATCACATACCACCACAAATGTAACCATACAATTCAAAGTGTAAACACTCATGCAATATCACTACAAAATCGGCCTTTTAAAACATTTTATTACATGTAGCCATTCCAGAAAAATTCTGGAATTTTCCATGTTGGTGCATCTACCTCGAAATTTTACTGTTAAATCATTCCAGATTGTTTCATGGAAGGGTTCAAAAGTTATTTAAAAAAAGGCAATTTTCTTAAACTGCTCAGACAATCACACTCAACCTTAACTATGCCATGCGCTGGCGCAAGGGCATAATGAGTTTGACCTGCTACTGTCTACTGCTACTAGCACCATCTAACAATGGTAGTCCTACTTGCTGGATTCAACATCCATTTGCATAAGTCTGCATCTATTTCAACCCTTACCAACCCTTACCACTGATAAGTGCAAATGGAGCACGTGAGGGTTGAGTAAAAAATTACAAGTTAAGGTGCCAAAAGGCAAATTATCAGGCGCTACACCCGGGCTGTTGGGATACCAACGTAAGCATTCTTCTGATTTTGTGCTTCCATGGGGGCTAAGTCCAGAAATGTATTGTTCGGGCCCACGCAGTGAGTTGAAATCTCCAAAATGGAAGGGAGTCTTCATGTGTTAAAAGCTGCCTGGGCAATCTTCACCGGCCAGTTGGCTTTACATGAACGCAGGATTTACACAAAGATGCAAACTCACGTCTGTTGGATTGTGCTTAGCCCAGGGACTCCCGCATGCAGGCCTCTCCCCACCCGTCCCTGAAAGGAACACACAGACACAGGTCCTGCTTTGTCGGGATCCCGGTGTGCACTGCCGTGGTGCGGGACTGCCCCCTTTATTACAAACAGTGTGCGACGGCTTAGCATGGCCGTTGTACGTCACGTGACACAACACATTCCTCCTTTTCCATAAGGAACAAATGAAAGTCCTGCCTTCATTGCTGACAGTTTAAACATAACAGTCTTAACTTAGTAAACATGGTAACATACCAAACTGGTTCAGGCCTAACATGGGCAACATCGGTTAACTTGATCTTGACCCTGTCCAGTCAAGCTTATTCACCCATTATGTAGTCTTTGAACCATGTGGGGCAACTCCGGTTCTCTCGTCTGGGGTATCAACTTTCTCCTCCCTCCCCTGTGGTGTGGTCCTTAACCCTGGCTGGGTTCGGCTTCTCACTCTCTCATGTGTCCCCTGGTCCTGCCTATGCTCCTGAGGCCTCGTTCGGGTGTATCTTGTCATCCTGTTCCCCTGTTCCCTCATTTTCACCAACCTTCCGGAAGAAACTGGAGTTTCGAGTCACTGTCCCTTTTTGACCTGCTGCGGTTACCATCGAACCCTTGACTTGGACGACGTCCATGAGGCAGGACTCATAGGTGAGGGATACTTTTCCCTCTGGGTGTCAGTTTCGCACTAGTACTGTGTCTCCTACGGCAAGGTCGGGTGGCTTGAGGTGTCGTCAGAGATTTTCTCTTTCGTTGTGGATTCCACGGTCTTCTGTTGTTCTCTCATCATTGATGGTCCCCGGGGGCCGGCTCTTCCTCTCTGGGATGAGCCCTGTAAGGCATTTCCGGAATAGTGCTTCCGCTTGGGCCACTCCTGTGGTGCGGTGAGGCGTGGATCTATATTCCTGCAGGAATTGATACAGGGTCCTCTTCAGCACATTGCCTTGGCCCTGTGCGAAGCTGAACACCTTATTTAAAGTTCTCATAAAACGTTCGGCCTCTCCGTTGGCCCGTGGCCAAAGCGGTGTGATTTTTCGATTGGTGATTCCACATTCTTCCAGAAATTCTGCGAAGCACTCTCCTTGAAACGGGGGCCCGTTTTCTGAGAATATGACTCTGGGGAAACCATGGGTTGCAAACATTTTCTCCATTACTTGCGCAACTTGGTCAAAAGCTGTGGATTAAACTAGCTCAACCTCTGGGTAGTGGGACCACTGGTCTATCACTATTAGGAAGTGAATTCCCCGGCCTATGGATGCAAAGGCTGCATGTACAACATCCCACGGATGGTCACTGGGAGGCATGGACTCTATCCAGGGTTCTTTGTTGGCTGGGGCTGCTGCTTGACACCAGGTACAGTTTGCTATGAACTCGTCCACTTTAGCCTCAAGGTTCGGGAACCATACCTTTAAACATAGTCTCAACTTGGTTTTGGCTGTTCCCTGATGGCCGCAGTGTGCTAGCTCGATGGCTCTTTCTACTAGCGCCCGTGGGATCACCAACTTGCACCCTCACAGGACAAGTCCTTCTTCAGTTGTTGATAGTTCGTGTCGCACCCGCCACGGCGGTTCTAAGTCCTGCTGCGCTTCTTGGTCTCTTCGGTGTGGGTTGGACAAAATGGTCTTCCAGTCTGCATTGACCGTGGCTGCTTTAACCATTTCAACACCTGTCACAGTTTGATGTGCCTGCCACCTTGTGAATGGAGAGCGGTAATCTTTGTGTGGCCACCACTACCGTGCACACATGTTCTTCACCTGCAATTTGTTTAGCGCCTTCCGCCTCTGCCATGCTCCTAGGATGACGAGAGAGGTAGTCTGCTGGACTGTGGGTCCCTGGCCTGTAGGTCAGGTTCGCCTCATACTCCATCAGTGTGAGCATCCACCGCTCGATTTTCGGGGGCAGTTTGGACGAAGATCCCGCCATGATGGGCAGTAGCGGCTTGTGGTCAGTCACCACAGTTACAGGCTTGGCCAGGATGTAGATGCAAAAGTGCTGGCATCCATATAGGACAGCTAGTGCTTCTCTTTCGATTTCGGAGTAGCGTTGTTACGAATTTGTCAGTGCTTTTCTAGCATATGCTATCCGTCTCCTCTGTCCTTGTGCATCTTGTTGTGACAGGACTGCTCCCGACGGGGCTGGCATCAACAATGATCTCAGACTCCTTTCACGGGTTGAAGAAGGCCATGGATTCCTTTCCAGTGAGTACCTGTTTGATGGCTTCGACAGTGTCCTGCTCTTTTGCAGTCCATTCCCACACTTTGTCCTTTTTCATGAGCACTGTGAGGTGCTGTGAGAGGGTCGCTGAGTTTTGGATGAAGCGACCGCAGTATGTCACCATCGCTAGGAAGCTCGTAATTTCTGATACATTTCCCGGCGGGCTTGCCTTCCGGATATCTCAAATTTTCTATGGGTCCGGGGATATGCCATTTTCATGAAACAAAAACCCAAAGAATTCTATTTCATTCTTAAGGAATTCTCACTTCTCCCGGTGTAGAGTGAGCCAGAGGAGTTGAATCCTTTCTAATTCTAATGTCTTTTCGAGCCGTCCCATATGTTCTGCCCCAGACATGGCATATACCAAAATGTCATCACTCCATCTAGTCCTACCAGGGCCCATCGTTTCATGTTTTGGAATACTTCCGCTGTGAAGGAAATCCCAAACCTTAAGCGTTTGTATTGGGAGAGGCCCTGGTGGGTCGTGAAGATGGGGATGTAACGCAAGCCCGGGTGGAGTTCATGTTGATGGTACCTGGACCGCAGGTCCCTTTTGTGCACATACCACGTCGTCGAGGGTCAGGGTAATGTGTCGTTCCCTCCTGATGGCCTGATTCGAAAGTCTCATGTCGACACAAATACGCAATGACCCTGATTGCTTTGGTTTACGCGCACCTATGATGGGTGAGACCCATGGAGTGGGTCCTTCCACTCTTTCAATGATGTCCACTTTGCCTAGGTTTTGTAGTTCTAACTCTACCTGCTCTCTGAGGTGGAATGGTATCCGACGATGTTTCAGTGGAGTTGGCGGACTGCTTCATCAATGTGCAGTTTTATGGGTTCACCTCGCAGCTTGCTAATGTCTTCGAACACTATTCTGAATTTTTCAATTACTTCATTGATGTCCTCAGCGTATACCTCATAGGCAAAATTAAAAATCCCTAGTGCCTCTGCTGCTGCACAGCTCCACAATGAGTGCCACTTGCCTCTGTCATCTCGGAGTCTCACTAGGTGTCCTGCTTGGCCCTCTGGGGATGGAAACAGGTGTGGCGGCTTTGCACATTCAGACGAAGTGGCCTGATACTGCGCATCACCCACATACCCTTCCCCTTGGGCCAAGGCATCAGGGTTTCACCTCTCCTTGTGTTCCACTGAGGTTTTTCTGGTCCAGCGCCTTGTTGCCGTTCCATCGCACAGATGTCCTCCAGTTTAAGTGATCGGACTGCAGCATCCATTTTGGTGGCACAGCTTTCTGCCAGCTCATATGATCTGCCCATTTCCAGTATGCAGGCCAGCATCAGTCCTGGCTCGTGCAAAACTTTGTATCAGTTGGTTTCTTACCATGCCCTCCTCATTCTCCCATGCGCACGTGGCTGCCAAATGTCGGAGCCTGCCATAGAACTTGTCCAGGGATTCTTCACCCTTCTGTTTGACAGCACACAGGACAAACCTCTCATAGTCATGGTTTGCCAGCGGCAGGAAGTGTTCTTTGAGGCAGTCCTTTGCCACCTGATATGAGTTGTCGATCGGAGCGAGGGGCTTGAAAATCTTGTGGACCTCCGACCCCGTGGAGTAGATAAGGGTTGCTATCTTGGCCTCGACATCAGACTCGCTGGTTGCTCTAAAGTACATGTCCAGCTTTTCAATCCAGAGCACCCACTTCGGTCTCAGACTGCAAGAGTTACCAGAGGTATCGAATTCTGGCATCAGGGCTAGTGTGCCTTGTTGACACAGGGTTTCTCTCCCTAGGGGTCTTGCAGCATTTTGTCCGGCTGCCTGTTGATCTTCTTCATTACTCATGGTTGCGGGCCGCACAGGCACATTTTATTAGTGGAGGCAGCGACTTGCACCTGTTGACACACTTAAGGGCTGGCAGGGTTCAGACAGCTGATGTGGTGCATCAACTCCATTCTCAGTGGGACCACCATACTGTAGCGAGGGGCGAGTCAGTACCTCAGTTCCAGTAATGGGAAATGACTCCCTTCAGTAGAGATGAAAAAAAAAAAGAATTTCTGGAGAAAGAAAACCTTTTATTTTTGTACTAGGCCCTTGCAAGCCTGGACACAGTCTTTTACCTTATAGGCGCTTACTAGGGGGTTCCAAAAATTGCCCACACGGCACACAATCACTCCACATGTGGAGCCTCTGCCGTTGGGAGCACAAAATGGCTGTTTTGTCTTAGCACGATTGGAATGCATCTGACAGGTGTCAGATTAGGTCACTGGAGAGAGCATTGTACATTGGAGTGCCTTCCCCCTGCTCTGCTGCATCCCCATCGCCAGTGTTGGATTGTGCTTAGCCCTGAAACGAACACACAGACGCAGGTCCTGCTTTGTCAGGCTACCGGTACACACTTCCATGGTGCAGGACTGCCCCCTTTATTACAAACAGAGTGAAACAGCTTAGCACGGCCGTCGCACGTCACGTGACACATCACAACCTCTAAGAGTTGCTGGCCAATGCCTTATCCCCCAGGATCAGTGCCTTAAGTGGCCTGCAGACTCAAACCGGGGCTCTAGGGGCACGTGGCCTGTCAGGGGGCCAGCGCCTCAATTAAGAGGCAACACTTCCCCCACCTGAATGCTGTTAGGCCACGCCCTGTAAGAGCCCCGGCTCGCTTTTGCAAAAGGGCTTTGGCAGTGGCCTAACGACCAGCATTCAGGCCAGGTATGTGTAAGCTTTTTTTTTGCAAAGGTTGCAACACTCGTTTTACAAAAATAAGCCTCACCTTTTTACTGGGTTCCCAACCCCTTTGCCAGTGACCCCTTTCATTAGAGATGCACAGATTATCACCCCTGCATCTCTGATGAACGGGGTGGAGGCCATCACAGACCCACGACAAACGAAAGGTGAGGCTTTTTTTTTTAATGCCTGAAGCTCTCACTTACCTGCGAAAGATTCAGGCTTTAGAAAAAAAGCCTTGCCATGTAGCAGCCTAGTGGGCTGGAGTTAGCATGGGACTAAAGGTGGCCCTGGCTGGCCACCGTCTCAACCAGAATGTTCAGAGCCTGCCGGGTCTCGGCCTGGCGAGCCCCAGTCCACTTAAAGTCCTGCCCATGATCCCATTTGACGGTATGACCTTGGACAGCACTCTCCAATCCCCACTCCTTCCTGCTGCCCACTTTCTCACCACTCTCCTCCTAGAGATTCTAACACTGTACCTTGCAGGTCTTGTCTTAAACGCCTGGTTTTTATGCCTCCCACTGGCACCTCGATGCCCATACCATGCAAATTGAAGAGGGAGCTCTGCCTGGACTCCTGTCTTCCATTTGCATGGGGCCATGTTTCTTTTTCTCCACAAACCAAATCCAAAAGTCTCACGCTTTCCACGTCCCATTTCTTTCCACATTTACCTTACCCTTACCCTTAGCGCTCCCGCTGTTTGCCCCAGATTGCTAGTAGACCTAATACCCAATTCATTGGGCCATAAAATTTTGTAAAGACCCCAGCTCCACTCAGTGCTATTAACCTGGGCTGTAGGCCATTGCCGCCCGGTACGACCCTCAGAACGCAGTTTTATTGCTTATATAGAACACTTTCTCCTCTCCCTCTTTCTGCACCCTCTTTCAACGGCAATTTCTAGACAACATAGCGCCTTGGACAAAACTCTAGAATGCACCCCGTACCGCAAACTCTGCCATGCAGCTCTGGCACAAACTTATACATACCAATAGGATTTAGATAAAAGAGAAATTACTCCAGTGTGGAGCTTTACACGGAGTCAAGTAAAAATCACCAAAATCAACCCAAAATATGGGATTTTCATGTGTTTTGTTAAGTACAGTCTTTTATATGTTTTATATATTGTGTGTTTGACTATGAATTTTATGTAACGTGATTATTTTATGAGTGTCATAATTAAATAAATATATGTATTAATAAGTATATTTGGTAATATATGTTTCTTGCTTTGTTAGCCCTGTACATACAGACTTCTGTGTTTACACCTTCTTTTGTATATACTAATATTCTTATCATGTGGTAAGGAGTGTGTTGGATCCAATAGAGCATGGTTTTTGCCATTTGAGAAAAACACAAACTTATAAAGTCATTACAATGTAAAGAAAAGCTGGTATCATTAACTTCAAGTAAAGTACTTAAAAACAATATGTAAGCACAGCAAAGAGGGCAATATTGCAAAAAATAGTTCACTTTTTATGAAACAATAGCTGAACTACCAGGGAGAAACCCACCGCCCATGATGGCGGGAAGCCCCCTCGAAGCGAAATGCAAACATCGACATTAGCTTTAGTCTTAGCCGCAGTTGACTTGTTGGAGGAGACGGAGGAATCAGAGAGGACACGAAGCATGGATACTACCTCCAATGAGGCGGTAGCTACTCAGCCTCCGCAGAATGCACAAGGTTCTTTTTCAATAACGGCAGCGGCCGTTAAGGAGCAACGACCAAAAAACATGAAAGACGGCGCAGAAGCTCTGGCTGCAACACCCGTGGCGCCAGCCCCCTTGGCAGTGTGCCTCGTGGGATGGGTGCAGAGTGCGTTGGTTACAGCACACCCCAATCCCAGGGGTAAGGATCTCACGTCTCCTCCCAGTGCGACCACGCCCCCGCCTTCAACCGCTGTGGCCGCGCCACAGGGAAAGCAGCTACAGCCCCGGACATTGTCGCCTCCTCGAAGTGACACCGAACTCCAGCTTCCGCTCAGTGCCATGAAAGGAGGGGCCCCCTTACAGAACAAAACACCGGTCTCCCCACAGGATCTAAGGAGGACCCAAAGATGGTCCTGTAATCCAGGAAGTGAGAGAACTCCCAAGCCACGAGGAAGGAGAATTATTAGGACAGCAGCCAATTACAAAATCACTTGGCAACAGTCAGAAAATAACAGTACACAAAACAACATGTACAAAAGCACCTTACAAAAGAATAATTAAAAACCAAAGGAAACTGAACGCATCCAATCCAGCAGCGTCAATGATCACGCTTAAAGAGTACTTTGGCAGAAAAGTGCTGCGAGAAGGGGCAATCCATCAAGACATTACAGACGCAGACCTGTTGGCGAATGTAGAAGACACTGCACTGCATCTTGTGAGCTTAAACATTACCCCCACAAATCTCTCAAGCAAGGGAGGCTCCCTCCAAAACAAACAATCAACAGTTCTGAAGCCAAATAGCCCAAAGGGGCACATTGATCAGTCACGGCAAGTTTCACCAACAGGAAGGGGACAACACAAAGTAAACATTCCTAACCAAATTGAGAACTTCAAAAATTCAGAGAGATTTCAGAGCCCCTCCACCTTCCATCTTTGTGCAGAAGATAACAAAATCATTGAACTGGTGGTAGGGACAACAGAACAAACACACCTACCAAAGGAGACAAGGGATAAAGTGCAAAGCGACCTAGATAATAGGGTGCCCCTAGAGAGACATAAAACACTCACAACCCCTTTGAGGTGGCACGCAGTCGCTGGGCACACTCCCTACAGCCCATCAACAACTGATGTGGGGGACAAGAAAAAAAGCCCGGCCCCAGTGACGCCGATAAGAAACATCGACAAAAGAATGAGCATCCCGATGGAAAACAGACGCCTAAGCGAAATCTCAAGTAATCCCTCCCAGGATTTCCCTTAAAAGAAACCCGATCCGATGACAATCCTCTCAACAGTGACAATTGCTTTGGTGCCATTCGGGAAGTTTTACAAATCGCTCAATGATTCATTGAAAGATCAAAACACATCAATAGCTTATATGCACAACAAGCTTAACTATTTAGAGGGATTTGTGATGGCCAAGTCCAGAAATCTACAGTGGGACTCCTTAACTAATGGGGAAGAAAAACAGAGCAGCTCTAGCTTCAACAGTGGGACGAATAAACGAGTCCCTGAGCCAAAATCAACAAGCTCCCAGAGTACTCAAACAGAGAATAAAATCACCCTGAACCCGAGTCTGGTACCCAAAGCGGTGAGTAATGAAAGAACTCACACAAGGGGGAGTAACACCATCGCCACAACTGAAGACCTACATATGACATCTACCTCCTCATCCAAGAAACTATATAATGGCCCTACAAGTGACAATCTTCCTATTGTGGGCCATAAAACAGGAAAAGGAGAGCAGAGACAACCTCCCAAGGAAAGCTCAAAGCAGACGACCACTCCAATAACCTTCACCTTCACGGCTGGCCAAACCTTCCCTACGTTCGACATCTTCACTCAAAAGGGACTGACTCAGAAGGACCCCAAGAAGAAGATGACACCAAGACAACGGAAACCAATGACTAACTGCAGGGAGGTGCTCCCCGCCTGGAGAGGTACAAACAAACCGGACACCCACCAAAACTTTTAGGACACTGTACCCAGTCACACCAGAGCCACTCAAAAGAACATGTCAACTTTCCAAAACACGGAGGTCCATTAAAATTCGGAGTCCTCAGAAGAGGAGTCCTCACAAGGTTCAATCGACCTAATGAATATGAGTTTATACACAGTTGAAGACTCCGAATCAGAGCTCATAGAAATTCCCCAACGAAAAAAAGAAAAAAACTTGAAAACACACAGCCCAGATTGGTAGTCGATTCTAAGAAGAAGGTGCTATTCACAGTCACTCCACCTCCGGCGCAAGCCCCTTGAACATAGACAGAGGTATTAAGGAAAAAAAGCACCCAGGCAGGCTCAGAGCTGGTGAAATTTGAAAGGCCATAAGCGCAGGCATTCTTTGACCCCGGAGGGCCAGTCACCAACGAAGGACCAGAATAACTCAAGAGATAAGGCCAACGAGGCTCAAAGAGAAAAACACGCAAGAGAGCCTGAAGACCCACCTCACCTAAGGGGATGGAAGGACACTAGATGCCCCCCCCCCCCAGCAAAGACAAACTTCACTAGAAGTCATGGGGTTCACTATCCCAAAGAGAGTTCAAGATCATGCCCTCAGAGGGAGAGCAATTCGCCCCTCGACCAAACCCTTAAACCAAAAGAGAGACCTACACGAACGTTTAAGCTTCAAAGATGTTGGGAAGAACACGACAACTGGACCCTGAACTACAGGGCAATTTCGAACCTCTTCAAGCATGTTAAACTCCTTCAATCCTGTCCATCAAACATCATTGACATACTGGAACCCAACCCCAACGGAAGAAAGGACAGCTCCTACATGCACATGAACTCAATTAAAATCCAAAAATTGCTTTGGAGCACCAAAGATGACCTAAAGAACCATGGTCTCGACCTAAGCCTGGTGATAGAGGAGAAGCGAGATATCCCTTATAAGGAAAAGCGGTTCGCCACGCCCCCACGACCACGCTCTCCAACTCGCGGCAGAAATATAAGTAGATCCTCTGACTCCCCACCTCGAAGACCAAGAAGGTCCTCCCAGTTATGACCTCTGGGTCTCCTTCTAGGTCGATCGAGGCTCGAGGTTATACACAGAAAAATGCAGTTCAGGGAATCTAGAACATGAAAACGAAGTCACCTGCTCAGGAGCAGAAAAAAGGGTCGAAGCACCATACATCAGATAGACAACACCAAGAAGAGAGAAATAAGAGAGAATTCCTGAGGATCCTGGTTACAAAAAACAACGCAGCACAACAGAAGACACCAGGGCTCCTAAAAGTGAAACAAGGTAGAACATTACTGAGACTAAGAACACAACCTCAAAAGAAGACAAAAGTGACTGGTTCAAGTGCCAAGTGGACAAGCTAAGAAACAAATAGCCATCCTTAAACGAAAAAACCATGAGCCAGGGGCTATGAAAACCACCCAGCGACCGGCGTTTCACACAACATTGTTACTAGGCTTTTGGAAAACAAGGGGCTTCTCTCACCTGACCACAAAAACGGATGAAAAATCATCTTACTTTGATGTACTGTGTCTCCAAGAGACGTGGCTCATTGCAAAACCCTCATTGGATGGATTTGAGCTAGCCCATTCTCCTGCTCACAAGGGCCTCAATGGAAGACCGCACTCAGGCCTATTAACAGCTATAAAACAGGCTGTGGCCTGATCTTAAGAAAAGTCACCAAGGCAACTGAATTTCTGTTGGCCTCCATCATCGAATGGCCCAGCCAAACCTTAAGCTCCAGTGGAAAGAAGCAAGAAAAGATCTTACTTCTGAACATCTGCTGGACCCCTCTTCGAACACCTAACGAGAGTTCCTGACTGAGTAGGAATCGACAATCGACTCTGCCTTGATAGAAGAAGAAGAAGTCAACCACATAATCATTGCAGGCGACCTGAATGTCGACTTTTTTCGCACCATGAAAACCCTGGAGGCCGGGCTCGTCTTTGCTCAAAACTAATGGAGTCAAGAGATTTGCACAACCTCCATCTCATATTTGAGAGCAAGCCCCAACATTCCAATGTGGGAGAGAAAGGGGCACGCGGAAGTCATAGACTACATTTATGTGTCAAAAAGTCTGCTGAAGCAAACGGAATCATTAAAAGTGACAAGGGCAACACACAGCGACCACAGCATACTGTCCTACGCATGGCTAACAAAGCAGAAGAACACGTAATGAACATAAATTTGGATGTCAACAATTATGGCACTCGCTTACGACTTACTGACAAGTCAATCATTGCATTGATGCAGAACTACGTCGCCTCAACGATAACAGACAACATATACACCAGGAACACGGCTGATTACTCGGCAGTCCTCTCAGTCTTCAAATCTAACATGAGAAAACCTTCCACTCACCCAATCTCAACTGTCCACGTCTTTAACAGGCAACTGGTAGAGAGAAGCAAATTAATCAGAAGACTGAAATGCGAAGCTAATAAATCGTGCTGTAAAGCAAAAGAAGAGGCAGTATTGAAAACAACTAAACAGTATCAATCTTGGTTGAGAGCCACCAAAAGCCAAAGAAATCAAGATGACGCAGAAACGATGCTTCGGATATTTTGCACTAAGAAGACAAGGGACTTTTGGTCACTAGTCAACACTAACACCAAGGGTGATAACCAGCTACTCACTAATGCAGTGGGAGAACCTAGGTGGATTAGACACTTTGAGGAACTTTATAGTGCCCCTAGGAAATCTACAAACCTCACTTCACTAACAACTAGAGCAACGTGGCAGATCCCCACGGATCAGGAAACCATCATTGCCAAAATCAAGAAACTCACCGGATCTCGCACGGCAGGGCCTGATGGAATCACCAACTTCGACCTAAAACACAGCGCAGAAATCTGGGCAATGTTCATTGGGGAAATTTTAAAAACTGCAATCGATCAGCCGCGATTCCACCGTCCTGGAAAAAGGCCATAGTCATACCCATCTTCAAAAAAGATTCAAGAGACAATCCCAGTCACTACCGACCAATAGCTTTACTGGATTCTGTTTGGAAGCTCTTTTCATCACTTATTCTGGAAAGCTTTCAAGCTTGGACAGCGACCGCCAAAGTGATTGACCCATTGTAAGCAGGCTTTGACGACAGCTAACATCCTGGCCCTGAGCGTGTTGAAGGCAAAAGTACACGAGGGTTGCCTGAAAATCTACCTGGCCTTCATTGACCTGACTCAGGCCTTTGATCGTGTAGACAGGGCACTCCTATGGGAAAAACTTGATCGACAACATTGCCCACCCCCGATCTTGAACCCCATCAAGGAATTGTACATTGGTACATCGATGTGTGTGCGCCTTAACCATCAAGGCCTATTATCATCCTGAATTGAAAGTGACCGAGGCGTCAAGCAAGGATGCCCACTTGCTCCGGCACTATATAATGCATATATAGCCGACTACAAGGAACGTGAGTTCAAGGTCCGCATTTTTCCACCGAGGCTAGGCGATGAGAAAATATCAAGACTGCTGTACGCAGATGATATAATCTTGATGGACCAAACGCCGCTAGGACTCCAAAGACAACTCACTAATTTAGACTCCTACCTGAAAGCTAACAACTTACAGATGAACCATGAAAAACAAAAATCATGACTTCGGGAAAATGCACAAGAAAAGTGGAGAACTTCTCTTAGATAATACAAGAGCAGAACCTGGAACTCATTAACAAGTTCAGATACCTAGGGGTAACACTGAAAAAAGATGGAAAAGAAGATCCGATGTGTGAAAACCTGCTGAAAAAACGACACCTTCTGATAACACAAACCAAAATTCTATCTAATAAATATCGACGTTTTTCTTTGTCTCCAGTCCTGACATTCTATATGATGAAAGTAATTCCAACCATAACCTACGGTGCCGTAGCGATGCCCTATATTCCAGCAAACTTCTGGCAGAGACTAGAAGGATCATATGGAAGAAAAGTACTAAATTTACTACAGTCAATGCCGGTGGTGCTGCTCAGGAGGGAACTAACACTTCAATCGTTGAGCTCAATTGTAGCACAGAACAAACTCCTGCTTTACAGAAAAAACTCTTTTGCCATCTCCACCACTCATTCTGATGGCAATAGAGCAGGAAATTCAGGCTGGATTGTGCAAGATGCTACAATGCTGAGTGGCAAAGAAGCAAAGAACAAAAAAATATGTAGCCTGGGTGGGTAGTACCCAAGAGGAACTCATCTCCAACCCAGAAAAAGTAAAGACGCGTTTAAAGGAGAGAGACTGGATTCAAACCGTAGACGAAGCACACATCTCGAAGCTAACCCAGGACTGGCCAGTCAACCCTGCAAAAGTTAACGGAACAAGATCCTACCTGTTAAAATGTCCGTGCAGGAAGATTCGTGAAAACTTTATGCTCATTCGATTGAACATCCTATATACGAAGGAAATATTAGCCAGACGGAAACAATCTAACTCTAGCTTCTGTCGATTTTGTGCACACCGAGAAACGGTCGAAACACTTAAACATCTTTTACTAAGGTGTCAAGGAGTGGACACCATGCGCGCCCTTCAACTGGGTCGTCTCTTTAACACCTCATACTGCTTCGGCGAAGAGGAGCGTTGGAACAACATGATGAGTGGGGGAAAACCCAGATGGATTATCGCTGTAGTGTTTTTTTTTTTTTTTTAAAGCCTAGGCATACTAAAACGCACAGACTCTCTGACATTGACAAAAGGAAGGAAAAAATAATTTTAGAAGACCTGTGGAGGCGGGCCTGATCAGGTTCCTCCACGAATACAACAGACATGGAATTATCCTTTTCTCGCCTCCTCTTACCTCCTTTCTTTGACTTCTTTTTCTCTCTTCTTTGCTTGACCTTCACCTAGGAATCTTGTAAACATTGTTTTAACACAATTGAATCAAGTAAATAAAAAAAAATAAAAAATGTAGTCCCTTGTGAGCAGCATTAATCCAGCAAGAGGAGGGGGACAGCCTCATTGTGTGAAGTGCTGCCCAGGTGGACTCGTGCAGTGCAAGACGCTCTGCTAATAAATGGGATGCCCACACCCAGCACTACGCTACCAACATATGAAAGCCTCTGCTTGAGGAGACCTTGCATCTGGGGCTTCAAGCTAGTGATTTCATGCTCAGTCTAAAGTGGCACCCCTGCTTCCCTGCATGTTTTTGTTTCCGACATAAATGGTACACCCCCATCCAAAACCAACGAGTTGGTGACGTTCATTACAGCACCCAAATATTTGAAAATGCAAATTGTCAATGTTTAGTCTCCAAGTTTTCTTTTTCTTTCTTATTAAAGTTCTGTTTTAGGAATAGGCAAACGTGTTTCCTTTATGTGATTGCTTTCATTGGACACTAGCCCTTGCGCTGGACCTCACTGGCCTGGTCTCTCACCGCCCCTGCACCATCAGCTCTGGGCATGAGCTACTTCACGGGGAACGACGAAGAGGCAAAGAGGGCTTTTCCTTCAGCCTTGCAAACACATTCAAAAGCCCTCATAAGCTAGTAATGCAGACACACCACTGCACTCATTTCTGACCTACCATATTTATTTCAGTCACACTCTTATTACTCTAAAATATGCTATGGTATGTTGCTTGGATGTAGACCTCACACCACTGCCATTCTATTATCTTCTATATTCTTTTATGCATGTCATTTTGCATTTCTGAATATTTTTATTTTTCCACCTAATAAAGTTGTGACTATAACAACCAAAATGGACCGTGGTGAGCCAGGATTGGGTGATTTCTATAACTGGCATAAGACAATCACAGAAGTATTTTACATAGTGTTTCCCTCTGGCATGCATCGTGTTGTGCAGGGGCTGACTAAAATGAACCTACACAAATGGTGACACTTCCTTTTCATGCCATCCAGGAAGGAAGCACAGACTAGTCTGCATTGTTGGATTAAACACTGGGGTGTATGTTGTGAAGGTCTTGGTGTAGGTGCAGCCTGAGGGGCTTTGAAATGCTAATAGGCCCATTTCAGTGAGCTGGGATTTAACAGGGAAATTAGCTACACTCCCACATTTAACTCTTGCATCTGCTGCAGTTGGAATACATACATTCTGCATGGGCTGGTTAAAAGAAGCAAACACACAAGGCGTCATATTTACCTGCAGAATGTGAAGCCCTACTTTGACATTGCCTTAACATTTTTAAAGCATTGGATGAGTAACATCCTGCCACAGAAAAACAAGCATAACAATGCCAACAGTTTGGGGTTTTGTGTAGGCATGGGATACACATTTTCCAGTCGCTGCTGTAATAGTACTAACTGCCCATTAATGATGGCATCTGAAAAATAGTGTGAGTAATAGGGCATATAACAGCAGTGCCTGGCAAATGCCTGTCTAATAACCATTCACATGTTAACACTGTTGTCTTTTCCCAAGCATGTTTTTAACAGGACTTCAGTGAGGGACATGCATACTGCTTATGAATTAAGTGGCTGAAGCCATACATGGTTACGACAATTTTGTTACACCAGTGGGACATTTACAGCTCCAATTAAGCCACCAACACTCAGAAGAAGACTGCTTCGAACTAACACTGGAAGCCACTTCAAGCACAAATGTTGATGTTACCGCTTGATAAAGCTAGCTCAAAGAGATCCAAGGAAGGATGTGTTTCTGGCTGGGGGAAAGGAGGCTGAGCAGCAGGAAGTGGGTGAGAATGGCCGTGAGATTAGTATGGCCTTCTGTAGTCTATGGGGGGATTAGTATCCTAACAGCAACCACAAGCCTTGAGTCCCTCCTCATATCCCATCTCCCTCCTAGCTGTGCAATAATGCAGTAGTTTCAATTAATAGATGATGCTTTAGCGCCACCTAATAGTAAAAATGAAAAACTAAAAAGGGAACCCTTACAGCTGCAGTGACAGACCTCTGTGATTTGCACTTTGTAACACACACATTTGCCATGTTTTATGGGTTACTGGTGCATATTACACTGTAGTAGGTGCCATCACAGGGGCTCAAGGTTGGCTGCTCCAAACTCCTGGATCCACAGAGCATTAATTATTGCAGGATGGAGCCCCATGGGCCCATATAACCAGTAGCCTATGCATACTTTTTTAATGTTAAGCTTTTGATTAATCGTTTTATGAAAATACCAGTTAATGTAGCTATAAATATGCATAGCTTTGTGTGAGGGTGCACAAGTAAGGCTCAGGCACAAATATGGTATGGTTTTGGGCAGAAACATTTATTATTTGAAAAAGGGTTGGAAAAATGTCTCTCTGTCCTTACAGCCAATAATTATGACGTTTCACATACATATAGAATACAAAAAAACTATTTAGACAATAAAAAGATAAAAAAACACAAAACGCAGGTTAATCTTCCTGCTAACCAAGTATGTAAATAAAAGAAGTGTAGCCCGGACCGATTTTCCTGTCATAACTTAGCCCTGCTTGACCACCACATTAAGTTCTTTCAGTACTACAATGACTTCCCATGTTAGGCGACTCTGATGTCCCACATTCATGCGGAACCAGAATTGCTGCAAGTCCAACCACCAATTCCTATCTACAAATTTCCTGAGCCTTCTATCTCTTAGTTCCCTTGTTCCCACACACTCACTCAGAACATGTCTCAGACTTGTCATTGGCCTCAAGCTCAGGGATCGTATCTCTCCAGGACTGACATCTCTGCACTGGCTCCGTGTTGCAGCAAGGATCAAGTTCAAAACCCTCTGCATTGTCCACAAGGCCTTTTGGGGCCTGGGACCTCAATAGCTGAACTCTCTCTCGAGCTCTTCATTCATCCGCCTCCAACTCCCTCAGGGTCAGTCGCTTCTCCAAGCAGCAAGTTGGTGGTAGATCATTTTCTTCTGCCGGGGCCTCCCTCTGGAACAGCCTCTCTGCTTCTGTGAAACTTGAGGAGAACCATCTCCGGTTCCGGAAGCACCTCAAAACATTCCTCTTTGCTTCTGCTTTCTCTTCTCCTCTCCCCTGCGGATCTCCTGACTGGATCTGAACCTGCACTGGTTACCTGGCTACCCTCTGATCTCTGGCCCAGGGCCCCTAGCCAGTTGCAGACCTGCACTGCCTCCCTGGCAAACCTGCACTCAGGGACTGTTTCTGTATCCCTACAGCCCGTACTAGCACTTGACACCTGATGTCTGTACTTATCCTTGCACTTGCCATCATCTGGCTGTACTTTTATTTATTGTATTTATTTATTTTATTTCTATGGTATGTACTGCACTTCCCCCTCCCCATCTGCACTATTCCCCTTCCCCCTCCCCTGCACTTGCGTGATCTCAATGTCACCTGGCCTAGTTGAATCATTGTCTGTCTTCCCTCTGTTTCCCCTTCCTTGCCTCGTCACGCCTTGAAACACTTGTGTATAGGCGCATTATAAATGCCATAGATCATATCATATCATATCAGACTTTCAACACACCGGTCATCAAAGCATTTGCAGAGATTTTCAGAGAAGAGGTCCTTATGCCTAATGTACATAATCTCTCTTGTAGGCAGAATGTTTAACCGGAATCTTAAGAAGTCAGCTCTAACATTGGAGCTAGAAGATCGCTTCAGGTACCCCATCACTGTCCCCCATGGCTTATCCTGGAGTGACAGGGATTGATGAACTTTCTGGCTACACATTTCTGCAATAGTTCGAATCCAATCGTCTCTTTTTAGGGAATTTTTAACCTGCAATGGATTTTCCACAAAATCCTGTATTGTACAATAATACAACCTCAAGATTCCCTCAGGTTTTACCAATTTATTTAAAAACAGATTTCTGTGTCCCTGGAGGTCAGTATTAATCTCCTCATAGAGGAAGATAGGCCATGGGACCAGGATAAACCTGTAGGTGGATAGCGTCCTCCATTCTGCATGGAAGAGAAGGGACTGTAACCCTAATTCATACCTAACAGAAACTATTGGCAATGACTGTGGGAGGGAGAGGCCATTCTTCCATATTTTACCTTCTAACCTTACCTAGTCTATTGAACTTAACACTGGGTTGATATCAGTCCCGTACAGCAGACGGCCTTTTCAATGTAAAATTGTATTAATGGCATCACTGAGGCTTTACATAGATCATATTTAATTTTCTTCATTTGTGAGTGTGACGAATCAACTTCCGGGCACCAGTGGTCCAGGGATGAATATCGGTTTCTAAACCATCAATTAACCCCACACCACTAGTACACCAGAAGAGATCCGAACAGATTGGAATACAAATGAACTATGAGACCTCCTTGTCCAATTTTGGTAACGGGGATGGAACGGCAGGCTTATCTCCGCAAGGTCTTGCATCATTGCAACACAGTGAAAACACAATTATTACCCAATGATAAAAGGGACTGTCCAGTCAAGGTTGTATAAAAATATATACTTTATTATTACTAAAACAGACAGTTCTAGCACACTACAAATATGACCCACCCTGTAAAGGAACACAGCGGACAGACAGTTTCACGAAGGAAAGGGATGCACTCTGGAGACTGACATAAGGGTAGTTGGTAAAGCAATCAGTTTTACAGTTCAAGGTTATTCGGTTCCAGCACCAAGGGGACAAAGGGTTGCAACTGTCTCTAGGGGCCTTTGAAAAAGGACCAGGCGGACAGAAACACAATGTACCTGGTGCTGAAGAAGTTCTTGGGACTCAACAGCGTCGAAGCGGTTCCAGGGCGCTTTGCAGCTCTTGAGACAGAGTTAGTGGTGGGAAACAGCTGCGGGTACCAGGCGGTAGGCAGTTTAGCACACAATGCTGGACGGACATCTGCAGGCTGTCCGGCACGGCGGCTCAGGGCCAAGAATAGTTGTTTCTGGGCTGGTTGGCAGATCTGGAATGGTGGTCGAGGTGGCTCGGTGACTGCGGCGTGACAAAAGTCAGCGGTACAGCCAGATGTGGTTCGAGGACTCTACTGTCTCGAGAATTTCCTAAAGATGGATGCTGGATGATGCTTGTGTGGCTCAGGAGAGTGATTGCAGGCAACAGCCCCTTGTCCTTTGTCCAGAGACTCTCCAGCACTTCCCAACTAGGAAGCTTGCTGGCACAACCTAGCAAGGTATGCTGTGTGCTGACTTGGTACCGGTTCTGGAGTTGCTGAACGGGTCCTCTGAGTCCAGTATCTCACTCTGTTCCAAGGGGACTGTTTAGGTGAGGGATTTTGCTTCCCTCTTGAAACTCATAGCCTTCCTTCACTAGCGGAAGATGTAAGGTAGACTGTACATTCAACTCCGGTCCAAATGAGTCCTTCTTCTTACTCCTTTCAAAGTCTTCAGATTTATTTATTTGCATTTTTAAAGTGCTCATGCCGCCCAGGGGCATCAAGGCACTGTTTCAGGAATATGTCTCGTAGTTGCGTATTTATAACATACTTAATACGTGGAGGTTTCTAAGCGCAGACCCGGATATAGAACCTGTGTTGCTTTGTGTTGCCTTGTTTCCAAGGCAAGCACGTTGCCGCTGAGCTATCCTCCTGGGACAGATGATCTGCTAAATTTAGGGTTCAGCCCTCTTTTAAAGCCAAATGGGCCCCAGTGATTGGTGTAGGCTAACCCCACCTTAATGAACTAATCCTGGGTCCCTGCCAACAATCTTCTGTTATGCATGAGATCAGGACCCGAGTCCTCTGCAACAGGACAGACAAGGGGGGACGACATACACCACCCATCTCCCTGTCTGTTGTAGATCAAAGTGTCTCTCTAGTTAACTGGGCCCTCTGTGACTCTTGATTAAAGCACAAGGTTCCCTTGAAGTTTGTGCTGGGAGCACACTTCCTGACTCCCCCAAACCGCATACTTCTACCCTCTGACAGGGGTCTGCTCTGCAGGGACACCTGCGGTAACTGCTGGACCCCAGACAGGCCATTTACTGCCTTTCATACAGAGAGGTGGGAACTAGGTTCAAGTTGACACATTGCATACCAAAGGGGTGTCAGTTCTGCCTGTCTGATATCTCTTCGGCAAACAAGCCCACTCGGCAGGCTTGCCTCAATTATCTCGTTTTTATGCACTGCCACCAGCCGCAGGACAAAATGAATGCAGATCATTGGGGCCTTTGATATTTAAATTAGGCTGCCAATGCTGGAGGAAGGTGTGCCTTCCCCGTACTTGAGGTGCTTTGATGTACCCGCGGCTGTCACATTCCAGCTGAATATGACAGGGGAAGACAGCGCCTGTAGGCGCTGTCTTCCCGGAGTACATATGACTATGGGCCTCATTACACGGAATGCGGTAAACCATGGTGCTATTAGCACCATGGTTGCCACCGGTACCATACCGGTACCACCATGGAGAAAAGGGGAATTACCACCCTATTCCAAGGTTGGCAGGGCTGTAATTCCCCCTTTCTCCATGGCCCTTCCCCATTCCCATTTTTGTCCCATAGGGCTCAATGGGAATGGGGAAGGGGCTAATTACGGTACCGCAAATTGCGGTACCGTAATTAGCACCATGGTCCCTTTGCGGGTCCCAACTTTAACGGCTGGTCTACACCAGCCGTTAAGGTCGGGTCCCGCAAAGGGACTTCGTAATAAGGCGGTAAGGGTTTATCGGTACCAGTAAACCCTTACCGCATTCCGTGTAATGAGGCCCTATGTGTTTTGTGCAGGAAGCAGATGGAATGTACGCGGAAGCAAAGACTCGAATAGCAGGAAATCAGTTTTGTTACAGTTGCTTACTGTAAAAGATTTCTATTGTGTGCAGGAGGAGGATAGAACATGAGGGATTCTTATTAGACAAGCATCATATTAGAGGCTGTAACCAAGTTTTCCTGTAGAATCTGGGGGGAGAAGAAGGCAGAATACATGTTTACACAGCTCGGAGAAAGACCTGACTGGTGGAAAATGTGGAGTTCCTGATTGAAAAAGCAGATCCCAGCTGCACTGCTGCAGAGACTGGGAATCCCAGACAATAATCCCCGGTTTGAGTAACGGCAGATGCCTGTTCTCACTGGGGGTGCTTGAAGAGGGAATTGCCACATCCAGAAGGCGACCAGCGAAGAATTTCACATGCTGAACAGATTAGGTAATTATAAACTGCAAAATACGGGGGCAGTGTGCATGAGTGCGAAACTATTCAGTCAGTGTAGAAGAAAGAATTCCAGTGTTTTATCATCAGGTTTAATGTTGCGACTGTTCTCGTCGCCCTCTTCTCATTTTGTTACAGATAATGTTGACTGTGCTATTTCATTTATTTCTGTAAAAAGAGTAAGATTGTGTTTAAATGCAATTTTTATAATACACAAAAATATCTGAAAGCAGATGGGTAGTGTGTTTTATTTTCTCTTTCCTTTGTGCATTTACTATTACAGTGCTGATGATGTGGGGAGATATTTAGACAGTGCAATTGTCATTTTTAAGGTAGCTAAAAATAAGACTTGGCCGCAGCTGTGTGCACAATTTCATTCAGTATGAGCAATTATAAATAACTGTGTGTATGAAATAGCCTGCTGAAGGTAAATGAGTCAGCAGAAATAGAGACCCGGGAAATAGTTCACTGTTGTATATAAAATAGTGAGTGTTGTACCACATGTTAGCTCGCTGTTGTAAATAATACAGTGAGAACTGCCCATGGTGGCACACTAAAAATGAAAATGTGGTATTTCTGAAATGTAGGCCTGAGCTCTCTCTAGTGATCACACAAACAATCTAAACAAAAATAAGGGGTTCTGGATATTGGGGCCACAAATAAAACAAAGGAATTATGCTCACCAAAAATACCACCAACCACGCATACCAACCAATGTATACCATCTAAATATGTCTGTGTACTGAAATAATGCATATCCACTGTATTATTATTATACATAACCCAATCTGAATACAAGGAGTGATTGTTGCTAAATTATTTTTTCGGCGGTAAGAAAATACCGCCAGGCCCCAAATCTACACAAAATACCCAACATATTTATGGTGCGTTGGCCGGGAAAGTGATCATAGAGCACCTACCGGGCGTGGCAAGCATGTCTCACACTGCCATCTGTACATTAAAGGGAACCCATTTCATAATAGCAGTGTGCCACTAAAAACGAATTTCAGAATGTCTCAAATGGAAGCCACATTCCCAGAGCTAGTGCAATATTTAGAGGCAAAGTTATTTGCACATGGGACGTGGTCATCGAACCATGCCACAGAATGGCACGACCGCATTCATGGTGAAGTGCAGAAAGAAAAACTAGACAGTATTTTTGCAGCAGGCAGCATAATTCAGGTCTGCCTTCTGAGATTATTAAATGCAGCTGACAAACATGCAGAGAAAGATTGTGCCCAGATCTGGTTTATATTGAATAGGTCCCTGCGAATGCAAGAAAATGATACCCAGCTAATTAACAGGTTAAAGACTGACTTAGATGGGGCAAGTAAAAAAGAGGAGATGTTAAGAACAGAATTAGAAGGATGTCAGAAAGACATGCAATTAAAATGCAGAGATTTTGATATTCAGTTGTCCAAAAGCAAGAAACAGTTTGAAGACAGTGAGCAAGAATTGGTACACTTAAAAGCCTTAGTGGATCACATTAGACAGGATAAAAATGAGATTGTTTCAGAAATGCAGATTTTACAAAAAGAAACTTTTGAAAAAGAAAGTGATCTCCAAGGTGCAGAGCAAGAAATGGTTAAAATGATTCAAGAAAGAGACAAGAGAAACAAAGAATTCAATGAATGCCAAATGCAAATGTGCGACATGCAGGAGGTAATAAATAAAATGAGTGATGAAAACAACTATCTGCAAAATGAAGCACACAGGCTCCTTAAAAAGTGCAAAGACTTAGAACAACAAATGTGCATTCCCAGGTCCCAGGAGAGGCGGCAGGGTACTACATTCAATGGAGTGGAGGTGAATTCTAGTTCTGCCCAAAGAGCTAGTGCTCCAGTGACTGGGCCGGTGACTGAACTTGGTTGCAGCGCCCTTGGGGGATTTGATACTCCCATTGGGGGCAGCCACCAATCACATACACCTGGAACCAGGATTGAGTCACCAAGTAGTGCAATTCCATGCATTGCAACAAGTAGCCCCATAAAAATAATGAAATCTATTAAAGCTCTGATCAAACCATTTAAAAAAGGAGGGGAATGCTGCATTGAGGATCACTTAAAAGCGGTTCATGACATTTTTAAAGCACTCCAGATACCTAAGGAACAGTACAGACAATATTTTCATTTAACTTTAGATGCTCCGACGGCCAGCATCATAAGGGGATTAAATGAACAGCAGAATATGACATGGGTGGAGTTTGAAAAAGAAATTAGGCGTCATTTTTCTCTTTTTCAGTCATTACAGGAGGCAAAGAAAATCGCTTACACAATCACTGCTGGGCCTAACACATCCCCTCGCCAATTTTTACAGGACTTAAAAAGGACATTTTCTCGCTTTGATGTATCTTTTGACCCCAATTCCAATGAGTTTAAAACTGCCTACTTCTATGGGCTACAGAAAGACATCATATCACAATTGGTCCGTGAATTTGACCGTGACAAGTCCCTTGAATGGATTGTACATCAAAGCACAAAACTATATGAGGTACTCTATTGCCAGGGTAGAGAAAGTGATAAAATTGCCAGGGTAGAGAAAGTGATAAAATTAAAGATGCTAGACCTAAATCTAAAGAACCCTCAGCCACAGTGATGGAAATCAGGTCATCCAAAATGTCCCTTGAGTCTGCTCAAAGTCCAGGTAAAAATAATTCGGCACCTGAACAAAGGGTTAATCAACAAAGGTCATCACACTCTGCACCAATGTTCCAATCACATGATCCTAGTAATAGGGAGAGCTACATCAGCCCTAGGTATTTAGGGGATAGACCCCGGGCAGGATATCGGCCTGATATGTCAGGTATGAATGATAACCAAAGACAAAATCAAGATCAAAGAAATGATGGTCCCTACCAGACATTGGGGACACAGAGCAGATTTGATCCCAACACCATGATATATGGTAATCAGGATAGACCCCGATATGTGGATCGATTTTCTGATAATGGGAATCAACATAGGGGTCAGTACCCACAACATGAGAGACAGGACATGAGACAGAACATGAATTACACTCCACGTCAGTACAATGATTCCCCACCAGGGGACTACAACCAAAGGATGGGTGCACCCCGCTCACCTCCACAAATGAATCAACAGTTCAGGAACCATCCCAATAGAAATCACGCACCTGAGAGGTATCAGAATAGATCCAATCAGGGGGAAAACAACCAATATCGACCTAGGCCACAAAAAGAGGATTCTAGAGAGATGGAAAGGTTCCAGTGCCCCGAGGCCCAAGTGAAAATGTTAGCTGAGCAAATAGGGAAGCTCTATACAGCGCAAAAACAACTATCCAAGGAGGGGGCTGATGGCCATAGCAATGACCGGGGGGCTTCTTCTGAAAAGTGACTAAGTACTCATGATACCTACAGCGCCGAAAAGACAGATTGCCCTAATGAATTTTGCATAATGACTCTGAGATGCCTAATGATGTAAAAGTGAAAGCACCAATGAATGAACATGTAACAGAAAGTGCAAATAATTCTAAAAAAAGAGGTACGGTTTAACCTAGAGCTAAATCAAACATTGAAGGTTTGTGCAAATGAAAAAGAAACACCTGAAATTCCAAAAGAACAAAGGGACAGATTTAAGAAAAATGACTCATGCATAGGGAATACCAGTGAACAGGGAGTAAGTGGGGATGCTATAGCTCCTTCCCTGGACAGTCAAAACGGTGAACAAACACAGACAGAAAACGGAAATACTCAAAAGGAGGGTACAAATCAATCACCTGAAGAATTCTTTGAGCCACATATTTTTGAAGAGGCTGAAAGGGCTGGTACCACACTAAATGATCACAAATGCACAGAATTAAACAATGACAAATTACTAAATGATGTTGTTACACATGTTCAGTTGGAAGGTTGTAATGTGGTCCCTGATGATACCCAGATGGATGGGCGAACAGTGGCCACACTCCAGAACACCTCTGAACATGGAGAAATTAATAAAGTCTCTTGCGCAGAAATGGGTAAAAAGGAGGGAATAATGACTTTCCATTTACCAATGTGCTTAGCCAAAAGTAAAAAAGGCCTGAGAAAGGTGAGTCCTGAAATCAGTAAGAATTCACACTTCTTATGTGTATTAGAGGAAGTTGATGACAGGTATTATGCACCCATCACTGTAGAAGAAAAATGCCAAACATTTGCAATGATTGACACTGGCGCACAGGCCACAATTATGTCCAGGGAGCTGGTAAAGAGTATCAATGAAGGGAGATCCCCACAGAATCAGATCACAGTGAAGGAAAATCAAGGTCCAGTGCATAACTTTAATGGGGAGGAGGTGCCCATCATAGGTGTAACTGAGGTTGACATAAAAATAGGAAAGCACAGAATGAAACAAGAGGTATTGATCACATCTATTTGTGAAATTCCATTTCTGATGGGGACAGATTGCCTGAAAAGATTGTCTCCTCTCATAGATGGGGTAAATGGAGTACTGTGGTCCTTAACCCAAAAACCACTGAGACCTAAGAAATTAAAATCACAAAACAGCAACATAAATGAATGTCACACCGTTGCCAAAACAAATGATGCAGTGGAGGTATATCTCCAGAATAGTTGCATACCTAGTGTCACTGTTATATTAATGTGTCAAGAAAAAATGCAGAGCGACAATGAAAAACTACCTGTAGATATATACTTGGACCCAAGGAAAAATTGGCAGACCGCCATAGATGAGCACACATTACGTTTTTATTTAAAAGAAAAGATATGCAAACAAAATATTACTCCTAAAGCAGATTCAGAAAAACACATTACCACTCTTGCTGAAATACACATGGAAGATGTGCAACCATGGGTTCATGTTGGTATAAATGACTGTTTTAAAACAATAAAAGCCACCTTAGCGCTTGAACAGGAAAGGAGTTTCATTAATGAGAAATTATTGCAAAAGATAATGGAGAGGGAGGAGATCCCGAAATTTAGAATTAAAAACCAATATGTTTCTGGGTTGGACAGTTCAGACTTTGAAAACCGAATTGCAGGCACATGCATGCTTAAAATAAGCACTGGGCAGAAAACAATTTACCATAATGTATGGATAGTGAGTGGAGCACAAAATGATTTTTACATGGGCAATGACATCATGCACAGAATGTGTATGGTGTTAGATTTCCTTAATCAAAAAATATGGTCACGCCTAGGTGGGCCGGCACCTGAATTTGAAGACAAAAGAAGGGCTTATCATTGTGTAAAACTGGTTCCTTATGCAATCGAATTACAAATGAGGAAAGGTACTATGATTCCTGCATTTACAAAACAGTTTGCAATAACATTGAAATGCAAAAATGGACAGCAGATGAAAGACTCTGATGCATTTGTATGCCTGAATAAATCCATAAAACAGCAAGGCCTGGATTATGAATACATTCCATTGGTAGAGATTGGTGAAGGGCCTGTAGGAATTATGGTAAATAGGAAGGGTTGTCAAGATATTCATTTAGAGGAAAACTCCCCATTAGGAATGGCCATACAAAAATCACATTATACTGCAGATCTAAATAACATGGTGATTGGAAATATCCTTGAAAAGTATGTAGATGCCAAGGGTGAGTTACCAGAATACCTGGACTCTCAGCCCAAAGTAATATTTAAAATTAATTCTGTGTACCTTTATGATTCAAATGAGACAGTGTGCTGCCATCAAGAGGATTACATAACATTTAATTTAAATGAAAATGAAACAGAAAATCAGCCAATTGAAGTGTAAGCTGATATGCCAAAATATTTAAAAGTGGCAGCTTTACAATAAGACACAGCCACACAGTTAGAGGAAAGCGCCGAGATTCCCTTACCAGAAGATTTTCCAGAATTTTCCAAAATGGTAGAAGAGCAGATTTTATCAGCGGATGCATGTGACAGCGATGAGGATAGAAACAATCTGTGGGAGATATTTATTAAGGATGTATTTGCAAAAGATGCTTATGATTGCGGTTTAACTGATTTACATGTGGCCACACTACCAGAAGGGTGTAGCAGAAGTGCAGTATTTGTACGCCACTATAGACTACCGCTGGCATGTTTAGAATCATTAGCAGAGATTATAAAAAATTTGGAAGCTCGGGGAATCATCAGGCCCATTCATAGCACATCCAATACACCTATTTTAGGTGTGTTAAAGCCAAATGGTCAATGGCGGCTATATGTAGACTTGAGGGAGTTAAATAAAAGAGTACCAGTGTCCAGATGGCCACTGCCATTCATTGATCAGGGCCTAGCTCAGGTACATGGTTCAAAAGTGTTTACCACATTACATCTCACCTCTGGATATTGGTGCGTGCCATTGGCAGAGGAGATACAGAATTTATTTTCCTTTTCGTTTGATAAGACTCAATACGCATGGCTTAGAACTCCGTTTGGGTACATCAATAGTGGGAGTAAATTTGGCATTGTTTAGAGAAGAGCCATGCCAGATGCAGCGGAAAGAGGAACCATAGTTTATGTGGATGATGTCCTAATAAAAAACGAAAGCCTGAAAAGCCATTTTGATGAAATAAGACATGTACTTGGTCAATTGCAGAAAGCAGGCGCCAAAGTATCTTTACAAAAAGCACAATGGTGCAAGAAAAAAGTAAACTTTCTAGGCCATGAAGTGACTGAACATGGGCTAAATCCACAAAAGAAGAAAATAGAGGCCATACAAAAACTAAAGGACCCTAAAAATGTGAAAGGGGTAAAAAGTTTATTAGGGATGACAGGCTATAATAGAAAGTTCATTGAAAATTATGCTGAAATCACTCAACCATTGACTAAACTGCTTAAACTGAATACACGCTGGATATGGGAAAAAGAGCAGTCTGAGGCAGTGGCTAAATTAAAGGAATGTCTTGTAAAGGCACCATGTTTAGCATATCCCATAAAGGGTAGGGATTTCTTTATAGAAATAGGTTTCTCTGAACAATGTATGTCAGCAGTGTTATCACAAAAACATGATTTGAATCACAAAACCATTGCCTATGCAAGTAAGGAATTTTCCCAAGTTGAAATGAAATTCAATGAATGTGAAAAGGCCCTATTTATTTATTTATGTATTTAATGTGATACAGTCTATTTAATAAACTTTACACATATTAATGAGTAAGCACCATATATAGATTAAACTTCCGTGAACAGAATAGTAACAATATAACAATAATATAGCAATATAATGATAATAAACTATTTACACATATAAAATCAATCTCAAAGCTCAAAGCTCAGATAGCATATAAAATAAAAAATAGAGAAGGTGCTGAGAAGAAGAAGAACAAAAGGCCCTATTAACCACTTTGTGGGCGCTACAACATTTCCGCCCCATTGTTCAGGGGGAAAAGGTGATTATTGAGACAAATCATCAACCTTTGCAGTTTTTAGAGAGTAAAAGAATTAGGTCAGGTAATCTAGCGCAGTCCAGAATCACTTCATGGACGCTGGCATTACAAGGTTTTCCTGTAGAAGTGAGATATGGACAAAATAAAAAGAGCCCAATTGCTCAAGGGTTAGCTGACTTACATGACTGTGCAGCTGAACAAGTATCAAATGAAATGGAAGTGGAACCTAGTTTGCAGGAATTTGAACAATCACCACACAAAGCTTTTGATGAAAAAACATGCAAGGATTTACCAACTGTATATGTGGATGGTTGTGCTTTTCACATTGAAAATGACAATAGTAAACAATTAGTGCCAGGAATAGGAAATGTCTGGTTGAAATGTGAAGGCGTCCCCAGTATAGGGATGAGGATTGGAGCTAGGAGCAGTCAAGTGGCGGAATTGGCGGCCATTTATAAAGCAATTTCTACTGCAGTTGATAATAAATTCAGTGAAGTTGTCCTGGTGGCTGATTCTGACTATGCACGAAATAGCTTTGTGGAGTATTTACCTGGCTGGAAAGCGAGAGGCATGATTACATACAACAAAAAGCCACTTAAACATGGAAAAATGATACAAGCCATAGACAAATTGGTGTCAGAGAATATACTGGAGAAAAATGTGTGGGCATTTAAAAACACCAGGAGAGTATAAGGAGGGAAATGATAAAGCAGACCACCTGGCTAAAATTGGGGCTGTGGGAGAATTGCTACCTATTGATGATTTACTGGGTGAAATACAAATTGATGCAGTAACACGTTCTAAGGCACCAAAGGAGGTAGATCAACCAGTGGTACAGTGGGGTCATAATACACCAGACCAAGATTTGATTGAGGCACAAAAGAATGATCGAATTTTGGGAATCTATTATAATCATTTGATAGATCCTGAACAAAACCCTTTAACAGAAAATGATTGTATGGGAAAAGAAGAGTTGAGGGTACTATTAAAGAATAAAAAATGAATTAGACTGCAGGATGGACTCATGATTAGAGAGTCCATAACAGGACAAATACAGTGGGTGGTACCCCTTTCATTCAGAGGGCTAATGCTACACCATGCACATGATGCCATAACTGCAGGCCACAGAGGTTCACAAAAGACATTGGAAATACTAAAAGATTATGCTTACTGGCCACATATGTCCCAAGATGTGGAATTATATACTAGAGGATGTCTAGTACGTGCCCAATTTAAACCTGCTTCACCAATGCATAGAGCCCCATTGATGAAAAGAGGCCTAACTCTTCCATGGTCAGATTTGCAAATAGACTATGTAGGCCCTTTAAAAAGGTCGAGCAGAGGAAACCGTTATATTTTAAGTGTGATATGTTTGATGTCGAAGTGGATTGAATGTGTTCCTGCACCAGATTGTAGTGCACAAACAGCAACCAAATTGCTTTAGAACCATATGTTCTCATGTTTTGGGTTGCCACAAAGAATTGAGTCAGACAGAGGAAGTCATTTCACAAGTACTCTAATGAGTAAGGTATGGCAAATACTGGGTGTGAAAAGGAAACTACATATCGCATATCGGGCAGTGTCTTCAGGTGGAGTTGAACGGTGCAATAGGTCTGTTGTTGACATATTAAAGAAATTTGTGGCAGAAGCAGGTTCCAGCTGGGATTTACGTTTACCATTGGTTTTAATGGCAATCAGATCAACTCCTGCCAAAGCAACAGGTGTTAGCCCCCATGAGGTCTTGACAGGTAGGAGAATGGTGTTACCACAACACCTGCTATACAGAACACATGAGCAGACACTTGTGAGTGCATCCACAGTTCATGAGTACATTGATGAACTGAGGAAGCATTTGCAACATGCATTTGCTTTTGTGCAGAGAAATCTGGAAAGGGCTGCTGACAGCGCAAAGTCATACTACGATAAAAGAACATCAGTGAGAGAATATAGTGTAGGGGATCAGGTGTATAAGTTTCATTTTGGAAAAAGTAAACAGAAAAATTCTAAATTTCTAGCAGCCTGGCAGGGGCCATTTCGAATTATAGATAAGGTCTCTCCTGTAGTTTACAAAATTTTGGAGAATGAGGGTGAAACAGCAATAGAGCAATTTGTCCATGTAAATCAGATCAAACCATGTCATCCAAGACATGAGATAAAAATCTGGAGCGTGTAGAAACAGATAAAGTCCCTTGAACACAAAAAGGTAAAATAAATGGGTACAGTCAGGAGGCAGTGACAGAGAAGTTAAAAAAAGATGGTTGAAATGGTACATAAACACTGTAATATATGTAAATATATATATAATATAAAAAAGAAGCTGAAGTTAATGGAGTCGGTGTGCAGAATGAAAATGCATTAAATATTGAATGTTGTTTTTATGTATGCTTGTTCTCTATAACCTGTGCTTAATTTCAGAAGGTGAAAGAAAAAGGCCGAAATGTTTTACAAAGCATGGTTTATTTTTGGCCAAAGGGTGAAGTTAGTATTGTACTATATACTTAATCTGTTTCTTTTCTATTTGATTTAGAATATTAACATATTTGTACCGGAGGTCACGGGAGACGATGCAGTCCTGGAGTCCCCTGGATGAAGACCAAAAGATGCCTGCCTCCGGGTGGAGGTGAAGACAAAATAACCGGAATGCCAAAAGAGATGACTCCTATGGAAAAAGGATCCAAGAATGCCAAGATGAAAGTGTACCCGAATGAACCAAAAGAGGCAGCCAAGTGTCCTGGCATATGGAGTTCCACGTATTTATTGTTTTTAATTAATTATTTTAATTTGGTATGTTAATTATTTTTTTTAGTTGGTTGTTTTAGTTTGTTGTTTTCAATTGACTTATAAAATTGGAACACTGGACTATGGACACTTCCATTGGGAAGGCAAATGTAGAAAATTTTATAAGAATTGATGAATTCAGATGAATTTTAATATTATGTTGATTGAACAGTGGTTTTTCAAATTTTTCATTTTTGCACGTGAATATTCATTTTATTGGATGGACACATTTTGAAAAGAAGAAAAGAAGCACATTGTTTTTTTTCCAATTGGCTTGGATCGTACCCAAGTTAAAAAAAAAAAAGGAGGGGATATGTAGGATTGTTTAGCGTGTTATGGGAGCACAGAGCACAGCACCACTGCACAGGATCAATGTATAGCATGTTTTTTGAAGTGCAGCACCACTGCATGGGTTTGGTGCATTGCTATAAGGTGGTACAGCAAGGCATGTGTTACCAGTGTAACATGGACATGTAAATGAAAACAGGCTATGCAGTCAAAAACGATTTCTACATATAAAATGCAAATAATTTGTTTTCACAGTTAAAAGCATATATTTTTTTTACCTGAAATTCCTCTGTTGCAGGAGACACATTTGAGGATTAATGAACTAACCTCATTAACAAAAAACTAACATGCTAACTCAATAATAAAATAATGTGTTTTCCAGTGCAAAATGGATGGAAAAGACAGGTTCTGAAAGTCATTTTAAACGTGCATCCAGATTTTTTTTTCTTTTTGCTGCTCTGTGCTGCTCTGTCCACAGTATTTGCAGGAAGCAAAGACTCGAATAGCAGGAAATCAGTTTTGTTACAGTTGCTTACTGTAAAAGATTTCTATTGTGTGCAGGAGGAGGATAGAACATGAGGGATTCTTATTGGACAAGCATCATATTAGAGGCTGTAACCAAGTTTTCCTGTAGAATCTGGGGGGAGAAGAAGGCAGAATACATTTTTACACAGCTCCGAGAAAGACCTGACTGGTGGAAAATGTGGAGTTCCTGATTGAAAAAGCAGATCCCAGCTGCACTGCTGCAGAGACTGGGAATCCCAGACAATAATCCCCGGTTTGAGTAACGGCAGATGCCTGTTCTCACTGGGGGTGCTTGAAGAGGGAATTGCCACATCCAGAAGGCGACCAGCCGAAGAATTTCACATGCTGAACAGATTAGGTAATTATACATTGCAAAATATGGGGGCAGTGTGCATGAGTGCGAAACTATTCAGTCAGTGTAGAAGAAAGAATTCCAGTGTTTTATCATCAGGTTTAATGTTGCGACTGTTCTCGTCGCCCTCTTCTCATTTTGTCACAGATAATGTTAACTGTGCTATTTCATTTATTTCTGTAGAAAGAGTAAGATCGTGTTTAAATGCAATGTTTATAATACACAAAAATATCTGAAAGCAGACGGGTAGTGTGTTTTATTTTCTCTTTCATTTGTGCATTTACTATTACAGTGCTGATGATGTGGGGAGATGTTTAGACAGTGCAATTGTCATTTTAAGGTAGCTAAAAATAAGACTTGGCTGCAGCTGTGTGCACGATTTCATTCAGTATGAGCAATTATAAATAACTGTGTGTGTGAAATAGCCTGCTGAAGGTAAATGAGTCAGCAGAAATAGAGACCCGGGAAATAGTTCACTGTTGTATATAAAATAGTGAGTGTTGTACCACATGTTAGCTCGCTGTTGTAAATAATTCAGTGAGAATTGCCATGGTGGCACACTAAAAATGAAAATGTGGTATTTCTGAAATGTAGGCCTGAGGTCTCTCTAGTGATCACACGAACAATCTTAACAGAAATAAGGGGTTCTGGATATTGGGGCCACAAATAAAACAAAGGAATTATGCTCACCAAAAATACCACCAACCACGCATACCAACCGCGCATACCAACAAATGTATACCATCTAAATATGTCTGTGTACTGAAATAATGCATATCCACTGTATTATTATTATACATAACCCAATCTGAAAACAAGGAGTGATTGTTGCTAAATTATTTTTTCGGCGGTAAGAAAATACCATCAGGCCCCAAATCTACACAAAATACCCATCAGGTGTAGGACCTATCGAGGGTTGGCTTGTCATTCAGGAGATTGCCCTCAGCATATTGTGTTCTCTAGAGCCCATCATTTTTACCTAAAAGTCTGTAAAAGAAGTAAACAGGCCCTTAGATAATAATAGGTAGTCAATCGTAGACCCTTGTTTACCACTGGGCCATGTGCACACTGGTGGAACATCATCCTTTATATTACCATTGGCCATCTTCAAGTCCCAAACATACAGGATCTTTGTCCATAATTTCCCATTCCTTGAATCGTGCTCTGAAACCCTTGTGTACGAGCGCGATAAAAAATAAAATATCATATATCATATCTTGAAGGAAGTTTGAGAAGTCCGTTTGCGTCAGATGTTTGTATGCACTGGGCATTCAGGTCTCCAGTTAGGAGGATATTTTCCAGCTTATGGGTCGTTTTGATCTCCATAAGGACATCCGCCAACTTTTCGTGGAAAACAGGGAGTGATGAGACTTTAGGATTCCAGTAAACATTAATCACTGTAATATAAGAATCTCCATTTGTTTGTCTGTCTTTGACGGCTAAGATCCCTGGGATCGTACTACACATCACTTCAGTGGCATTAAAGAAGGAATTTCTTAAGGCTAGGAGCAGACCCCCTGCTGATCTGGCTATTCCCTGGAGTTGTGTCAATTGTTCAACTATCAAAAAAACCATATACCTTGAATTACATGGTTAACTAGGTCTCCTGGAAGGCTCTTGGGTTGTGGCAATTGAAAATCTCCTCTGTCATTGTCTTCATCTTGAAGGAACTAAAGCCCCTCATGTTCCATCCCAAGAATTTTATTCCATTAGGAGCAAGAGGGACTCTTCAGCTAGGCCGAGTTTCTGAAAGACCTGCAAATTACTTCGGGGACCAGAGACCAAGTGTTCTGGGGGTTACCTTTTTGGCGGTTCAGGTCTGGAGCTTCTTTATTTTTTCTGTTTGGATATGCTGGACCTGGAGGATCAAGAATATGTTCACGGTCAAGTGAATACTCGCTCTGGTCTCCTGGCGAGATAGTAAGTCTTTCTGAATCAAAAAGCTGTTCTACAGACACGTCGATACCATGCATTGGCAGAGCGGAGGCCAAGATAAAGATTGCATTAGCACCCAACTTTGTTTTCAGTTCCATTTCCATAATGTGGTTGTTTTTATAATCGGGAAATCTGACATATTCAATGTCTTCTGATGCAAAGAAGAAGAGCTCATCTACCTTATGAAATTCAGCTAGGAAGCAAGTTCTATTAAAGGGATGGTGCTTGTTTCTCCCAGTTATTCTCTTATCCCATACTTTGGAGATCACCAAAAGTCAGAGATTGGGGTTACTGTCATTTGGGAATTTATTTGGTATGATGCCTCCCCCTTCTCTCGCTGACCATTCATCATGGGAATTTATTGAGGTGAATTTTCAGCAGCATTTGATGGATTTGCCTCCATAATTGGAGCTTTTCCAGTACAAGTGGTCATCTCCGCACTTTCGCTTTCATCTGAGCCATTTCTCGTGTTTAGGCCGTCCTTAGCCTGAGGAGGGTCATCCAGACTTTGTACAGTATCTGTTTTCCTGATTGATTCTAGTATCAGTCTTCCGCTGGTGTCATCCAGCCCTGAAGTCGAAGGTCCCAGGTTTCTCGCATTAGTTCCCCATATATTAAACTGGGATTTGTTAGGGGCTATTTTCTTACCGCATAAAGAAATGTGTGCCACCCTTAGTTCCTTTTGCAGTGTCATTGTTTGCACTCCTACCGCAGTTTTGGTCTGACATGTGTGAGACCTGAGTCTCTCGACCCTAAGTGCTTGGCCTTTTTTTATGGCCAGCCTGGGCTGTTTGACAAGATCTTCACAAGTCCTTTTTGGGAGATAGATCATTCTTTGCTGAGGCCCTGATTTTGGATCTTAGTGTTGAAATGTTAATGGCCTGAACAAAATGGGCTGTTGCACCCTTCCCTTTAGTGTTAGCCTTCTGATTTTTTGGTTTCTGTTCAGAGTTCTTACTCAACTGGCCACCTTTTGGTTCCCCCTCCAACATTCTCCTCTTTTTCTTTTTCTTAGTTTTGCCGTTAGTTTTGAGGGCCTTGGTATTTGACTTTGTGTTCAGCTCTGGAGTCCCCTGGGCCAAATCAAGGCTCCCCTCTTCACTCACTGAGGGATCCTCACACGATTGTGCCAATCGGATGAACTCCTCCATCATTGAAGGTGAAAGGGTTGTATCATTTAAGTCCATTTGTCCCTCATTCACAATCTCATTCTCAAAATGGACCTCCCTTCTGGCCCTCATTTGGGAGAGTTTCTGGAGATAAAGGATCTGTGTACTTAAGGCATTAGAGGCTTCTTGGGACTTTACCCATTTACTTTGAAGGACTTCTATAGCCCCGGTCTGCATTTTAATATCATTTTTTAAATCAGCGATGGGATCTCATAGGGATAAAGTTACTGCTGACTTTAGGCCTACTAGAGAACTTTTGCATTCACTCACTTCTCCCATCAATTCGAGGATGAGGCCTGAATGAGTTTGTACAACAGTTCGTAGCAACTCAGACATTTACTAGAGAGTTCAGCATGAAACTCAGGGCTGTTAATGTACCATCAGTCAGCTCTTTTGCTCGCCCCATAGAGATGTTTCCACAATTAGGTCCTAATGGTTCCTTGATATGTTGCTCTGGCAGTCCCTCATATAGATCAGAATGCCCTAGCACCGGACATAGGGTAGGACCTTGTGAGACTGTACCCTGGGAAGTGGGTACATTGATGGGCAATGATTCTACAGACTTCTCATGGACGATGTTACTGTCCAGAGAATGATCACTTAGTTCAAAGGGGGTGACTGCGTCCTCCTATCTGAGCAGTTCCTCATCACCCGTGCTGCAATATTTCCTTCTCGGGAGCAGATCTTTAATAGTTCGGTTCATGGAGCTAGTTGTGAGAATAAGGTTCAGTGCCTTCATCTGGGCTTCTCTAGTACTCAGAATCTTTTCAATTTCAATATTGGTGCACACTATACTTGACTGCATCATTGTTACTACCTCAGAGTGAGTCCTAGCTTCATTCTCCAAATGCTGCTGGTCTGGGGGATGGTTTTTGGCAGTGTTCTCTGATGTTTTTCCAAGCTGATCCATAGTCGTACTTGTTTGGCTAATACCATCCAATTCTGGGGCCCCAAATCATCTTCCAGGGTTCCGTTCCTTAAGTTGTATTAACGTGCCATTTGCTTTGTGTTCAAAATAAAGAAGAGAGGATCAACTCCAAGACACTCAGCAAACCCGCTGTTATTGACTTGAAGATTGCCTGATTCATAAGAGCATGAAAAAGGGGGTGGTTCAAAGGCTTTTTCACCTGGCAGTTGTCACCCCAGAGGTTGATTTAGGATTCCTTAGAGCTTAGCACTTCATTAGTGCTAGTACCAACACTTGGCAGCTCCCCCAATGTCCGTGCAACAGAGCGGTTAGTGCACAAAGAGGCCAGAAATGTCTTTCGCTTACTCATGCTGATACTATGCCCCTTATTAAGGGTTGGCACGCTCTTACCTTCAGCATCTTCAGTTTCTTGCTTCTTACACGCCTCACAAGACCAAGTCCAGAACAAGTCCTACACTGCCACGACTGCCCCTCGGTACCTCTCCGCTCCGCGAGATTCAGGAGGTTTTGAAAGAAGGCTCCTCCTCTTGCAAATGAGCACTAACAACAGACTCTGTGTGTCAGGAAAAGTGCTGTGTTTTGCCCCGACTGCCTCTCTGAACCTCTCCCCACTAAAAACTAAGAGGGGTTTCCCTGCCTCTATGAAAACTATAATTTGGACATTCTGACAGTTTCATTAAAGTCCATCCCTGTTGTGTCTAAAAAGCCTACTTCTATCCATAACCCTAATAACATAAAATAACTGTGCAAGGATGATCTCTTCTCAAAGTAAAGCTGTTCTTTGTGAACTCCATAAACAGAAACGTTCCCAGCATCTGGGGCAAAAGTGGATGACAAATAAAGAAATTATCTCAAATTGTAGGATTCCAAGGTTGGGGTCGTAATCCTTTTCCCTCAGAGTTCTTCTTTGTTGTCTTTCTTTGTAAATCTAATCCAACAGAACATTCTCAGTCTCCTGGGTGAAAGGGGGCAGAAATTAAGACATTTTCAAAACTATGCATTTGCAAGGTTAGGGTTATAAACCTTCCCCTAGATTCCTTGTTCAATGTGCTCTTCCACTTCAGGGGCCTCCCAGGCCTATCGTTGCTTTAACAAATGTCAATAGATAATTCACCATTATATCTTCTATATGCTTCTCCAATTCATTATAGCAACTTGGCACACTCCTTTTGCCAAGTACAGGACTTGTTGTATTGTCTTTTCTCCTGGGTGTGAGTCCCTGAATCACAATATAACTGCTTGGTTCACTCTCCTGCCAGGCAGTGATGCTTTAATGGAACTTCTTATTTGGGTGTGGGTCCCAGACTCGGAACATTCAATTTTCCCTTGTAAACTCTCCTGCCAAACAAATCTTCACCTTTGGGTGTGGGTCCAAGACTCACAACATTCAATCCAACTTGGTATACCCTCCTGCAAAGTCTTCACCCTCTCAAGGACACTGAGTCTCAGGCTTGTAACATAAACTATTGCTTGGTCTATTCCTCTGCCAAGCAACAGTTTCAACATGGACTGTCTCTTTTTGAGTGCGAGTCCCAGACTCAGAATATTTGGTTTTCTTTCGTTTCTGATTTTGAAATGGATGCATGTTTTTATTGTGTTTTGATTCCCAACTGTAAACAGAAGGAATCTTTCACAAGTACATACAAACAAATTAAATGATCAAAAGAAACACATTGGATATCCTTTACAAGGAAAAATAAAAAGAATGTCACACAGCTTTTCTTACATTTATCCTCTACGTTATACGTAATCCATCAAATGCCCAAACAAGAAGAGAAAAGGAAATGTGTCTATGCAGAAAACTAACCTGCTACCTCAAAGACTATCATTCTGTTGTTTGTTTACATCCCCCACTCAACTTAATGTATCCAGAATATTGTAGAGCAGGTCACATAAGGCTAGGATATGGCTCTGTGCTTGTCCCCCCATCAGGCTTGCCCAGCAGGCTTCATTGCCCTGTGTCATACCAAGACATCTCTTCCGATCTTCTCTAAGCGCTGTACAGCCCAAAAACCAAATGTTTGATTGCTTCTTTTACTACAGCGTACCAAATAACCTACAGCTTAAGTCTGTTATACCACCATTCCAGTTCCCCACTCTCTCTAGTGTTGGAAATCGGTTCATTTGAAAACAGAGGTATAAGGATCTTCTTTTGGAGCATAGAAAGATGAGTATATCACTTGGAATTTGATCCCTCTTATATACCAATCTTGCAAACTCCTCATATAGGTTACATTTGGTCCTGTCTTCTGATGTTTTGCCCCAATCATAGTTAACCAGCTTCTGTTTTACTTTCACTGGATTTACAATCAGCTCTTCCACAGAGGATCCTATTTCATACAGTAATGTATTCATCTCTACCTTCATGCTGGTGATGGAATCTCCAGAGGTTCGTGTCTGCACTTGCCCCCATTTTTCATATAGTGAATGCGCTGGTGGATTTAGTAATTTTGCACAGGATATCAATTTCCTCCACTCAGCCCTTGCAGTGAGTGAGACTAGTCCAAACTCATGGCGTATTATTGAGTTTGGTATTGCTGGGACATCAATTTCCTCCACTCAGCCCTTGCGGCGAGTGAGACTAGTCCAAACTCATGGCGTATTATTGAGTTTGGTATTGATGGGGCATCAATTTCCTCCACTCAGCCCTTGCGGCGAGTGAGACTAGTCCAAACTCATGGCGTATTATTGAGTTTGGTATTGATAGGACATCAATTTCCTCCACTCAGCCCTTGCGGCGAGTGAGACTAGTCCAAACTCATGGCGTATTATTGAGTTTGGTATTGATAGGACATCAATTTCCTCCACTCACCCCTTGCGGCGAGTGAGACTACTCCAAACTCATGGCGTATTATTGAGTTTGGTATTGACAGGACATCAATTTCCTCCACTCAGCCCTTGCGACGAGTGAGACTAGTCCAAACTCATGGCGTATTATTGAGTTTGGTATTGACAGGACATCAATTTCCTCCACTCAGCACTTGCGGCGAGTGAGACTAGTCCAAACTCATGGCATATTATTGAGTTTGGTATTGATAGGACATCAATTTCCTCCACTCAGCCCTTGCGGCGAGTGACACTAGTCCAAACTCATGGCGTATTATTGAGTTTGGTATTGATAGGATATCAATTCCCTCCACTCAGCCCTTGTGGCGAGTGAGACTAGTCCAAACTCATGGCGTATTATTGAGTTTGGTATTGATTTTGCTAGCCTTAAGGTTTCTTTCCAGATTTTTCCTTGGGTGGTATTTAAATTTGGTCCCAAGTCATTTAGGTTGATGTCCAGCCCATACAAAATTGCCTGCTCCACCTGCATCTGGTAGAATCGTATGAGTGGAATCAGTGAGTACTTAGAGTTGTGCATATATCCGCCTCATCTTTGCAAGCAGAGGGCCATATCTGGAGATAATGTTATTTACCCCTCCTAACTTGGAGGTCGAATTTAAAACCTCATACCCCAGGTACATTATTTTTATTTATTTATTTTTTACATTTGTATGGCGCTGAGGCAGCCCTTGGCATTAGAGTAGAAACTCTCTCCACAGGCTCATCCCCTACCTTCCATTTGGGTCTTATTTATGTTGAGAAGATGGGGACTCTTGATTTGGACCCATTGGGACTCATTCCGAGTCTGGCGCTAACCAATGGCGCTATTAGCGCCTTGGTCGGCGCCGGACCCGTACCGGCACCACCCTGGTGGAATGGGAAATTACCGCCCTATTCCGAGTTGACCAGGGCGGTAATTTCCCATTCCCTAGGGCTCTTCCCCATTCCCAAATGAGCCCCCATAGGGCTCAATGGGAATGGGGAAATTGCAAATAACGGTGACCGTACTTTACGGTCACCGTTATTGGCTTAAAAGCCCCTTTGCGCCCTCGTTCCTAACACCTGCTAAAAGCAGGCGTTAAGGACGAGGGCGCAAAGGGAACTCGGAACGTGGCGGTAAGGGATTACCGGCACCGGTCTCGTTAACGGTGTCCGGTATCCCTTACCGCCATACTCGGAATGAGGCCCATTGACTTTAAGGTTATTTTCAACTGCATATATGTGAAAGAGTGACAACTTGCGCTGCAGTCCAATCGGAGTGAGGTCGAACAAGACTACATCGTCATCAAAATCTATCCAATGTAGTGTTGCCGACCCCAGTTTCACTGAGTAAGTACTTTCTCCCTCCCAAATGTTGGCAATATCTGTCGTATACAGGTTGTAAAGGGTATAGGCCACCACACACCCCTGCCTTAATCCCACATAAGTGCCTATTAAAGGTGTTATTGCTCCCCCCCTATTTAGCCTTACCCTCACTGATGTTTCTGTGTGCAGCAGTGTTCACATTTTCACCAGGCTCAACGGGATCCCAAACCTCAGCAGCTTTTCCCACAATCGACCACAACTCACTGTGTCAAATGCACTGGTCATGTCCATTGAGGGCATGTAAATGGTCCCAATTGCCTTCTTCTTCACTTCTGCCCTCAATGTGCTAGTGTCAATGCATTTAGAGGGCTATCCTTGCCAGTTCAAAGGCCTATCTGGCAATCGGATAGTAACCTTAATGAGCTTTTTTCTCTTTTCAGGTCCCTCACTGGCAGGGTCCCAAAGATTTTACTACTATAATCTAGTAGTTTGATGGGTTCTCAAGTTGGCTTGGTTTAGTTTGTCCCCATTTTTTTAAAGATTGGCACTATGTGTGAGTGCTTCCAAGGGTCTGGTACTCAAAGCTCTGTGTTTTCTTTAATGATGACGGGAGGAATGTTGTCCGGCCCTGGAGCTCTTGAGGGTGTAGCTCTGGCAATTGCCCATAACACATCCTCTCAATCCCAAGGGCAAATTTTGTTCCACCTGTGGCCGCTCTTTCAGGTTAGTCAGGGGTTCTTTTTCAGGGAGGGTGTACTTCTCCTTAATAAACTGTATCCAGTCCTGCGCTGGGATCTGACACTCTTCTATCAGGGTATTATTTCCTTTGTTAACCCCACCATCATAGTCCAAAATTTCCCTGCATCCTGTTTTACCAATGAGGGCACCATCTCTTGATTTCTCTTGATTACTATCTCCCTTTTAATCAACTTACGTACCTGTTTATAGCGTACCACTATCTTTTTTTGTTCTCTAAGAACAAATCGAATGAAGTAGAATATAGCCTACATGTGTTAATCTCAGCTGTCCTATTTTTTCGCTTCCTTGATTCTATGGATGCATGTCTCAGACCTGGACCCAGTTTCCAGGGTCCCACACCCTCTCATTATGGCCTCTGTCTTCGTCCTCTCACTCCCCTGGACCTCCTCCATTACTCAGGCAACCAGCGTACCTGTTAGCTTTTCTCTGGAAGGTACGAGCGTTTCCCGCACGGCTGCAGCTTCCCTGGAGGCTCTGGTCACATTCAAGGCCTCAAGGCCCCCTGCTGGTCGGCAGCGGCTTCCTTGGTGTCTGCTTCTCTCCGGCGGCACGTCTCTCTCTCTCTCTCTTTCTCTCTCCCTTTCTCTAGTGGAGATGTTTCTGGAATCTGTTCAGCGTCCCCCATGTGTGGACCCAGGGCATTCCCCAGTTGCACATATCGGCAATGATCTTTGTTGTGTAATCACCACTCCTCCCTAAACTCCTGGAATGCTCTTCATATCCGGTCCTTTAAAGACTGCACCCACTGCTGTTATTCCTTCATTCTTCCCTCCGGGTGTTGGATTCCTTTGATAAACCAGTTTTGCAAGGGCTGCAAAAGGTGGTAACGTCCCCATGGCCTTTAACTCGGGTTGCAGGCCGTTAACAACCATTCCAGTCCTTGGAACGGGTGCTTAACTCTGTATTGTGTCCACTCCCAAAACCATGATTCAAAGAGGCCTGACTGAAACCCTGAGTACTCAGTGGATGTCCTCTTGACCAGATTTCTGGTACTCCATCTAAAACATGGGCCAAAACTCATCCTTAGTTTCATCCTAATGTGCATGATTTTCGGGTACTTATGCTTGAATTCAAGAGGTACTTTAAAGACATGAGTCCCCACATAGCAGGATCTAAAATTCTGAAGCTGTGGTGTTTGAGAGCTTTGAACCAAAAGATGTTGGCAGTGCACAAGTCCTGGAAAACATACTGCAGGGACTCTTTAACATATGCAAAGTGTCATGATGTCACAGGATGGGAACACCTCAAAGAGAAATATGCTTTTCCTGATTGAAAAAAATACATGCCACAAATATGCATTTGCCTTTCAGAAAATGAATCATTTCAAAGAATAAACTGGGGAAGATTTTCCTGTAACGTTGCTGAATGCTAAATAAAAAGGTGCCCAGGTTTAACTGCTGAGCATGCTCGTCCATAGCACTGAAGGTGTTAAAGCCAATAATCTCTATTGAAATAGTCCCTACAGCTCACAGTGAATATATATTACACCCACAAGCTTCGAATTTCAACGTGTAACAGCGAAACAAATTTAACAGATAAGGCAATTGAACAGTGAAAACTAACATTTTAGCTTTTTTAATCATGCCTCAAAAAAACAGCAAGGGGTGCCTGAAAATAGTGGTTGGGCGACATCCATCACGTGTTCCCTCGACTTGTGCCCTAAATAGATGCTTCTCCGGTGTGAGGCTCTACTCCACTCATTGAGCACACGGGGGTAAACCAAAGTATGAGATACACGGCAGTGAGTGAGACTTGAGGTATTTATGCTTAAATACCTATTTCACCCATGACCTTTCTTGATTGTATGGGGGCAGAGTGGGGCCCAGCATAGAATCCAGCATGGCAGCAGTGTGTGGGGGGTTACTCTGGGCGAAAGGTCCTGGTTTTCATGGTGGAAACACGGTTGCAAAATGTGTGGTAAAAGAAGGCAAGATGTAGCTAGCCATCTTCATGGCCTTCCATGACCGAAGCACATTATTCCAGTGTGGTTGCAGCTGGTCAATTTGAAAAATTAATGGGTGTAAAGGTTTTCCCGAATTGGACCACGCGAGCACACCTAAACTAACACAATAAGGTTTTGGCTGGTACTTTTCTTGGAGATGTTTAAAAATATTAAGTTACAAGCAGGCATTTCACAGAAAAATATTCAGAACACTTGGGTCACAATGTACAATGTACACTCTGTTCTGCAGGGCAACAGATGAAACACTCCAACATTTCACAGGAGCATTTTTATAACAGGTATTGATGCCGGCTATCAGCAAAAAATAACCAGGAGGATTCTTTCAACAATTTTGACCAGCATTGTCCAACTTTCAAGCAGTGTAGAAAAAGAAAAAATCCGGGACTCAGCGCCACCAGTTTAACAGTCATTTAATTGTGTTATATTGTCACACATTAAATGGTGAGGTAAACCCCATGAATGATAACATGTTGCGGCTCGCTCAGAGCCTTTTTCAAATCGGGGCCAAATTTCGATAAGCCAATCCGAAAGACTAAATGTCAATGTAGTAATAACGGGGTCAGATCCCCAGAACTAAATCTTAGATCAGCGAGAAAAGGCAATCACACGCGTTGGCAAGGAACTTTCAAGCAGCTTTTGCCCAAACCGGACAATGAGTTCTCTCCCGCCCTCCCCTTCATGCTTTTTGTGCCCAAAGAAAGTAATTAGACAGGTCTAGAATAAATACATACCAGATTTTCCTGTGAAACTTGCTGCTCTTTCCTAAATCAAACCCTGCAATCTCTCTCAATATGTGCCAGCACTGCCCCCAGTTGTGCATCATGTGGCTCTCAATGGCAACAAACTACAGCTTTGCCCCAGAGGCACGCAAATGCATACATATACTCACACAAACGCATTTACTTAAGCACACATGCAAACAAACATTTAAACATACATCTTTTCTTTTCTATGGCCCTAAAAGCCATGAATGGTTAATGATTTAACAAACGGCACTGGAAAACTTGAGATCCCCTAAAACCTGGTGTCAGCAACATGCGGTTCTTCTGATGTTTGGGAGTGTAACTCCTAGGATCCTTCTCCCTTGATTATGCTGGTGAGGGCTGATAGTAGATGCCGGAGAGCCAAATATTGCAGACTCCTACATTAAACTGTCCTACAAATCTTAATAAGCTCAAGACATATAAACCCCCTTGAAGAGCCTTTGTGATAAACCCATTTGCTTGTAGTCATCATTTTACACAGCTATGCATGACGTACACAACCTTTTCACATGAAGCAGTCATCTGCAACACGTCGGGAATGCTGAGATTCCTGAGGGAAGGGCTAGCTCTGTTCTGTTTACAATGCCTACTGCCAGGGATGCAGCTATGCCAAAATATCAAAGGGTGTGGATAGACTAACGCTTCAAATAGTGATGCTACGTCAGATGGCACTATACCGTGGCACAAATTCAGCACCCAGAGTTTCTGTTCAGTTGCCCGGAACATCACGTTTGACTGCCTGCTGACACCTCAAAGGCACTTCAACTGTAGTGTCACTCAGTTTTACATGGGATTGTGGGAAGCGCGTGCATGTGCACCTACATTTTGCTGACACTGCAGAGGGGGTGGCATTGAAGTGTCAGTAGGCTGTCAGAAGGGAAGTCCTGGGCAACTGAACTGTGGGCCCTGAATGTGTGCAATGGCATAGTGTCTCCTGGCGCAGCATCACTCAGCCTAACATCATACAATATTTCACAATAAGACATACAAGCTGGAGAAAGGATGTATACACAAATAAATGTGGCCAACAGTGATGTTTGCAAAGTGAAAAGGGTGCCCTGGTAATTGAGTAGTTTGATATGCAAGACATGATAACAATAACCACCTGAAAATCATTCTAGCTGCAACCCTACCAGACAACACATCTCGACACACAACTCCAGCACCACAACACCACTGGTTCCTCAATGAAACGCATGCCTCCTGAAGACACGTGTCTACACTACATGTTCCTATATACCACACTAACTCACCACATAGAGGCCAACACAACTCTCTACACTCCATAAACACAACTCTGACAGACACTACAGGTAACCAAGCAAAAACATTTACATTATCCACCTGCAGCATACATTCACCACGGCTCCAGGCAACTCACAAAATGTCTAAAACCTACACACCACAGAAATCAACATTGCCTTGCTCCCCTTATTCATACGCCCATCACCAACCCCACCTATTGCAGCTCACGACGCAGCAAGGACCTGTGAAAACAGCACACGATGTTCAATGCAAGAATAAACAGCGTGACGTGACAGGGCATATTAGAGAGTTTCGCTCATTCCGCTGTGGGGCAAGTACTCTGGACAGCCCAATCAACGTCAGGGATGAACACAACAGGGGAGGAAATGAACAGTGACTCTACTGCAGTCAGTCCGTTCTACTAAAATTGCTGATGCACTGACTGGCCGGTGAAATTATGGGCCTGGTTCATAGAATGTGTAAAGCAGTGCAAAATGACTTTACACTGCTGCAAAGTCACTTTGCACTGCCAACAATGATTCACAGAGCAGCGCAGAGTGTATTCTTGCAGTGACTGTAAAAGTACTCTTGCACCGCGAATTAGGCCCATTTAGCACAGTCCAGAATACTTTTGCAGTGCAAAGTGACGCTGCACTGAACAAATACACTTTGCACCGATCTGTGAATAACTGGGGTTGTTGGCAGTGCAATGTCACTTTGCCAAAAATTCCATGAATCAAGACCTTTATATCTGCTCGTCAAATCAGAGCCATTACAACAATAACTCGATTCTAGGTTATGGTCTCAGGGCCACTAACTGGAGCATGAGGGGACACAATGTCTCCCTTAAGTCATTAAATCTTCCCCATTTTAAGTGCATTTAAAAAATGGTGTGAAAGTAATCACTGCTAAGGAGTGAAACGTCTGCAGTCAAGGCACGGCGAGATTCAATTATTTGCCCAGGATCACCCACTTTGGATAAGCAGGGAAGCCAAAATTTTAGTACACACGTGTGCAACGTGTGCACTTGGCCAGATACTTTCTGAGCTTTACTTGCCACACATATTTATATTTTGCTGTTGAAAGATCACAATAACGCTGTGTTATAGTGATTACTTGCAAAATAGACAAATTACATAGTAAAGCAACATGACAATATTCGAAGTCGAAAACTGATTGCAAAATAAAACAAAGTTCAAACATTTCCTGTTTTACACCACTGTAATTTGAACACTTTAAGGTACACACTAAAAGACATTTTGTAATAAGGTCACCTAGGAATAGAGATGGTCACAAAAGTCCAGCTTACTGTTACACACAATGTTAAGAACATTTAACAAATCACATAAAAGCAACACCTTTTTGCGTGTCAAACTAGTAGACATGATGGCTATAAATGAATCTTTAAAAAGAGTCTTTTTTACTTTAGTCAATTGAATTGTCTTGATCGCAGACACAGATTGCCTCGATAACTGCAGAGGTGCAGGGTCTTTTGTTTGGACACAGTGGTGGAGCCGGGTGGGGGCATGGGGGGTGGGTGCAAGGGGGTGGCCACCCCTGCTGGGTCCCCTTTGGTGCCCAGTGAGCACCCCAGACTCCCGCTGGCGCCCTATTAGCTGTCCCCCCCTGGCACCAATAGCTGCCTCTGCTGCTGCTTGGACAATTGACTACATACTCATGTCTAAGAAAGGCGCTGCTACCAAAAGAAATGTGTTACAGCAGTAAATGCGAGGCCCTTGTTAAAGTGCCTTTTGGTTTCTGCATTTTGTCCTGCTCAAGGCATTTGTGAAGGTGAGCAAGTCCCTCAGCAAAGGCCCAAAATGGGAAAGGGGTGGCCACAGCCATTAAGTCAAACTGGCGGCCATGAGCAAGGCATTGGTCGAAACAAAGACAAGTGTGAAAACTGTCCTGCCTGGGACACATTCTCCCAGCCACATGGCCCTCCCCGACAAGGCAGCAGCAGAGAGAAATGTTCCTAACTGCTCAAAAAGTTCCCAGTTTCCTGCATATTGCTATGCGCTTCTTTTGAACAGAGTGGAGTGACCATTGACGCTTTTGCAGCTGAGTGACTTATTGACAGTATCGGACTAAGGCATAACATTGGCATGGGGCACAAATGAAAGTGGCTCCCAGCTGCAAATGGTCATTTGTTACAAGTTACATAGGGAAGGAACTCCTCAAACGAGCACTCCAGCCCAAGAACTGGCCCACACTAGCACATTGGGCCTACACTTCGGGCCTTGCCCTATAGGCCAGCCCGAGCCTGCTTTTTTCCAATATCAGTCAGCCTAGACCGGGTGGATTAAATCCCAAACTGAAAAGCCGCTTCATCTGGTACTATAGGAAGTTGGGGCTGTTGTGTTCTTATCAGAGGTCACGTAACAAGTGGTTGTTGGCAGGCGTTTTGTGTAATCACTTCCCATTGCGCGCCACAGGAATATTCTTTTTAAGCTCTTATCGGGTCAATTGTGAGTTGCACAATGCAGACAACCTACAGCGACTGATACGGTAAGTGTGGTGTAGGCAAAGAGTACAACCATTACTGTACCCCAGTAAAATCCCACGACTCTGATCACCTAAAATCTCATACCTACTTGCATCCAGACAATTGCTGTAATGAGTTTTCACTACTCTGCCAAAGATGAACCTGGGTCGTTCTTTCATTGCAATGTATAAGACGGTAAGTTAGGTGTGTTGGGAGTTATCTGGGTACTGAGAAAATGAGTTGCATTTAGATGGATTTTAGGGGGGTAGGAAATTAGTTACATTTAGATGAATTTTGGGGGTAGGAAAGCTGACAAATCAACTTCCAGGGCACCAGTGGTACAGGGATAAATATTGTTTTTTAAACCATCAATCAGCCCCGTACAGCAGAAGGGATACAAACAGGTTGACAACACAAGCAAATTATAAACCTCCTTGTCCAATTTTGGTAATGTGGACGGAATGGCAGGCTTATCTCTGAAAGATTATAGATCGTTGGTTAGTTGCAACATAGTGAAAATTCAATTATTACCCAATGATAAAAAGGGCTGTCCAGTCATGGTTGTATAAAAATATCTACTTTATTATTATCACAACAGACAATTCTAGCACACTAAAAAATACAACCCAACCTGTAAAGGAATGCAGAGTACAGACAGTTTTGAAGAAGAAAAAGGGATGCACTTTGGATCGACTGTCTCGAAAATGTCCTTAAAGGCAGACGTCGGTAGATGTTCGTCAATGCATTCCTCCTTGCTTCTCCACTGGGCTAGTGATATCCTTTAAGGTGGATGGGCTCACCTAGGAAGCTTACTGCAGAGCCTAGGATGACACGCTGTGTGCTGGCTGGGTAACAGTTCTGGGGCTGCTGGAGGGTCCTCTGCATTTGGTATCTCCCTCTTTTCCCTGGGAGAAGTTAGGGAGGGATCTTGCTTCCCTCTTGGAGGTCCTGACGTTCCTTCACCTAAGCCAGACTGTACCTTCAGCCAGGGTCCAATTATGAGTTCTTCCCCCTGCTTCTGGTGAAGCCTTCAGATGATCTGCCAAAAGAGGGGTGTGGCCCTTTTTTAAAGCCAAATGGACCACAGGGAATGGTGCAGGCTAAGCCTACCTTAATGAACCAATCCTGGGTCCCCACCAACAATCTGCTGTATGCGTGATTTCATAAACAGAGTGCTTTGCAACATAAACGGTGATAGGGTGAAACCATGTCATACTGAGTCCCACCCATCTTCCTGTCTGTTATGGATCAAAGGGTTCCTTTGCTTAATGGAGCTCACTGAAGTTCCTGACTAAATCAGCAGGTCTCCCTTGATGCTATGGTGAGACCAGATGTTCTCCCTCCATCAATCCACATACTCGTACATTCTGAATGGGGCCCCCCAGCAGGGATGACTACTGTAACCACGCAGTCCCAGACATGACATTTCATTGTCAATCGATACTGAGGGCGAGAGCTGGCTTCAGGTTGACAGAGTGCATATGGAAGGGTGTTGGGTTTTCCTGTCTCCTTTGTTAGACTGTGCAGGCAGGCCCCATATGGGCCTGTTTGATTTCAACTCTGATTAGTATGCAAATGCTGCCACCAGCTACAGGGCTCAACAACAGACAGAGCAGATTCATGGAGCCTTTGTTGGTTAATTAGGCTGGCCATGGTAGAGGGAGGGTTTGCGCCCCCCTCCTCTTCTGTAGATGCATTGTGTACTCCACCTGTCAGATACCAACTAAATATGACAAGGGGGCTGCGCCTCTAGACTGTATCCACCCAGAGTGCATGGGTCTATGTGTATGTCGTGCAGTAAGCAAAGGAAAATGTGTGCAGATTAGCCCCACACATTTCTGGAGGGTGATCTACAATCGTTCAATTTCATTTAAGATTTCAAAAAAGCACAGGCGAGCTCACACCCACTGTGCGGATTGTCTAATTCCTCAAAGGAAATGAGTTGCACTTAGATGGATTTTTGTGAGGAAGGAAATTAGTTGCTCTTTGATAGATTTTAGGAGTAGGAAGGGTGCTGCACTCTATCGTTAGCCTGTCCATTCACACTGATGTTTAGGATGATATGCTGTCCCTAGCACTCTGAAGATAATAGGTGAGAACGGGCCAATGCGCCCGAAGCCCTTTGAGGACGGACTGTTAATTGCACCAAGAAGATGTATCAGGATTGCCCCTTCTGTGCTTAAAAATCCATTGGAATAGCTTGCCACTGCTCCGGGGCCCTGATAGACCTGACAGTTTGATATTAGCCCACTTACAATGCCTGCAAAAGCAGCCTTGGAGTTGTATCTAGATATGCGGGTAGCCTGGCACTGAAACTAGAAGAAAGCACATGCAGCTTAACAAATGTGGTACACTTAGATCCTTTACGCCTAAAATGGTCAGCCCGCCCGTGACACTCGGAGATATATGTTGGTAACCCTCCATTGCACTTGTATCTGCTTAAGTTAGCCATTGTAACGCACAGTGGTTACATGCAGCTACACTTGATATCGAGCTTATTAGACTGCGTTGGTTAGTATTTGTAGAGCGTGGAAGATATGTAGTATCTATGCCTATGTAGTTTATATGTCGGGCTCAGAGAATCCAATTGGCCTAGTTTCTGTAATAGCCTGTCTGTCCCGCCTAGAAGACATTCTCGGACAACCAGTCTATTGCCCTTGGTAGACTTAAGAGTACCTGTTCATAGTGCCTAGAAACATTTATGAAGGTAGCTGGCTTTTTCTTCCCCACAGAAGATCGGATGGCACAACAACATCAAAGCTGAGCTCCATCTGAGTTTAAGGTATGTATAAACGTACCACAGGCAAGACATCTACCACAGGCAAGGCTATACATCTACACACCTTAGAATGCAGCTGCCACTATGACAAATTCAGTCTAGCTGGTCACATAACTGCTTCGCACTGAAACACCAGACTTGCCTCAATACCTCTACTATTAGAATACAGCGACAACCTATGACAAATTTTGGTCTTGCTGGGTAATTATCGAGTCTTCTGCACTAGCGCTGTGTCATGACCTTCCTCAGCACCCGTCCACATGCCTGACCTCTTGGGTTGCTTACTAGAACCTAGCGTGACCTCCTAAGTCCTAATCTTGGCCAAATGCACACAGATATCTTAAGCCTCCTCTTAATCATACCTGGACGTTGGTCCCTGAGGGCGTTCCTACCACAAACCGCTTTGTGGCCATACACATGGGAAAAGGTTCTATATAAATAACTACTGCAATACAATACAATACATTGTGGAGCGCTCACCGTGGAGGGAGTTGGAGGGGGAGCTGCTCCCCTTCCTACTCGCTACCGCTGGGGGTGGGTCAAGTCAACCCACATAATGGAGCGTGCATTCTTTTTCGGATGAGGTTTCAAGAATGGTATATTCATGTTGGCCATGGAAAACCTTTAAGCAGTTGCAGTTACATTACAATTACAATGTCCACACGAGTAACCTTGAGTGAGGATCAGAGAGATGCAGCAATGGAAGCGCTCAAGGAAAGGTGCATTTTTAGTGATAACTTCAAATGACAAAGAAGATGTGACTCGCTGGCATAACGGGGGCCCCCGCAAACCCTGCAGTGCAAGGACCCCATGCTGCCCAGGCGCAGCAGGGGGCCCAGTGTGCGGTGGGAGGGCCTCCTCAGCAGGGCTGGCAGGCAGGACCCCACATTGTGTGTTTCGCCATTGATGTGAATGTCCACTTTGAGAACGGTAAAGTCCCAAGGTTGCCTTTACAGTCAGGTGGTCTGAAAAAATAGGCAGTATTTAAATACCACCAGTTTTTGTTTGAGCTATTAGGTGGCGCTTATGCCACCAATAAGCTGAAACTATTGCATTAGAATACAGATAGTAAGAAATGGCACCAGAGGGGGGACACAAAGCTTGTATGCTGGGGCCTCCCTCTGGAACAGCATCTCTGCCACTCTAAAACCTGTGGAGAACCATCTCCAGTTCCGGAAGCACCTCAAGACATTCCTCTTTTCTTGTGCCTTCGCTCCCCCTCTCCCCTGCTGATCTGTTCTCTCTTAGCACCAGAAGTCAAAGTGGGCAGGAGCGGTCGGGAGCGGTGCTCCCATACTTTTTATTTTCAAGTTTCACTGTTCCTATACTTTTATTTTAAAAAGAAACTGTTCTGGAATGGTTTAGTTTTAAAATAAAAGTGTAGGAAGAAGTTGAAGCTTGCACTTCAGTGCACTGCAAGGCACATTCCCATAAATAGCAGGTGTGTTTGTTTGAGGGTTTTGATTGCCTATGGGAGGGGGGCCAGGGATGGGGTTTGTGGGGAGCGGGGCTGACCAGCAGAGAACATAGCTCCACTACTTCTTTTCGCATACTTCGACCACTGCTTAGCACCATGCACCTGGCCACCCTCTGTCCTCCGGGCCCAGGTACCTGCTCACCCTTCCACACTCCTGCACTGCCTCCGGGCCACCCCTTGCACTGGGGTGTGTATCTGTACTCATACAGCCCCCTCTTTTTCTTCCTGCACTTATCAGACCTACCTTGTCTGCTGCCTTAAACCTAGCACTTGCAAATTGCTGGCTGCACTACCACTGTTTGTTGCCTTTATTATTTATTTATTGTTATGTATCTGTTTCTCCTCTGCTTTGCACTTTCCACTTCTCCCCCTTCCATGCACTTTTCCCCTCCCCCTCTCCCAAGCACTTGTGCATTCTCAATGTCACTGAGCCTAGTAAGATCGCTGTTTTGTTCTCCCCTGTTCCCCTCCCTTGCCTAGTCGCGCTCTGAAACACTTGTGTACGAGCGCGATAGAAATAAAATATAAATATCAATCAATATCAATTGCCCACCCATTGACTTCCCATAGTCATGCTAATCCTTATGGCCATTCCCACCAAGTACCTGCCCCTCGCCGCCCAAAACACCTCCTCGTGGGAACTCGTTAAGCACACTAGAATCAAGTTTGGCTTGTGTGTAAGTACTAGGCATTTGCCAGGCACTGCTATTAGACGCCCAGGTACTCACACAATTTTGCAGCCACTGGCCAGTAGATCGCACAACTGTGTTGCCTGGCAAGTGCCTTTCCCATGCCAACACAAAAGCCCTAACTGTTGGCGTTGCCAATGCTAGTTATTGGCTGTCTCATTATGGGTGCATGCAGTACTTACAACATACAACATGTGATAACTACCTCATGATTAGGAGCTCTAATTTTTCGATGAAAAAGCGCCTGTTTTCAAACCGAGTCAAAAGTTGGCCAGCGTCTCAGAAAAGTTTTGATTGGCCTACAGTGTCTTGGCGTTGCTTAACATGAAAGAAGAACGGCACCAATTAATATCACCTGGTCGTTTTCGTAGCAGGATGTCAATTCTTTGTGGAAAGTACTAAAGAGCCCCTCTCAGAATGGCTTCAATCAGAGTTGATGTCCTTGCTTACAGAATCAGCTGCCCCTGCCTACAGAATCAGCTGCTCCTGCAGAATCAGGGGCCCCTGCTAGGTTTAAACCGTCTGTCCATGCAGAGAATCCTCCCTCGCCCTTCTGTTGAAAGGGTTAGCTGTTTCATGGAAAGAATTTCTGAGTTCAATTAATGTTTGCACGTAAAAAGAATGCCTGGCCCCCGTGAACTGTTGCTGTGGGGTAATCCTGCCACCTTGTGGTAAAGAATGAAACCAACAGCATGAAAAGCCACACTTGTTAGTGGAGATCATGGGGGACGGAAGGAAAGTGGACAGATGCTTGAAAAACACAGCAAATCTATGTCCAAACAGACTTACTGTGCCTGTTGGTGTTTGGAAAGCATGACATACCAGGTTTATTCCAGTGGGAAAAAATAATATGCAGATTATGCATAGTAATCTCCTGTACTCCAGTTCATACTCTTCCTTCTCCCAGCATTTATGTTTAAAAGAATACGAGATCCTCCTGCCAAATCATGGTGTATTTCGACTCACAAAAAGCAGTGAAAATGCCATACAATATGTTACATAATCAAAAAATAACAATTGCAGTACTTGGCGTCTGCAAAGCCGCCACCTTAGAGCAGTAGAAATGGGTGCTGGTTCGTTGATAACTTGGATTTGGGATTGCATAGAAAACCTGATGCTTCATGACACTTCTCCTACAGTAGCTAGCAATTATGAGATGTGCTCTATGTACACATCCCAGGAATGTGTCCCTGCTCCCCAAAGAGGGAGCCACACCCTTTGGGACTAGGGAGGTGACCCTGTTACGCTTAATATCCCTTAGAAGACAGGACAAGCAGGATCCCACTGGGGGTCAACCCTCTTAGGGGACAAGGAATCACCAAGCAAGGGCTTTACACCACATCACTTTAACTCAGAATCCCAAATTGTGTCCTCTATATTGGAACTGAACAGGATAGTAATGCACAGGGCCCTTGGTTTCTGACCTGATTTTGTTGCCTCCCTTACCTGAAGAGCGGGAACATGGCTCCTCCTATCTCGTTTCAGAGAGGAACATGAAACTCCCGGGCTTTGGGCCAGCATGACTGATGAAGCTCCGTCGTTATTGGCACGTAGCGACTTGGTGGCCATTGCTTCTCCAGGTAAACCGTTCCCGCCGGGGTGGCAGCAAGCTTCCCAGTTCTTAACCTCCACCCCGTCACCCCTACAATAGCAGGGGAAGTGTGTGTTATTTAGTGTGTATTTAACGCCCGGTCACTGCTGGCCCATGCAGCAGATAGTTAGAGTTTTCTCCAGGATCACTTGCCTGATTTGGCGTTTGTCACAGAAACGTGGTTTAAAGGCACATCTGCTCCTACTCTTGTACACGCTCTGCCCCAGGAGTATTGTATACTCAGACTGAAGAGGGTACCTCCTCGTCTAGGGGGTGTTATTGCATTAATATATCATTCGAATTTTAATTGTTGCTTAGTCCCATTAGAGCATGATTGTAACATGGAAGCTTTCTTGCTTGGTGTATTGACCTCTGTGTCTTTTATTCTTCATTGTCGGCTGCTTTATCGTCCCCCTGGCCCGGGCTCAGGGTTCTGCCTTGCTGTATCTGAGCTGGTGGCCGATCGCAGATTACAGCACGGGATGGTGATAGTTCTTGGGGATTTTCATCCTAATAATCCTTGTGATTCACTGGCGAATCGTTTTATCTCCGATTTGTCAGATTTGGATGTGCCCCAGTTAGTTGCAGGTCCCACACTTTGTCTGGGTAACACTCTGGATTTGTTTTTTCCCGTCTTTGCTGGTCACAATCTTTCCAACTCTCCCTATAATCTGGTCCGATCACGTGATTATGCCATTTGCAGTGAATTTCTCGGCTATTGGGCTGCCACCTGTCTTATCCCGTCCTCCTTTGCGATATTGGGGTAGGATCAGCCACTCCGATATTCCCTCCGACATTTACTTCTGCTGCCCGCAAATAACTCATGTGATTTTCTATACATTTCTTCTGCTATGACAGTCACAGCCAACTCCTTAGCTCCGCTTAAAGCTTCTAGGCCATGTGGCCGCTCTTCTGAGCCATGGTTTTTGGCTGATCTTGGCACGCTTTGCCTTGCCCGTAGACAAGCAGAGTGCAAGTGTCGCCTTGCTTATTGTCCCACAACTCACTTAGCCCTGCACAAAGCTACAGCCACTTATCAATGGGCTATCACTTTGCCTCTCGTGTGGACACTGAAGTGAATTCTTCTAAAGAGCTATTTCAGCTTGTTCTCTTGTTATCCGCTCCTGCTGCCACCAGGGTTGTGAGTCCTTCACAAATACTCTGCAATTCACTCTTCAATTTCTTTAATGACACAATCACGCTTATTAGACAGAAAATCGTTGCTACATTCACTACCCTGCCCTCCACTTTGGATTCTGTGGCCGTGAACACGCCGGTCTTTAGCTGGTATATTTTTCCGGTTTTCTCACAATCTGAGATTGCGTCATCCACCCTCAGCATGAAGTCAGTTTCTCCTGCAGATTCCTTCCTTGTATTGCACCTCCCCTTATATTGGCGATCAACATATCGCTGGCAAATGGTCACATACCGGCCTTACTTAAACATGCCCTCATTATTTCCAGCCTATTTCTTTTCTTTTGTTTCCTATGAAACTTCTTGAAGCCATGATGGTCACTCCTCTCCTTCACTCCTTTTTGGAGGACTCATGGGCATTTGACCCTTTTCAGTCTGGATTCCAGCCCGGCAGTGGTACTGAATAGGTCCTGGTCTCGGCGGCAGATGATGCGGACCAGATTGTGGATCAGGGCGGCATCAGAGCCCTGATCCTGCTGGATCTTTTGGCTGCATTTGACACTGTGGGCCATGGTATCGTTAGGGATAGGTTATGCTCCGTGGGTATCTCTGGCTGGGTCCATGACTGGTTCGGGTCCTATCTTTCTGAATGCTCCCAGTCTCTTTCACTTCCTCTTTTCACGTCGGTGGCTATGGCCCTCAGTTGTGGTGTTCCTCAGGGTTCAGCTCTTTCTCCTCTCCTCTTTAATCAGTATATTCTTCCTCTTATTAAACGTATACAGCCTTTTGGTTTTTGGTGTTTTTCTTATGCCGATGACACGCAAATCCTGGTGCGGCTTTACCTTTCTGTGCCAGCTACTGCGGCGCATTGTCGCTTCTGCCTCTTGGCGGTCCATTCCTGGATGGGTAAAAATTGTCTCTGGTTAAATGGAGAAAAAGCTGATGTGCTTATTGTCGGTTCGACACCTGAGTCCTCGGGGTGATCTTCAGCTTACTGGCCTTCACAACTCGGCCCTCTTCCCCTGCCTTCTCTTGTTGTTAAAAATCTAGGTGTGAAGTTCTCGGCCTCACTATCTATGCAGAAGATGATTAGTGCTGTTTGCCAATCCGTTCACTTTAAGCTAGGGACTCTCTGCAAGGGCTCACTTCGGGCTCACTTCATTACTGTAATGCTTCGCTGCAGGCACAGCCAGCTTTTCTTCTCCAACGGTTACAAGTGCTACAGAACTCGGCTGCCAGATTGGCCTTTGGTGCTGCCTGCCGGTCTTCAGCCTCTGGGATCCTTAACTCTCTTCACTGGCTTCTGGTGGTTAAGTGAGTTAAGTTCAAGGTTTTGTGCATTGTCCACCGAGCATTTATGGGACAGGCCCTGATTATTTGCAGGCCAAATTCAGACATTATGTTCCACCTCGTCTCCTATGTTCCTCCACCTCCCTCCTCACTATAGTTCTCAGTTTCCAGGCAGCATCAGATTAAAGTCTCCTACCAGTATTATCTGCCCTTTGCCAAAAGTCTCCAATGTGATGAGTGTCGCCAGCAAAAACCCATCTTGTCCTGTATTGGGGGTGTAGATTGCTGCCAGGGCTGGAAAACTGATGTTAGGCTGTGGCGAGTGAAGAGGAGACTCAGACCCCGTGCATACTGGAGAGAGGTGCGTGTGCCTTTAAGGAAACAAGATCTGCTGTTCAGCTGACCTTAAAAGGCCGCCTCTACCGCCCTTGTGGCTGTAAACCCTGTGCTGAAAGGGCTGTAAAACTGCTGTTAGGCTGTTTGGCGAGTGGCGGCAGCGCAGACAACCTATGGCTACTCCCGCATCAAGAACATCAAGACCACGTGCGCAGAAGAAACGTGGTAAGGAGGAAACTGTTGCAGACAGTAATGCTAGCAGTGAGGTAAATCTGCACGGTCCAAGGAAAGCAAGTCGCTTTTACACATGCTCATCAACTACTGAGGAGCTACGTGAGGGTGGGGGTGGGGACGATAACAACACTATTACTAACACTCCCAATAATAAATCTACTAACAATGATGCAACGGAGGCTTGTTCAGAGGCACTCCATGAGCATGAACATGGACACGAACACAGAATGTTAAGCTGTGAAGCTGTGAAAGCAAACAATGAAATCGACAAGAGCTCGATGCCCTCTAAAGCATGTAATCCCGACAGTGAACAATCTTTGTGTCACACCCCACGCCACAGGGACCTCAGCTTTGGCGAGGGGGCTGAGGACGGGACGAATGGGAGAGGGCCCCGACAGAGCTCAACACTATCTGATGAGAATGAGCCCAACGCGAGAGACAACTTACTCGAGATGTCGCCTGTTCGGGAAGGCGTCCGGGAAGGCGCAGCCGCCGCGCTGGGTGTACAGGGATCTGCGCTCGAGGCGCGCCGAGAGCTCGGGCGTCAGGTCCACTTTGGACACTTGGCGTGGACTGGCATAGCTTGTGGAGAGGGAGCTGGAGCCGGCGGAGTCCTGCAGGAGGAGTCGCGCATGAATGACAGCGCGCATGTGCGCAGCGCAGCCTCAGATGGACGCATGAGCCATTCGGATGGCGAGAGAGACGTGCCTGTGAGCTTGGGGGAGTGGGCCCCTCTGCTCGCGTCAGGGCAAGGGCCAGTGATGATTAGAGACGCCGACTTCACTGGAGTGTCACTGCAAGCAGCCAAGAGAGGGGGAACGCTACTGTGTGACGGACCAACTGCATGTTCTTTTGCATGCAATCCACAGGTAAGATCTGCAGCTCTCTCGACTGAGCTCATCCCTGGATGATGAGGTATTCTGCTCAACTATGGGCATATCTCATGATCTTTGTACTCGGGATGGTCAAACAAAAATACCAACAACAGAGGAGCAGGCTAATTTAAAAAATGACGAGCGCCGTCACTCCATAGATGTAGTTAATAATATACTGCATAACATGATTGCATTGAATAAAATATACAACAACAAATCGAAAGAGGGCAATAACTTGCAAGATAAAACACCACAAATGCAGAAAGCAGCCCTAAAACGGCAGAACACTCAATTAATGGAGCCAAATGAGGATATCTGACCAAATGTCCATTACAAACGTGCAAAGCAGGCTTTTGCTGTTCCTACCAAGGAGACAAGTGCGGCTGCGCTGGAGGACTTGTCATTTCATTAAATGAATTCACAGCAAAGAGCTGTCAACGCGAAATGGCATGAACCTGAGGTAATACCAATGAATACGCAAAACCTACAGACAAGCAGCTGTTCAAACTCATCGGTCAGTTGTGATCCATCTGACTCGTCTCTCATGGAACGCCCTTTCCCCAAAATAAGGAGGGGAAGACCTTCCAAACAAAGAAAAGTGAAGAAGTGGAACTCTAAAGCCAGGACCACTTAGGGCTGTGACGGTGGCCTGAAAATAGATCTACAAGCCGTTATAATGTCCTGACTTGCGATCACCATGGCCCGTTTCATGAAGTTCTATGAAAATTTGAATGATTCACTAAAGGATGCTTCAACCTTGATGGCCCTATTGAACACTAAAGTTGCCCATCTGGACTTAATATCCAACCAGTCTTCCTGTAACATCAAGGAAGGGTTAAAAGGACTAGACACTTCGCTTAGAGCTTTAAGCGAACAAAAGAGAAATGACTCCTTGGATAAAAAACTCTTAGCCGAAGTTGCCAGAGAGGCACTGGCTCTATTTAAATATGAAGGATTAACTCATACAGGTCCTCACTGTGCTAATGAATCAAATAGCTACAACACACACCGAAGAAGCATACCAACACCTTTAACGGGGTGCCTTGAGTTAAAGAAAGTAGACATTGGGGCTGTTACTTCAACTACAATGGAGAAGGGATCTCACGCGTTGGAGGACCGTGAGCCAGAAGCTCCGACACAGGTGATAGATCTTACTAATGGTAACGATTTGGCTCAAATTGGGCTAGCCCATTCGAAACCAGCTGATGCTGTGGTAAATACAAGTGGACAGGATCAAAACATCATACACGAGGTTGAAAAAATTGTCGACATCTCTTTTAATACTGCCTTTGAACAGGCGAGGGCCTGCAAGAAAAATGTGGGCTTTGTAAACCAAAAGCCAACAACTTCAAACACAGTGCTTCAAACAAGTAAGGATTAAGACACGCCAATTGTTAGTAAAGGCGTGGAGAAACCAAATGTATTCTCGATCTTTGGAGGTACTCCTGTAAATTCCGTGACATCATGCGAATCTAAAACTAAACCTACAATGACGATCAAAAAACCAAAGAACCAACCGATTAAAAGAATTAACAAAAATACAGGAGCAAGAACATTTTTGAGGAACGTAAATTTTGTTCAAATAGTAACGAAAGACTTAACGGAACCCAAACTAAAAGAAAAGACCCTTAGACGCAAGCTGACTAAGGAAGTGGATAGCATCCACTCAGAGATAGTGGCTGTTAGGCGGAAACCTGTGCAGTTCCCTCTGGGACCACTGCAAAAGATTTAGGACTACAGGTGTTTGGCGGTGAACCCACTTGGTAGCAGTCTGTACCACACAGATTCACTTGGTAGCTGTGGCTGAGCAGTCAGACTTCCCTCAAGAAGAGTTGAGCAGTATGTGGAGTATACAAGATAGGGCAATTCTTCCCAGCAAGACAAGCAAACACGCAACGAGGCTTAGTGTAAAAGATATTAAGGTATTTATTTATAACAGAACATCTATGAAAAACACTATGGCACGTTCACGGCAAACAAATCAAACACAATTACTCTACGAGAAAGAAAACGCTCAATCCCCCTAACAATATTTCGACAAGTCAAGGTTCTACCGGTACCACTTATTTTCAGACAGAGGTGTATACCTCAACCTAGATGACACTCTAATATTTGTTAGGACGGGAGAGAAAAAGATAGGCAGGTTACGAAATCAACACAGTTCAATCCTACGCGGAAAAAAATGCAAGGCAGGAAGGCAAGAATCACAATAGATCATAAAGTTCAGAGGCCAGGCCCACTCGGAGAGAGGCAAGGCGCGATGTCCCAAAAAGTCTCTAGTGGAGATGCATTCAAGTCTTTGTAGCAAATTGTTATCGGCAGATTAAACCAGTTCAGAACAATGAATGAGAAAAGCTTGGAGGCGACCCAACGGAACGGAGAGGATTAAGACACCTCACTCGAACCGATCGAAAGGGAAGCCAGGCGGACACGGTACCTTGTTGTGGAGGGCAGCTCCGGCGGGGGCAGTTGTTCCTGGTGGTGGATGCACGTCGGGTCTTTGCCAAGAGTAGAGATGATCTCATCGTCGAAGAAAAGTGAAGTCCGGTGCACCACCAGGGAAGAGACCAGCCGCGGAGTGCTCTGTCACAAGGCACCACCTTTTGGTCGCGGTACAGGGGTAGTGGCTATCCGGTTGCCGAAGTGCTCTGCACGGGCAATTCGACCACTGCGTCCTGAGGCGAATAAAAAGCAAAGGTGACTGGTTGTTACCACCAGTCAGGGGAAGAGACTCTCCGGCAGGGAGATCTCCTCTGTCGTCGGGAAGTGGTGAGTCGGTTCCGCAGGGCTCCACCGGAGGTGTCGTCGTGCAGGTTGGCTCAGCGTTACCCTCGTCGGATTCTTAGGTCCTGTGGCGACTTCTGAAGATCCAGTCCCAAAAGCCCTGCTTTTATGCAGAAAACCCCCATTCATTCAGCCTAGCTGTCAATCAACACATGCTAAGTGGTGAGCGGGAAGGCTCACCACTTGGGCCAATCACTCCAGAGTGCGACCGGAGTTGGCAAGGCAACTCGGTCCAGGGTGCCTAAACCCCCTCCCACACCCCTGTGGTAACCCAGACAGAATGGCACCACTTTGGAGGGTCTCTGTACAGAGCCCGCCAAAAGTGGAACAAAGGGCTCGACCTTTTGTTTAGGAGTCACAGAGACGAACACAGACGCCATTTTAAAAACCGAGTTCTGGCAGAAAATAACATCCGATAAACTTATTTAAGATAAGTAGACCTGTGGTACGTTAGAGATTAACGAGAAAAAGTATCAATCTTCAACAATGGGACGAATCCCATAGGGTTATGTCCGGGGTCGAACATAACAAGTAGTTTCCACTGCCACCAGCAAAAACTCAACGAGGGGGGACGGGACAGCGCCCCCTCGAGTAACAGATCCAGGAGTAATCGAATTACCCCTACTAGTACGTCCACAATAAGATGGTTTGTACTAGTTCTGTTAGTAAATTTAGGTCTAGTAAAGCCAATGGTGACTTTACATGCCCGGGGAGACAGTAGTCAGTCCCCCGGTATGGAGTCTATGGTGGGGATCCACTAGGACGCCCCAGTGCTACGGCACGTAGGGTGCGGTGTAACACACATAGCAAAACATATGAGACCCTATGGAGTAAAAGACCCCATAGCCCATAGAACACATTGAGATTTGAAGAAATTACACACATACATGTCCAAAAGTGGGAGAAAAAGAGTCTCACTCTTGGCAGGATGGAAAAAACAAACTCCCGAAATCCAGCAAAGCTGCTGGGGGACTCACTAGGTTAGGAAATTCAGCCTAAACAGAGAATTCTCCCTAACACTCGCCCCCCCCCCAGACTAAGGGACAGGAGGATTTAATCCACTCCTGGATGAATCTCATACCTCTAGTCGATGACATACATCCTAGAGAGACCATCAGCATTTTGGTGGTGACATCCTGACCTGTGCTCAATGGTGAAATCAAACCCTTGCAGGCAGATCGACCATCTCAATAATTTTGGGTTTTCCCATTTCATTTGCATTAACCATCTCAAGGGTTGGTGGTCAGTCTGAATGACAAAAGTAGAACCATACAAGTACGGCCTAAACTTCTTCAGAGCCCACACGATAGCAAAGCACTCTCTTTCGATTGTTGCCCACCTTGTTTCAGGATCCTTCAGCTTGCGGCTGATGAAGCAAACGGGGTGCTCCCTACCTTTCCCATCCAGTTGACTGAGTACGGCACCTATTCCTACATTTGAAGCATCTGTCTGCACAATGAAGTGTTGGCGGTAATCAGGAGCTCTGAGTACTGGGGCTTGGCAAAGAGCCTTTTTCAGGTTTTCAAAAGCCTGATTGCACTCCTCCTTCCATTTAACCTTTTTAGGAAATTTGGGCGAGGAGATGACATTCAGTGGAGAAGCTATGGTCCCATAGTTCTCTATGAAATTCCTGTAATACCCAGTGAGGCCTAGGAAGGCTCTCACCTGGGTTTGAGTAGTCGGTGTTGTCCAATTTTGCACAGCTTCAATTTTACTGAGCAAAGGCCTTATTTCTCCACCGCCTACCTCATGCCCAAGATAGACTACCTTACTCTGTCCAATTTGGCATTTGCTTGCCTTTATGGTCAGATTGGCTCATCCAAGAGCCTGCAAAACATCTCTCAGGTGGGTTACATGTTTTTCCCAGGAATTGCTGAACACTGCGATGTCATCCAAGTATGCCATGCAGAAGTCCTCCATCCCATTCAGAACCTGGTTTACCATCCGTTGAAACGTAGCAGGTGCATTCTTCAGTCCGAAAGGCATTACCTTAAACTGGTATAAGCCAACGGGGGTAGAAAATGCAGTTTTCTCCTTGGCATAGTCTGTCAGGGCTATTTGCCAATAGCCTGACGTCAAGTCAAATGTGCTGAGGAACTTGGCGGCGCCAAGTTTATCCACCAACTCATCTGTTCTTGGCAAAGGGTGGACATCAGTCTTGATGACTGCATTAAGAGCTCTATAATCCACGCAGAATCTAAGTTCTTTAGATCCGGCCTTTGGTACTAACACGACTGGGCTAGACCATGGACTAGTAGAGGGCTCTATTACCCAGAGATGGAGCATCTTGCTGACCTCACCTTTGATGCGGGTTCGTACGTTTTCTGACATGCAGTATCCTCTGCTTTTGACTGGCAGACAGTCACCAGTGAGTATGTTGTGCTGGCCCCAAGGGGTCAAGCCTGGTGAAAGCGAGAACAGAGAGGCAAACTGATTCAACATAGATTTGCACTCTTCTTGTTGCTCGGGTGTCAGATTGGAGGAGAGATTTACTCCTTCAATTTTTCATCTAAAGGTAAGCTCCTGAGGAGGTCCGGAAGAGCTTCACTCTCTTCTTCTTCCTCGGATGATGCTAGAAGCAACGCTCCTACATCAGGTCGGGAGACATACGCTTTAAGTCGGTTGGTGTGAAAGACTGTCAGAGCCTCCTTGGGATTGCCCAAGTCCACCAGATAGTTAACCTCTCCGAGTTTACCCACTACTCGGAAGGGTCCCATCCACTTATCTTGCAAGGCCCTCTGCCTTGTTGGGATCATAACGAGAACGATCTGGTCTGGAGCGAACTCAACCATGTTAGCCTTTTGATCATGCCAGTGCTTGACCAATGCTTGTCCAGCTTTCAAGTTATCGCTTGCTTCCGTCATCATGTGTGACATTCTCCTCCGGAGACCTATCACGTAGTCAGTCACTCTGACTGGCTTGGGAGAAGGAGCACTCTCCAACCCCTCCTTAATCAGGGCCAATGGACCTCTGACGGGATGACCATAGAGTAGTTCGAAGGGAGAGTAACCTAATCCCTCCTGAGGGACTTCTCTATAAGCAAAGAGAAGGCATGGCAGTAGAAGGTCCCACTTACGCTTAAGGGGTTCCTCTAAAGCACCTATCATGCTTTTCATGGTTCGGTTGAACCGTTCTACCAACCCATTGGTTTGTGGGTGGTAAGCTTTTGAGAACTTGTAAGTAACTCCACAGGTTTTCCACATGGCTTTCATGTAGTTGGACATAAAGTTTGACCCCCTGTCAGAGATTACTTCCTTAGGAAACCCGACCCTAGTAAAAATACCAAGGAGGGCCTTAGCCACAGCCGGAGCTGTAACAGTCCTCATAGGAATTGCCTCAGGATACCTAGTAGCATGGTCTACTACAACAAGGATAAACCTGTTGCCTGAGTAGGTTGGAGGATCAAGGGGACCAACAATGTCAATCCCTACTCTCTCAAATGGGACTCCCACAACCGGGAGAGGCACTAAAGGTGCCACATTCTTGGAGCCAACCTTACCAGAGATCTGGCAGGTGTGGCAGCTCCTGCAGTGTTTTTCTACTTCGCCCCCATCTTCGGCCAATAGAAGTAGAGAGAGAGCCTTTCCTTAGTCTTCTTGAAACTCAAGTGACCAGCCAAAGGAATCTTGTGGGCTAACTGCAAGAACTGTGGTCTGTTCTCTTGGGGTACTACAAGTCGTTTGTAGTCTCCAGGTGCAGACTCGGTCGGTTCACTGTAGAAGAGGCCATCCTCCCAGTGCAACCTGTATTTCCCAGGCTATTGCCCTTCAGCCTGAGCTTCTGCCTGGTGGCGAAGACCTTCCAGAGTTGGACATTCTCTCTGTCCCTTACTGAAGTCTGCCTTGCTGGGTCCACCTTCTGCCAGTAAAGACTGCAGCTCAGGATGGTCAACAGGATCCAGATCTCCAATGAGTTCCTGGCCTTCCATTAGCTCTTCCTCAGAGTCTAATTCTACCACGCAGGGTTGTACCTCCCTCTCAGCCTCGGCTGGAGGTGGAGTTAGGGGTGTAACTTTGGACAACCGCGGGGAAGTCCGTGTTGGTTGCACTGGAATGCTGGCTGCTGGTTTCGGGATAGAAGTCTTAGGTTTCCCTTTTGCTTCTGAGGTCTTGGAGACAGCGGCCGACAATTCCAGTGGAGCAGGAGTGATTTCTTTCTTCATCATCTCCCCGAGAGTACCGCGCATGGTCCTCTCTCTTGCAGGTCTGGTTAGCTCCTGTAACCGTTTACTAGGAGGTCTGGGAGTATGCGATACAACTCCGAGAGTTTTTAAATCGTTACCCAACAGTACGCGTCCTGGTACCTCACTCTGTATGCTGACAGGTATCTTCACAGTCATGTCGTTTCACTGGATGAGAACTGGTAATTGGGGAAGCATCTGCACAGGCCCTCCAGCTAACTTGGTGAGGCGTTTGGGTGCCTTAGCAACATCCTCAGCCTGAAAAAACGATTTATCCACCACAGTTATGCTGGCCCCATTGTCCCTAATGGCAGGAGTCTCCTGACCATTCACCTGGACACTGTCCTTATAATACTCTTTAGTATTATCGGGGATAGAATTATAGACATCTAAATTCTGTTGTTCCCACAACCCCAGAGATACTAAAGAAACGCTGGCTGAGACTCCAATGGGTTTGTCAGCTAGCAGTAGAAAGTTTCCACTTGCCATTTGGACTTCCTCCTCTGGAGCGAAGGCTAAGGAGACAAGCTGGACCCCTGAAGGTTTACCCTTACATCTGGGATCTCCTTTCACGTGGTCAGTCGAGCCACAAACAAAGCATTTACTGAATGCTTTCTGGAATGGTGGCTTGTTCTGACCTCCTTCCGGTTTGGCACCAGAAGACACACTATTCTGCTGTGGTTTTCCTTGTGGCTTACCCTTCTGGTTTTGTTTGGGGCCCTCTTTGGAATGTGAGTTATTAGAATTCTCTTTTGAGTCTTTTTTAGGCTGTTTTCCCTCATCCTTTTTCTGAGTTGCCCCAGAATCTTTATGAGTAGCCCTGTTGGCGACCCACAAGTCAGCAGCCTTAGCTAGCTCCCTGGAATCCAATTCCTTCGAATCAGCCAAGTGCTGTCTGAGCTCAGGAGAACAGGCATCATAAATAGACTCCAACATAAAAAGATTTCTCATACCCTCATAAGTGTTCACTTTGTAACCCTTAATCCATCCCTCTAAGTTGTTCAACCCTTCACTCACCCAGGTAGCCCAAGGGGTACCATCATGCTTTTTGAGGGTTCTAAACCTCTTAAGATACTGGGAAGGGGTCTTCCCGAATCTAGCTATTAAAGCTAGTTTCACACTTTCGTAATCCGTCTTATCCGCCTCCCCCAACTCCATTACCACATCAGTCGCAACAGGAGGGAGCCTAGAGAACAACCAGGGAAGTAAAGCATTCCCGGTGATGTCCTGGAGCCCATGATTGTATTCAAACAGTTCCAACCAATCCAACACATCCAATCTCGGTTCATACATACCCACTAACTCCTTCGGCATCCGGGGTCTTTTGGGACTGGAGCTCCTAGAGGAACCAGAGGAGAGAGAAGCATTTTCCATAGACAACTTTTTCATCTCTAACTCGTGATTAAGTTCTATTTCTCTGAGTCTTAACTCAGCCTGCTTCTGCTCAGCCTGGGCATTCATCCGTCTGAACTCGAGCTCTTGGTTTCGTTCGGATTGAGCCAAGAACCGTTTGTATTCTAGTTCGAGCTTCATTTTTTCCAAGTTCAAAATAAGCAGGGTTACTTGTGGGACCTGGTATGGGCCCCGTAGGCACAGCTGGTAAGGCAGGTAGAGGAGCAGGGGAGACAGTTCTGTTAGCCTCGCCGTCCTCGTCAGCCTCTTCATCGCTATCATCAGAATTACGATTCAGATCAACACAATCACTGTCATCTACATTTGCTGGAGAGATTGGTTCCTCTGAACCAGTACCCAGACTTTGGTTCGCCAGCAATCTCTCTATTAGTTCTAACTTCTTGCCTCTTACAGAAAGATTCTCTTGCCTACAGAGAGCTCGCAAACTCTCAGTATTTTCACCTGACAAAGACTCTTGACTGTAAGTTTCCATCGTAGACATGTTTTTTGAAAGTTGCTTTTTGTGCAAAGTTTTGTGGTTAGTTATCCTACAGTGTCGAAAAGCACTCTAAACTGTATACTCGATACAAATCCCACCACTGTGCACCAGTGTTAGGCGGAAACCTGTGCAGTTCCCTCTGGGACCACTGCAAAAGATTTAGGACTACAGGTGTTTGGCGGTGAACCCACTTGGTAGCAGTCTGTACCACACAGATTCACTTGGTAGCTGTGGCTGAGCAGTCAGACTTCCCTCAAGAAGAGTTGAGCAGTATGTGGAGTATACAAGATAGGGCAATTCTTCCCAGCAAGACAAGCAAACACGCAACGAGGCTTAGTGTAAAAGATATTAAGCTATTTATTTATAACAGAACATCTATGAAAAACACTATGGCATGTTCACGGCAAACAAATCAAACACAATTACTCTACGAGAAAGAAAACGATCAATCCCCCTAACAATATTTCGACAAGTCAAGGTTCTACCGGTACCACTTATTTTCAGACAGAGGTGTATACCTCAACCTAGATGACACTCTAATATTTGTTAGGACGGGAGAGAAAAAGATAGGCAGGTTACGAAATCAACACAGTTCAATCCTACGCGAAAAAAAATGCAAGGCAGGAAGGCAAGAATCACAATAGATCATAAAGTTCAGAGGCCAGGCCCACTCGGAGAGAGGCAAGGCGCGATGTCCCAAAAAGTCTCTAGTGGAGATGCATTCAAGTCTTTGTAGCAAATTGTTATCGGCAGATTGAACCAGTTCAGAACAATGAATGAGAAAAGCTTGGAGGCGACCCAAAGGAACGGAGACCCACCTCACTCGAACCGATCGAAAGCGAAGCCAGGCGGACACGGTACCTTGTTGTGGAGGGCAGCTCCGGCGGGGGCAGTTGTTCCTGGTGGTGGATGCACGTCGGGTCTTTGCCAAGAGTAGAGATGATCTCATCGTCGAAGAAAAGTGAAGTCTGGTGCACCACCAGGGAAGAGACCAGCCGCGGAGTGCTCTGTCACAAGGCACCACCTTTTGGTCGCGGTACAGGGGTAGTGGCTATCCGGTTGCCGAGGTGCTCTGCACGGGCAATTCGACCACCGCGTCCTGAGGCGAATAAAAAGCAAAGGTGACTGGTTGTTACCACCAGTCAGGGGAAGAGACTCTCCGGCAGGGAGATCTCCTCTGTCGTCGGGAAGTGGTGAGTCGGTTCCGCAGGGCTCCACCGGAGGTGTCGTCGTGCAGGTCGGCTCAGCGTTACCCTCGTCGGATTCTTAGGTCCTGTGGCGACTTCTGAAGATCCAGTCCCAAAAGCCCTGCTTTTATGCAGAAAACCCCCATTCATTCAGCCTAGCTGTCAATCAACACATGCTAAGTGGTGAGCGGGGAGGCTCACCACTTGGGCCAATCACTCCAGAGTGCGACCGGAGTTGGCAAGGCAACTCGGTCCATGGTGCCTAAACCCCCTCCCACACCCCTGTGGTAACCCAGACAGAATGGCACCACTTTGGAGGGTCTCTGTACAGAGCCCGCCAAAAGTGGAACAAAGGGCTCGACCTTTTGTTTAGGAGTCACAGAGACGAACACAGACGCCATTTTAAAAACCGAGTTCTGGCAGAAAATAACATCCGATAAACTTATTTAAGATAAGTAGACCGGTGGTACGTTAGAGATTAACGAGAAAAAGTATCAATCTCCAACAATGGGACGAATCCCATAGGGTTATGTCCGGGGTCGAACATAACAAGTAGTTTCCACTGCCACCAGCAAAAACTCAACGAGGGGGGACGGGACAGTGCCCCCTGGAGTAACAGATCAAGGAGTAATCGAATTACCCCTACTAGTACGTCCACAATAAGATGGTTTGTACTAGTTCTGTTAGTAAATTTAGGTCTAGTAAAGCCAATGGTGACTTTACATGCCCGGGGAGACAGTAGTCAGTCCCCGGGTATGGAGTCTATGGTGGGGATCCACTAGGACGCCCCAGTGCTACGGCACGTAGGGTGAGGTGTAACACACATAGCAAAACATATGAGACCCTATGGAGTAAAAGACCCCATAGCCCATAGAACACATTGAGATTTGAAGAAATTACACACATACATGTCCAAAAGTGGGAGAAAAAGAGTCTCACTCTTGGCAGGATGGAAAAAACAAACTCCCGAAATCCAGCAAAGCTGCTGGGGGACTCACTAGGTTAGGAAATTCAGCCTAAACAGAGAATTCTCCTTAACACTCGCCCCCCCCAGACTAAGGGACAGGAGGATTTAATCCACTCCTGGATGAATCTCATACCTCTAGTCGATGACATACATCCTAGAGAGACCATCAGCATTTTGGTGGTGACATCCTGACCTGTGCTCAATGGTGAAATCAAACCCTTGCAGGCAGATCGACCATCTCAATAATTTTGGGTTTTCCCATTTCATTTGCATTAACCATCTCAAGGGTTGGTGGTCAGTCTGAATGACAAAAGTAGAACCATACAAGTACGGCCTAAACTTCTTCAGAGCCCACACGATAGCAAAGCACTCTCTTTCGATTGTTGCCCACCTTGTTTCAGGATCCTTCAGCTTGCGGCTGATGAAGCAAACGGGGTGCTCCCTACCTTTCCCATCCAGTTGACTGAGTACGGCACCTATTCCTACATTTGAAGCATCTGTCTGCACAATGAAGTGTTGGCGGTAATCAGGAGCTCTGAGTACTGCAAAGAGCCTTTTTCAGGTTTTCAAAAGCCTGATTGCACTCCTCGTTCCATTTAACCTTTTTAGGAAATTTGGGCGAGGAGATGACATTCAGTGGAGAAGCTATGGTCCCATAGTTCTCTATGAAATTCCTGTAATACCCAGTGAGGCCTAGGAAGGCTCTCACCTGGGTTTGAGTAGTCGGTGTTGTCCAATTTTGCACAGCTTCAATTTTACTGAGCAAAGGCATTATTTCTCCACCGCCTATCTCATGCCCAAGATAGACTACCTTACTCTGTCCAATTTGGCATTTGCTTGCCTTTATGGTCTGATTGGCTCATCCAAGAGCCTGCAAAACATCTCTCAGGTGGGTTACATGTTCTTCCCAGGAATTGCTGAACACTGCGATGTCATCCAAGTATGCCATGCAGAAGTCCTCCATCCCATTCACAACCTGGTTTACCATCCGTTGAAACGTAGCAGGTGCATTCTTCAGTCCAAAAGGCATTACCTTAAACTGGTATTAGCCAACGGGGGTAGAAAATGCAGTTTTCTCCTTGGCATGGTCTGTCAGGGCTATTTGCCAATAGCCTGACGTCAAGTCAAATGTGCTGAGGAACTTGGCGGCACCAAGTTTATCCACCAACTCATCTGTTCTTGGCAAAGGGTGGACATCAGTCTTGATGACTGCATTAAGAGCTCTATAATCCACGCAGAATCTAAGTTCTTTAGATCCGGCCTTTGGTACTAACACGACTGGGCTAGACCATGGACTAGTAGAGGGCTCTATTACCCCGAGATCGAGCATCTTGCTGACCTCACCTTTGATGTGGGTTCGTACGTTTTCTGACATGCGGTATCCTCTGCTTTTGACTGGCAGACAGTCACCAGTGAGTATGTTGTGCTGGCCCCAAGGGGTCAAGCCTGGTGAAAGCGAGAACAGAGAGGCAAACTGATTCAACATGGATTTGCACTCTTCTTGTTGCTCGGGTGTCAGATTGGAGGAGAGATTTACTCCTTCAATTTTTCATCTAAAGGTAAGCTCCTGAGGAGGTCCGGAAGAGCTTCACTCTCTTCTTCTTCCTCGGATGATGCTAGAAGCAACGCTCCTACATCAGGTCGGGAGACATACGCTTTAAGTCGGTTGGTGTGAAAGACTGTCAGAGCCTCCTTGGGATTGCCCAAGTCCACCAGATAGTTAACCTCTCCGAGTTTACCCACTACTCGGAAGGGTCCCATCCACTTATCTTGCAAGGCCCTCTGCCTTGTTGGGATCATAACGAGAACGATCTGGTCTGGAGCGAACTCAACCATGTTAGCCTTTTGATCATGCCAGTGCTTGACCAATGCTTGTCCAGCTTTCAAGTTATCGCTTGCTTCCGTCATCATGTGTGACATTCTCCTCCGGAGACCTATCACGTAGTCAGTCACTCTGACTGGCTTGGGAGAAGGAGCACTCTCCAACCCCTCCTTAATCAGGGCCAATGGACCTCTGACGGGATGACCATAGAGTAGTTCGAAGGGAGAGTAACCTAATCCCTCCTGAGGGACTTCTCTATAAGCAAAGAGAAGGCATGGCAGTAGAAGGTCCCACTTACGCTTAAGGGGTTCCTCTAAAGCACCTATCATGCTCTTCATGGTTCGGTTGAACCGTTCTACCAACCCATTGGTTTGTGGGTGGTAAGCTTTTGAGAACTTGTAAGTACCTCCACAGGTTTTCCACATGGCTTTCATGTAGTTGGACATAAAGTTTGACCCCCTGTCAGAGATTACTTCCTTAGGAAACCCGACCCTAGTAAAAATACCAAGGAGGGCCTTAGCCACAGCCGGGGCTGTAACAGTCCTCATAGGAATTGCCTCAGGATACCTAGTAGCATGGTCTACTACAACAAGGATAAACCTGTTGCCTGAGGAGGTTGGAGGATCAAGGGGACCAACAATGTCAATCCCTACTCTCTCAAATGGGACTCCCACAACCGGGAGAGGCACTAAAGGTGCCACATTCTTGGAGCCAACCTTACCAGAGATCTGGCAGGTGTGGCAGCTCCTGCAGTGTTTTTCTACTTCGCCCCCATCTTCGGCCAATAGAAGTAGAGAGAGAGCCTTTCCTTAGTCTTCTTGAAACTCAAGTGACCAGCCAAAGGAATCTTGTGGGCTAACTGCAAGAACTGTGGTCTGTTCTCTTGGGGTACTACAAGTCGTTTGTAGTCTCCAGGTGCAGACTCGGTCGGTTCACTGTAGAAGAGGCCATCCTCCCAGTGCAACCTGTATTTCCCAGGCTATTGCCCTTCAGCCTGAGCTTCTGCCTGGTGGCGAAGACCTTCCAGAGTTGGACATTCTCTCTGTCCCTTACTGAAGTCTGCCCTGCTGGGTCCACCTTCTGCCAGTAAGACTGCAGCTCAGGATGGTCAACAGGATCCAGATCTCCAATGAGTTCCTGGCCTTCCATTAGCTCTTCCTCAGAGTCTAATTCTACCACGCAGGGTTGTACCTCCCTCTCAGCCTCGGCTGGAGGTGGAGTTAGGGGTGTAACTTTGGACAACCGCGGGGAAGTCCGTGTTGGTTGCACTGGAATGCTGGCTGCTGGTTTCGGGATAGAAGTCTTAGGTTTCCCTTTTGCTTCTGAGGTCTTGGAGACAGCGGCCGACAATTCCAGTGGAGCAGGAGTGATTTCTTTCTTCATCATCTCCCCGAGAGTACCGCGCATGGTCCTCTCTCTTGCAGGTCTGGTTAGCTCCTGTAACCGTTTACTAGGAGGTCTGGGAGTATGCGATACAACTCCGAGAGTTTTTAAATCGTTACCCAACAGTACGCGTCCTGGTACCTCACTCTGTATGCTGACAGGTATCTTCACAGTCATGTCGTTACACTGGATGAGAACTGGTAATTGGGGAAGCATCTGCACAGGCCCTCCAGCTAACTTGGTGAGGCGTTTGGGTGCCTTAGCAACATCCTCAGCCTGAAAAAACGATTTATCCACCACAGTTATGCTGGCCCCATTGTCCCTAATGGCAGGAGTCTCCTGACCATTCACCTGGACACTGTCCTTATAATACTCTTTAGTATTATCGGGGATAGAATTATAGACATCTAAATTCTGTTGTTCCCACAACCCCAGAGATACTAAAGAAACGCTGGCTGAGACTCCAATGGGTTTGTCAGCTAGCAGTAGAAAGTTTCCACTTGCCATTTGGACTTCCTCCTCTGGAGCGAAGGCTAAGGAGACAAGCTGGACCCCTGAAGGTTTACCCTTACATCTGGGATCTCCTTTCACGTGGTCAGTCGAGCCACAAACAAAGCATTTACCGAATGCTTTCTGGAATGGTGGCTTGTTCTGACCTCCTTCCGGTTTGGCACCAGAAGACACACTATTCTGCTGTGGTTTTCCTTGTGGCTTACCCTTCTGGTTTTGTTTGGGGCCCTCTTTGGAATGTGAGTTATTAGAATTCTCTTTTGAGTCTTTTTTAGGCTGTTTCCCTCATCCTTTTTCTGAGTTGCCCCAGAATCTTTATGAGTAGCCCTGTTGGCGACCCACAAGTCAGCAGCCTTAGCTAGCTCCCTGGAATCCAATTCCTTCGAATCAGCCAAGTGCTGTCTGAGCTCAGGAGAACAGGCATCATAAATAGACTCCAACATAAAAAGATTTCTCATACCCTCATAAGTGTTCACTTTGTAACCCTTAATCCATCCCTCTAAGTTGTTCAACCCTTCACTCACCCAGGTAGCCCAAGGGGTACCATCATGCTTTTTGAGGGTTCTAAACCTCTTAAGATACTGGGAAGGGGTCTTCCCGAATCTAGCTATTAAAGCTAGTTTCACACTTTCGTAATCCGTCTTATCCGCCTCCCCCAACTCCATTACCACATCAGTCGCAACAGGAGGGAGCCTAGAGAACAACCAGGGAAGTAAAGCATTCCCGGTGATGTCCTGGAGCCCATGATTGTATTCAAACAGTTCCAACCAATCCAACACATCCAATCTCGGTTCATACATACCCACTAACTCCTTCGGCATCCGGGGTCTTTTGGGACTGGAGCACCTAGAGGAACCAGAGGAGAGAGAAGCATTTTCCATAGACAACTTTTTCATCTCTAACTCGTGATTAAGTTCTATTTCTCTGAGTCTTAACTCAGCCTGCTTCTGCTCAGCCTGGGCATTCATCCGTCTGAACTCGAGCTCTTGGTTTCGTTCGGATTGAGCCAAGAACCGTTTGTATTCTAGTTCGAGCTTCATTTTTTCCAAGTTCAAAATAAGCAGGGTTACTTGTGGGACCTGGTATGGGCCCCGTAGGCACAGCTGGTAAGGCAGGTAGAGGAGCAGGGGAGACAGTTCCATTAGCCTCGCCGTCCTCGTCAGCCTCTTCATCGCTATCATCAGAATTACGATTCAGATCAACACCATCACTGTCATCTACATTTGCTGGAGAGATTGGTTCCTCTGAACCAGTACCCAGACTTTGGTTCGCCAGCAATCTCTCTATTAGTTCTAACTTCTTGCCTCTTACAGAAAGATTCTCTTGCCTACAGAGAGCTCGCAAACTCTCAGTATTTTCACCTGACAAAGACTCTTGACTGTAAGTTTCCATCGTAGACATGTTTTTTGAAAGTTGCTTTTTGTGCAAAGTTTTGTGGTTAGTTATCCTACAGTGTCGAAAAGCACTCTAAACTGTATACTCGATACAAATCCCACCACTGTGCACCAGTGTTAGGCGGAAACCTGTGCAGTTCCCTCTGGGACCACTGCAAAAGATTTAGGACTACAGGTGTTTGGCGGTGAACCCACTTGGTAGCAGTCTGTACCACACAGATTCACTTGGTAGCTGTGGCTGAGCAGTCAGACTTCCCTCAAGAAGAGTTGAGCAGTATGTGGAGTATACAAGATAGGGCAATTCTTCCCAGCAAGACAAGCAAACACGCAACGAGGCTTAGTGTAAAAGATATTAAGATATTTATTTATAACAGAACATCTATGAAAAACACTATGGCATGTTCACGGCAAACAAATCAAACACAATTACTCTACGAGAAAGAAAACGATCAATCCCCCTAACAATATTTCGACAAGTCAAGGTTCTACTGGTACCACTTATTTTCAGACAGAGGTGTATACCTCAACCTAGATGACACTCTAATATTTGTTAGGACGGGAGAGAAAAAGATAGGCAGGTTACGAAATCAACACAGTTCAATCCTACGCGGAAAAAAATGGAAGGCAGGAAGGCAGGAATCACATTAGATCGTAAAGTTCAGAGGCCAGGCCCACTCGGAGAGAGGCAAGGCGCGATGTCCCAAAAAGTCTCTAGTGGAGATGCATTCAAGTCTTTGTAGCAAATTGTTATCGGCAGATTGAACCAGTTCAGAACAATGAATGAGAAAAGCTTGGAGGCGACCCAACGGAACGGAGAGGATTAAGACACCTCACTCGAACCGATCGAAAGGGAAGCCAAGCGGACATGGTACCTTGTTGTGGAGGGCAGCTCCGGCGGGGGCAGTTGTTCCTGGTGGTGGATGCACGTCGGGTCTTTGCCAAGAGTAGAGATGATCTCGTCGTCGAAGAAAAGTGAAGTCCGGTGCACCACCAGGGAAGAGACCGGCCGCGGAGTGCTCCGTCACAAGGCACCACCTTTTGGTCGCGGTACAGGGGTAGTGGCTATCCGGTTGCCGAGGTACTCTGCACGGGCAATTCGACCACTGCGTCCTGAGGCGAATAAAAAGCAAAGGTGACTGGTTGTTCCCACCAGTCACGGGAAGAGACTCTCCGGCAGGGAGATCTCCTCTGTCGTCGGGAAGTGGTGAGTCAGTTCCGCAGGGCTCCACCGGAGGTGTCGTCGTGCAGGTCGGCTCAGCGTTACCCTCGTCGGATTCTTAGGTCCTGTGGCGACTTCTGAAGATCCAGTCCCAAAAGCCCTGCTTTTATGCAGAAAACCCCCATTCATTCAGCCTAGCTGTCAATCAACACATGCTAAGTGGTGAGCGGGGAGGCTCACCACTTGGGCCAATCACTCCAGAGTGCGACCGGAGTTGGCAAGGCAACTCGGTCCAGGGTGCCTAAACCCCCTCCCACACCCCTGTGGTAACCCAGACAGAATGGCACCACTTTGGAGGGTCTCTGTACAGAGCCCGCCAAAAGTGGAACAAAGGGCTCGACCTTTGGTTTAGGAGTCACAGAGATGAACACAGGCGCCATTTTAAAAACCGAGTTCTGGCAGAAAAAACCATCCGAGAAACTTATTTAAGATAAGTAGACCGGTGGTACGTTAGAGATTAACGAGAAAAAGTATCAATCTCCAACAATGGGACGAATCCCATAGGGTTATGTCCGGGGTCGAACATAACAAGTAGTTTCCACTGCCACCAGCCAAAACTCGACGAGGGGGGACGGGACAGTGCCCCCTCGAGTAACAGATCCAGGAGTAATCGAATTACCCCTACTAGTACGTCCACAATAAGATGGTTTGTACTAGTTCTGTTAGTAAATTTAGGTCTAGTAAAGCCAATGGTGACTTTACATGCCCGGGGAGACAGTAGTCAGTCCCCGGGTATGGAGTCTATGGTGGGGGTCCGCTAGGACGCCCCAGTGCTACGGCACGTAGGGTGCGGTGTAACACACATAGCAAAACATATGAGACCCTATGGAGTAAAAGACCCCATAGCCCATAGAACACATTGACATTTGAAGGAATTACACACATACATGTCCAAGAGTGGGAGAAAAAGAGTCTCACTCTTGGCAGGATGGAAAAAACAAACTCCCGAAATCCAGCAAAGCTGCTGGGGGACTCACTAGGTTAGGAAATTCAGCCTAAATAGAGAATTCTCCCTAACAGTGGCTGTTAATCCAACGATTGAAATTCCTGAAGAGCTTTTGAATATGTCTACCTATGATGACACGGAGGAAGTGGAGGTTATAAAAGGACAATATAAAAGCCCCACCAAATCGACTATAGACACACAAAAGAACTTACCTAATGATCGTCCTGTGGAAAAAGCGATGGAAATTCCGACAGGCTTGGGTTCCAGGGATCACAAACGTCTACTGGAACCATCAGAAAGTAGGCAAATGCGAGTTTATAGAGAAAATTGCAGAAATTCTCAATACCCTCCTCGAAGGGAGGGCAAGGGCGAACATCCTGATATGTGGGGACCTGAACGTGGACTTCTTCAAATTGGCAACAGAAGGAAAAAAGGCGATTGCCAATGACTGGCTTGAAGAAATGGAAATCAGACAACTGCAAATGTTGAACGGAAACACGATTGGGGACATACCTCCGGCCCCGACGTGGCGGCGGGACGACCAAAAATCAACAATCGATTACGTTTTTGTATCAACTGATCTACATGCCAGAATAAAATCGTTTGAAATCAAGAGCCAAACAAACAGTGATCACAACATGTTAATAACAAAACACCTTACCGCGTCAAAGGATGTCCCCCTGAAATGGAAACACACTATCTCAGCAGTAGCTAACAGGGTAAGACTGCGTCTCGAAGAATATGAAGTCTCTGAGATATCAACTGCTTACTATCAGGACAGTACCGAACTGGAATATAACCAGCTTTTGTTCCAATTCAAGATAAAGAATTCCGGATTGAAAAAACCTAATTTAGTTCGAAAACATTGGTTCGATCCGGAAATTCAGAAAAAGAAACAGAGGTTGCGACTGGCAATCCGACAGGCTCGACCATCAGCCCCGAATATTAGAAAGCTGCAAATTAAAACAGTGAAGAAGTCTTACAAAAACTGGCTAAAGTCCCACATACACATGACTTTGCAAAATGATGCCGAGATAATGCTATCCATCCTAAAGAATAAGAACACAAAAGAGTTTTGGAGGATAACAAACAACATGCAGGCACCGCAAAAGTCGCTGCAAACGTGTCCGGTGACTGAAACAGCGTGGATGTCCCACTTTGAGGACCTTTACATGGGAACTACACTTGCGTGCGATGAGGCAAAAACAATATTTCCACCTAGAAGTCTGACATATTGTAAAGATGAGATCGTGGACATAATTAAAAGGGCCAATAATTCAAGAGCTCCCGGCCCGGATGGTCTAGTGAATTACACTATAAAACAACATCCCGAGATCTGGGCTGAGATATGCGCCGTATTATTCGAAAGAATAAACACTTTGGGTAACTCCCCTAAATCTTGGAAAACGGCGATCATTGTGCTAATTTTCAAAAGAGGGGATAGGTCAAACCCGAAAAACTATCGACCAGTGGCATTCCTAGACGTCCTGGGCAAAGTCTACGCTACCACGCTCCAGCAAAAATTGGTCAAATGGGCATCAGAATCAGGTCACGTCGATGTCAGACAGGCAGGCTTCGTCAAACAAGTGGGCTGTTCTCTAAATTTACTCCTACTAAACTTGGCAGAGATGGAGGCTATAAAAACCAACACTGAAGTATATGTAGCATTAATAGATTTCTCGAGCGCATTCGACACTGTCGACCGTGTCCTCTTGTGGACAAAACTGCGGCGGTGGGGTTGCCCGGAAGAACTTGTATCTGCAATTCAAGAACTACATACGGGTACATCGATCAAGATTCGGCTGGACCAAGCCAGAAGACTATCATCGGCAATAACTACAAGCAATGGTATAAAGCAGGGTTGCCCGCTTGCCGCAGCCATCTTTAGCCTGTTTATAGCGGATATTGGCACCTCAATAGGCGCAACACGTTCTTTTACGCCGAAAATAACTGGATCTCACATAAGTTGGTTGCTCTATGCCAATGATCTTGTTGTGATGGACTTAACGCCTATTGGACTACAAAGAAAACTAGATGCTGTCCAGAACTATGTAAAAGAGAATCGGCTGCTGATTAACTCAAACAAAAGTGAAATCCTAGTATTTAAGAACTTGAAAGGAGGTTCCTTGAAATCAAGTAAAAAGTGCAGTTGGACTTTGGGTGGAATTCCTCTAAAGATATTGAATAGTGTGAAATACTTGGGAATGACACTAAGTTCCTGCATTAATGATGGTCCATGGATAACGGACACGAAGAGGAAATGCGTCCAACTATCCAGCCAAGCAGTAATCATGAAAAAGAAATTCGGCAAGTTCTCTCTTGAACCTTTAAGGCTGTTTTATCAACAGAAGGTCGTTCCAGTATTGATCTATGGGGCCGAAAAAGCGCTGGGGTGCACACACTAACTATGGTCCTCTTTAGAGAATCAATTCTGGACGAAAGTTTTGGGACTCCCAAGAGGAATGAAGACGGCTTGTATCAAATATGAACTTTCTCTCATTTCACTTCAGGCTAGAATCACTCGGAATCTACTATCCTTATTCCGTAAGACCAGAGTACAAGAAAACATTCCGCAGTTTGAAATTCTCCACAGCGCATCGGAAAACGGTCAGAATCTAGTGTCCATATGGATGCAGAGATGTGAGAGTCTATGAACTGAATTCGATATTAAGATACTCACATTACATGAAAACCCGACTGCTGCAAAAGTAAAAATATGGCGTATTGATTGGGAGCGAACATGCGCAGAAAGATCAGCAGCGAAAATGATGATAGACGTTCCAGCCGAAGCTCGTGCATTTGCCACGGCACAACGCTACATCAGTCTTTTTCCAGACCCGGAGGCACGTAGGCGTTTTATGTTATTTCGCATGAATTTATTCAAAACTAAAGAGCAAATACAGAGATGGAAAGGGAATAGTAACATGAATCTCATTTGCAGATTTTGTACAAGTAAACCGGAAACATTGAAGCTTCTGGTTCTGTTTTGTACTAATTTCCACAATGAAAGAACTTTACATCTGGGCCCCTGGCGGGATAAACACCCCTCTTTGGATGCGGATGACTGGTGGAACCACATGTTCAATGGAACTGATTTCAAATTGTCAATCCCTCTGACCCTCTTTTTAAGAATAATTGAAGAGCGTCTAAGTCTGGTTGATGCCGCTTAACAAACAAGAAACGGCCAGAAGGAGAGCAGGGCGAATCGGATGGTGGAGGGAGGAGGAAGTTGGGAGGAATTTGCAATAAGATATAAACTTACACATGATTCATGTTGTCTTGTTAATGTGTTTGTAAAAGATTTTAAAGGTTTGAATAAACCGTATAAAATAAAAAAAATAAAAAATAGTTCCTCGGTTCAAATATTCCTGAGTAGGTGGTTCGTTCTCCATGGTAGCAGCCCTACTTAGGAATTATATCCCATTGTTTCTTCGTGAGACTACTGATCATCTCTCCTTCAGGCGGGCTCTGAAGACCTTCATGTTCTCTGTCTAAGCTCGTTTCTGCTGCTTGGCGCTGCCATGTGTTTAGTCCTCTGCCTTAGTGCCATGATGCCCCTGTTGGTGAAGGTGGACTTTATAAATCCGGATAACATAACATAACATCAAGACACTAGGGGAACAAGCCAGAGAATGATAAATACAGGCCTCTGCAGCTACACAGCGGAGGGAGTGTCTTCCTCACAGGAGGAGCCTGAGCAAGGAATCATGCAGGCAGTGTGGTGGGTGGAGCCCCAAGGAAGCACATGGAATGCTGCCACTTTGACAAAAGTGGGGAGCCAGGAGCTCTGAGCCACTGAGAAATCAAAGCCATGCCAGAAACTGTGAACCGGCATCCTGCCTATCCGATTGCAAAGTCTCATCAGGGTTAATAGTCAAAGTTTCGACAGTCATAGTGTCAAAATACAACAGTTTTGACTCAAAAGCATCGTGAAAAAAAAATTAAATGCATGTTTTTTTTTCTTTTATTTTCTTTTGGGGGGTCCCTCCCCCAAACGCCTGTTTTTTGGGGAAAACTCACTATTTTTAATATACGAAACCCCCCCAAAAAAATGACATTAAAAAAAATGCATTCGAACATTTTATTTTCGGTCCTTTTGTTTCGAAAGTATTGTATTTCGAAACTATGTATTCAAAACTTTGACTGGACACCTCTCGTCAGTCCAGGGAGGGAGGAACAGATGTGAAAGATGCGACCACACAGACCAGAGCAAAGTCGACAGTGTGGGTCTGCGCTGGACAGAGAGACTACCTCCCCTAACGAGCTCTGCCACTGTCGGCAGGCATGCAGCATCATACAAGGAGTGGGTGGAGGGTGATGGGACCACAGCAGAGCCCATTCCAGGCAGAGAATCCGTACACTCCATTGGGGGGTGATGGAATTGACAATCAAAGCAGGGTTAAAAGAGCTCATACCCCATATCGGGCCATGAACTGTTATACCCCACGAGGGGGTGAAAGAACAGACAATCACAGCTGGGCTGATAAAGCCCATAGCCCACACCGGGCTGAGAATCTGAAGACCCCCTGAGGGGGTGTGAAAACTGAGCAGAGAAATAGGGCTGGGAAGGCCAATAGCAAACAACACAGTGAGAATCTAAATACCCCAGGAGAAAATGACAAAAGCAACAACCAAAACAGGGCTGAGCAGACCCATAGCCCACACAGGGCTGAGAATCCAAATACCCCACGAGGGGGTGAAAGAATGGCTCAACAAAGAGAGCCTGTAGAGCTGAGGAGCTAGGGCCAAGACACACAATATTCCACAAGGGGATACAAAGTCCCACAAACCAAGCAAGGGCGAGCAAGCGAATTACATGAAATGCTAAAAGTCACAAATGACCCAAAGCTGGTGTGGGAGATATTTTCAGTTTTGTGAATATCGTTCAACCGAGGTCAGGAGAGCATGTTGTGTCATGCAAGGAAGGTTCATCCCAGGAGACGGAATAGACTTGGAACTGTGTAAAAACCCTAACAAAGCCTTTTTGCTAAGAGAAAGACTGAGAGGCATTTTGAACTAAAATAGTAGTCCTAGAGCCGCAGAGAACAGTGCAAGCTTTTTGGTAGGGGTCAGAAAAACAGCCAACACTAATCAACCTAAGGGGGAATCTATCTGTTAATAAGCTAAGGTTTATGTTATCCTTTTTTTAGTGGTACGGCAGATGCAAGGGTAGCCTACATTTGGACAGAGGACAGAGTTTCTTTGTAAGACATCCTGAGGAGCACCCGTCTATTATTTCCTAGAATAGGGAACTCATTGTAGAAATAGGGTTAGAATAGGTCTTACCTTTCTGTAACAAAACATGCCTTCTTGTCCATCCCCTATGTCTGACTTGCCACGCCTACCTCAGGAGTTCCAAGCAACATAACAGAGAACTCGAGCTTCACTCGAGTTGTCTATCAGATGTTACCCACAGCCCCTAGTTGGACTATCACCCAATAGTCGATAGCTATCCATCTCTACATCTCCATATCCCTCATTTACTTAGTGAAGAATGCAGAGCACTCAATGCATTGAACAGCTGGAAAGCACAGCTACAAATGCACATTACAACCAAAGACAAGCGTCATGCAAATCCTAATGACTGCTTTCTTCACTGCCCAGCAAGTGATCTAACATCAACATGCAGGCGGTGCTCTTACCCTACAGGTGCATGGAACTCAACATCCCCTCCCGCTAGGATGCCGCTGAGGCTTTCTGCGGCTCTCACGTTATAAGGGGACACTTTAGTGTTGGGAGAGAACCAAGTAGCTGTTCTACCAGGATCTTGCAAAGGCACTCCTTCAAACTCTGACCGGGTGGTAGCCACACTCCTGGCAGACACCTCTTGAGCACTGTGGCCAAAGGAGGAGCCAAAGGAGGGGGAGAGAAACACTTTCATGATTGTGAGCTTCCACAATTCGAGACCAGAGGCACGAAATCAAAGAGTACAATCAATCATGGTGCATTTCAACTCACAGTCATAAAAGCAGTAAAGATGCTATAAAATACGTAATTACACAATCATAAAGTAACAATTGAAACACAGGAAAATAAAAACACACATGATTAAATTCCCATATCTGTGAGCATGTCAATGTCCACCTATCAAAACATGTGTATTCATCTAACTATCAATGTTTGCGATATCAGCAATACCCTTTTCATTATAATTCTAATATTGCTAGCCTGGATGCCATCCTTAATATGTCAGCACCATAAATAGTTTATTTCAAATATATGCTATAAATTACATTAAAAAATCTTACATCCCATTGCAATTCATATATATATCAAGCTTTACATTATAGTACACATTGGGCCTCATTACAAGTTTGCTGGTCTGGTAGTAATGGCACTTGTAAGCCACCAGCACCATGGCTACCAGACCGGCAAACTACGAGTTCTGCTCGCAGGTGCCTTTGCGCCCGCCGGGTCTGACCTGGCGGGTAGACCGGCATCCGCGAGCAGAGCAAGTCGGATGCACCGGCACCATTCACAAATGGTGCCGGTGCATCCGGCCTCCCCATTGCCATTGAGCACTATGGGGCTCAAATGGGAATGGGGAAGAATATTTTCCGGCGCCCAGGAATGGGCGATCACCGGGTCCAACAGGGTTGGAATACCCTGGGAATTGCCCATTCCCTGGCGCTTGAAAAATACACAAGTTTGGCTATCGCCAAACTTGTAATGAGGCCCATTGTCTTAATGAAATAACTAATTTTTACTTATATGTTTAAGATCATAAACTGTTTATATTTTACTCTTAAAAATAGATTATCATCTTCAAGTTCCTAAAATATATGCATGGACCCTAGTCATAAAGTCTTTGCAATATAAAATCAATACTATTGAACTATTTTAACAGCTTGAGCCTTTACTTACTAAGAGACTTCTATGCTCCAAGATATCTACAAGAAGCCAGAAACAGCAAAAGCCACTCCTACTTTGTTTGTTATCTATCAGAATTCTTCTGCTCTCATTAGGTTCCTTATCTGGTAATTTTTAAACACATGTTACGTTCTTACTAAAAACATGAGGACAAAGAAACATAAAATGTTTGATGGACTCCATTACTGACTTACATGCAGGGCACAAACCTGAGGAAGCATTATGCCAGATTTTCAGGGTTGTGCCAACAGGGAGCATTCCAATTCAGAACTTAATATATGAAGCATGCGCATACATTGATATTATCTTATCTAGAGATCTTTAATAACTATAATCAGGCTTCATGTCAAGATACATTTTCATAACTTTACTACCCATGTTTATACAGACTATGCCACGCCAGATAATAGGATGATGCGAGAGAAAACAAGGAGAAAGGATAAGCAAAATGGAAACATACCAGGCCACCACGCCACCAAATGCCAACACAGCAATGGAGCACAAACCCACAAGTGTGACGATAAGAAGAACCACCTTGAATACAAGACAAAAATCATTGCACCTCACACCCTACCTCGCAATGGACTGTTCACCGGTGGAGCAACCAATTACCAGAAATGTTAGACTCACCGGCAGGATATCGGGACCCCAAAGGAAAACGGTAGAAATAAGCAGAAGGAGATTGTTGGGAAACTATACCTTCACTTCATACATAACTAAAACCCAAGAGGACCGCCGGCAACACCAACCTGAGACAGAAGAGGAGCCAGAAGAAGTCATAAACACAATACGAAACCTAGTCGACCTACTTAATGATGAAACAGGCCTACTAGAACACAAGCCAAATCCTAAGGATAATAAGGAGAATCGCCAACAAGACCACCAAAAGACGCAAGCAAAAGAAAACAAGCTACTATAAAGAAAAACATACACTGCAGTCTAACCAACACCAGATTGTTGTCAAAACACTCAACAGAGATCTACAATCTACTCTGTGAAAAGGGAAATGACAAACTATTTCTCACAGAATCCTGGAGATGCATATGCCTCAATGATAATTAAAACATGCGCCACATCCATAGTTAAAGCAGTTTGTTCGTTTGTAAACACCTTACTTACAGAGGGTAAGGTGCCAATCGAACTAAAGCATACTATGGTCATCCCGATTATTAGGAAGCCGGGTTTGCCAAGGCATAACCCACTGAACTTTCAACCTATCTCAAATACCCCTTTTCTTTTGAAAATACTAGATCGGGTAGCATACCAACAAATCGCCGAGCATCTGAATCAATTCACTATCCTGCACTCCCATCAGTCAGGTTTTAGAAAATCATTTGGCACAGAGACCTCCATTTTGGAGCTGAAATCCAAATTATTAAGACAGATGGTTAAGAGCGGGCTCTCATTGATCATATCATTAGATCAATCGGCTGCCTTGACCTTATTGAACATACCATACTAAACACCAGGTTGAAGGAAGTCGCTAATTTTTCGGACTTGCCAGCCTCATGGATCTCATCTTTCCTTGAATTCAGACATAGTAGTGTCTACATAGTAGTGTCTGTTCGGATGTTGCGGAAGCAGATCCAATTTCAGTTCTCTATGGAGTACCTCAGGGGGCTATTACCTCCCCATGCATATATAACCTGTTCATGGCTCAATTCTTCTTTATGTTAGAGGAGGAGGGGGTGGTAATTTCAAATTACGCAGATGACACCCAATGCCTAGTACCTCTGACGGGCTCCCATGTACAGGATGAGCATGAAGTTAATAGAATTTTTAGATTAATCGAGAGCTGGATGCTGGACAATCTTCTGGCACTTAATAGAAGCAAGACAGAGCTACTGATCGTAGGTAGTTCTCACGCTTTGAAATCTTTGGATCACGCCTACAGTACATTTAAGCTAGGCGAAGGATATCATAAAACTAAAATACTGGGAGTTACTCTCGACCAGGCTCTTAATATGAGAGTTCATGTCACCTCAGTTGTGTCTTCCGCGGTCTATTATGTTAAACTATTGTCACATCTGAGACCACTCATATCAGAAAAAAGTGCAGAGACTATCGCAAGAGCGATTATAGGATCCAAGATGGATTACTGCTGTAGCCTTTTATTGGGCACTCGTACTCTGGATTTGAAGAGACTGCAGGTTGTTCAGAATTGGGCGGTGAGAGTGGTTGTGCGGCTTTCGAGGGGTGAAAATGTATCGGAGGCCAGGCGATCACTTCATTGGCTCCCAATTGCATCTAGAATTAAGTTCAGAACTTTAGTTATAACTTTTAAGTGCAGAACGCAACTGTTGCCACCTTATCTCCAGTGCCATATTAAGGACAAAATTAATACTAGATCCTTGAGTTCTGGATCACAAAATCTGCTGGTGCAACTTAGACCCAGGACTTCGAAAGCAGAAAATGAGACATTTTGCCTTTAAAGCACCCAGCTTTGTGATCCAAATTAGGGGTGTACCGAATAGTAAATGTACTATTTGGCTGAATACCAAATAGTTGGGCTAAGTATTCGGATGGACCCAAATAGTTGTTTACTATTAGGCATTTGTCAATATATTTATAGAAATGTTCCCTTTGAAATATAAACATAGGAAAATTGCATTGCGAGTACCTAAGCATATGAAGGCAGTGCATAACAAGCCAAAACTGTTGGCTTTGCCAATGCTTGTTTTAACAGTCACTTTCAAGCCACAGGAGCATTACTCTTTTGGTTAATGCTATGATGCAAGTCACTTTCAGTGCACAGGGGCATTACTGTTTTAGTCTGTGCTAATCCTTTGTTACTTATAAAGCTCTTACTCCAAGGAGCTGTACATAGCACACTTTCACCTGCAACTATCAACCCAGCTGTATTCGGTACTCATTTATCAACCTCAGAAAATTGGAAGGCTCAGTTGTCCTTGTCAGGATCTGACACTTGCAACCCGCAGATCCCACCCACATTGCCGCAGCAAGCGCTCAACCCACTGAGCTGTCGCACCTTTATAAGCAAGCTCTGCTGTTCCCATACATCCCCTATTTCGGTACATTTTGCAGAACATTTTGAAAGATGTAACAACATTGTTTCCTGTGCAGCTTCTTTAGGCTTGAACATCAAATGCTCACATTAAAATGCAGGGATAACTTGCCTGCCTATAGCAGTGAGGTCAGGCATTAATATTTTGACACTTTTTTAAATATTCATAACAGTGGATTTCTGTCAACTAGCAAGACAAGAAGGGTCGTTAACAAAATTGGCAAAAGGTTGCAAGACAGATTCAGTTCAGCTTGCATGAGGCTGCCAGTCCATGCCACCGGCTTTGGCATTTTCCTACAGATCCTGCTGCCAGAAGAAAATGATTGACCCTTTCAACTGCTGACCAAAAAAAGAGAAATGCCTAGAAACGCTATTTTGTGTATTTATAAAGTGCCTTCCGCCGGAACATCTAAGTGCTAACTCAGGGTGAAGTGATTACAGGTTGGAGGAAGCAAAACAGTTATCTAAACAGGACAGTTTCCAGTCGTTTTCTAAAGACAAGAAGGCTGTTTAGAGTTTAGATCTTGCAGATCACAAGGTAGAGGCCTTCCGTAATCGAACAAAATGCACAGGAAAAAGAAGAATTTGCATTTCAATGCAAAAAATCACCAGGCAAGTGCCGGCAAAGTATAAAAGGCGAAAACGTTTTAATCTTAACGAAATCCCAACATGAGATAGTTTGCACACGTTTTGAACATTGTTTCATGTGGTCTTCTTGGGTAAATGTCTGGCTTAGAAACCTGACGAAACTATTACTTCAGTGAAAGGTAACAAACTACTGTTACTTCAAAAAAATCAAGGGGTTTGGGTATGACGTGTCCCACCCTTGAGTACTCGCGACCTTTGCCCTGTGCGCGCCTCAGCATGGTGTGGACTACCTGTATGCCCCTAAGTACCTGTCCTGCCCATCACTCATCGCCGTTCCATTGCACCCTGGTCCCTTTCATCTGGTCTCAGGAGCACACCCCACACCATAGCGATCTATTTACCGCACCTCATCCTCTCACGCTGCTGTCACAGTACAGGTTTTGGCTTCGGTAATCCAGGGAGCTCGGTCTGTGCTGTGTCCACATGAACACAAGATGCGAGTGGTATCCAGCGCTCTGTGAGAAACCCTGCCACTTCGGAGCTCATTGAGCTGCACTGGGGTGTCTCTCACTCCCTTCTGGCCTCCTCAGCTGTTGTCGCGCAACCTTTTATTTGCCCATTTCTGGCGACTGTTTCTGCAGCTATTCTGGGAGACTTGCTTGCGTCCGATACGTTAACACAAATGCCTTCAACATAATGTGCTCCCTCTTCAACCCCTCCACCCGTTTAAGAAAGCTGACAGAATAATTTGTTCCTCAGACTAGGCTTTGAGTAGGTATTCAGGTAAGTCTTCGGCCAGAGCTGAATACCTGTTTTTTGTATGAATTACGTCTGAATACTTACTCTAAGCTGAATTTCGGTACATCCATAATCCAAATACTATCAAAACATTACAAAAAAATAAAAGAACTCCCCGAACTGGAAAAGAAACTGAAAAGAAAAAACAGAATCCTTGAGGCCAGCGATTGCAACCTTGGACGCAACTGACATAGACGGAAAAACAGACCTAATTCTGAAAAGAGACCATTTCCCGGAAAACACCTTATGAAAGAAAGCAGTGGCAAGATGATTAACGCCCCATCTCAAAGCAATGAAAAAAAAACTGGAAGCTAGAACAAAAATGGAGAAAAAACTACGACCATGCCAAAAGAATACCCTATCAGAAACAAATCCGATCATACTAAGGGAAATTCTTAAAGCAAAAAAGAAATACTATGCCGACCAGATCACAAAATCCCCCGGATACAATAACACTCAGGTACCTTCGCAGAAATAATGCGAAAATCTTGCAGATCATTTTAAGAACAAAATCACTGATATACACTGACATACACCAGATCATACTAAGTAGACCGAACAACCAGACAATACACCATTTACTACCAACCCCAGGACCACAAGACAGACTAAACAGCTTTGCCCCAAATATCAAGAGAATCAGTCCTCAGCTTGGTGAAAAAAAGCATCAATGCCAGCTCCCCAATGGAACCATGTCCACCAGACATCTACAAATCAATCCTTACACAGGGTAAACCACGGAATGCTACTAAACCTCATCAATCTATCACTTTCCACAAGTAGAGTCCTGTAAGCATTCAAATCTACCTACATCAAACCACTACTCAAAGATATAACGGCGGTATGGTAGACCTCTCAAACTATAGACCGACATAAAAACTTTCTTTTCCCGGCAAAACTATTAGAGAGCTATGCCTATGAACAAATACTTGAACTCATAGAAAATAACCAACTATTTGACCAAACACAAGTAGGCTGCAGACCCATGAGAGGAACAGAGACGGCACTACTTTCTATATGGGATGACCTAAAGACCAATGCAGATTCCTACATGACCTCAGCGCTGATACTACTTGACCTCTTTGCAGCATTCAACACGGTCAACCATAACATACTCATCAAGAGACTGGAAATAGGGATCGCTGACACAGCGCTGCTCTGGATTCAATCTTTCAGTTTGGATAAAGCATTCAAATCTGCCCCCTTGAATACCACCTGTGGAGTACCAAAAGGCTCCTTGTTATCTCTGCTACTCTTCAACATCTATATGACACCACTAATAAACCTCATCAAAAGAAACAGCTTCACATGCTACAACTATGCAGATGATATCCAAATCATCTACAAAATCAGTGATAAACAATAGGAGAACACAACGCTAATAGAATAGAATGTCTCAAAGAACTCTACCATTGGAGGAACACTAATATCCTCAAAATCAACCCAGACAAGACAGAAATCATTATTACACCTGACAACCAAGGACTCAACCAGTACATCCCATGGTCCACAGCACGGGGAACCACCCACACCATCCAAAGTTGTCAAAAGTCGTGGAATCCTAATGGTCGATTTAACTCTAGAACAGCAAGTAAATGCAATGATTAAGAAATGCTTCTTCCATCTACACACAATAAAAAAGATTCTACCATTCCTCTTCTTCAAGCACAAAACAGTGGCTATCATCTCCCTCAGCATGTCCAGGATAGACTACGCCAACAGCATATACCTCAGAATGCCAGACTACTTACTGAGGAAACTGCAACATATACAGAATAAAGCTGATAGACTTCTCCTCAAACTCTCATGAAGGGACCGCGCCACAGCAGTGTTAAGGAGGCTACATTGGCACCCAGTCAAAAAACAAATCACCTTTAAAACAATGTACATTACACACAGAGCAATACATGGCCCAGGAGCAGAATTCATACAAAAGAAGATTACCATATACAAGCCAACTAGAACACCCAGATCCAGCGACGACACCCACTTAGAATCTAAACCATACACTAGGAAAAGACTTGGTAGATCAGCATTCTCTTGCTTAGCCATAAAACATTGGAACTCTCACCCCAGAGAAATACGAACTATAAAAGACCATCTAAAAACCTGGCTCTTCAGCTCTGAACGGGATGAAAACAACGACTGAACAACATCCACGCACGATGAAAGAAACGCACAACTGAGAAGGAGAAAAGAGGAGAGCTGAAGTGTACCCATCATGATAGAGGGCCAAAGATGGAAACAGGTGAGGGAGATGCGTCTCAATTAATCAGATCCCTGATAGAGGCCCAAAGGTGGAAACAGGGAAGGAAGATGTGTCCTGCTCAATTGGACCACTAAGGATGTGGAACATGTCACACAAAAAGGAATAGGGCTAGACACTGAAACCAGGCAGTTCATAGACTGACCAAGTGGCCCAGGGAGCACACTACCCATGGACGAACTCATGGGGCAGTAATTGCTACACTCCAGAATGATCGAGAGGAGAAGGGATATGAATCACATTTATTTAATGAAAACAACGGGGGTTGGAAATGTACTGCTACTAATAAACCGTACTAAAAGATCACCCTTCTGTATACTCCTCTGAAACTCTGACCTAAACACAACCATACCTCTACATAACCACAGACCACATATACATCACAACACTGCAACAATGAAATAAACCACACATAATCTCACCCAACACCAACCGAAAAAGCATGCCGATGCTCAGTGAGCAGTGTATCCGAGCTGCAGCTGTCATCAGCACATCACAGCTTTCTTGCTCTTTTCCCACTCAATCCTACTAACCCCCTCCTTGCACTACAGATCCACCACAGTGCAAAGAGACCACGCAGGTGGCAACAGTGCGCGGTATGAGAACCTTCAACAAAACAAAAATATTATATATTGATACATAACCCAGTCATGAAACGTATCTCTTACCAGACGAGGAGTGTCTTTATTTAGAAGGTGAGGATTTAACCAGGACTCATGACAAATAATGTTCCTCAATGCGAATTCACGTAATCAAACTAAGGGAGATTAATATTCCCTTCTTGAGCAATACATCCTGCATTGCATCTCTAGATGTTAACAATGAAGGTGCTTGACACAGGTTTATACAATAAAATATTGGTTTTAACATGGCCAGTTCCTCAAAGCCGATCCAGCCTAACTTGCAGTACACAGTCCAAGATGGGCATGATTCTGGGAGAACTAATACTACCTGTAGAAATGCATTTTCAGAAATGATGCAGGATTTGATGTTTTTATTCCACCGGCGTTCAGCTTCATGCAATGTGGCCTGCCATGCTTTCATCTTCTATATCTTTATTACTTATTCTTCAGATCTACTCCCTGTGGATGGGGCAAACTTGCCTGTGGCCGCTGTAATAAATCCCATGGAATGTGAGGTTAAATAGCCCCTGGATGCCATAAATAAAAGGCCAGAGTTAGTCGGGGGCGTGCCCCTAAGTAAAAGGGCTCCGCTGAAATAAAGTGGAAAATGAGGCTAGGAGATCAAAGCGGAAAGGAGTGAAATTGAGCCTCGAAACTGCAAGACATTTAAGAAGGCCAACATCCTGGCATAAGGGAAAGACATGAGGCAAGGTTTGCCAAATTATTGGAGAGCTGAAGTAACATTCTCAGAAACCACAGTCCACAGAACCCTCAATGGGATGTCAGCATTGTTTGAGAAATTGCAGTGAAGCAGAACACTTTCTGTCATGAAAATAAAAAAAATAAAAATATCTGTTTTTTCCAGTTTGAACTAAAGTAATGTTCATCAAAATGTGTGCAAGACCTTCAAATATGAACTTGGTTTCTGTGCATCATGAGCCCATCACAGGAGAGACAACAGTGTACAGAATCTAAAAGGGGATGTTTAAATGCAGTAAAATGAAGGCCTTTCATGGCTGAAAGCAACACAATTGGCCTCATTATGTGTTTGGTGGTAGCCGTGCCCTTAATAAGGTCTGGTCTGACCAGGCGTGCAGAGCGGCACCCGCAAGCAGCACTCGTAATGTGGTGGTATGGTAACCACGGCGCCGGTAGCACTACCAGTGCCGTTCTTGCCTTACTGCCACATTCGTAATGCTTCCAAGTGACACTTTGCAAAGCCAGAATTACACCAAAACCTTAAAAAATTGGATTATGATGCCCTCATTTAACCACCGTATGCAGTGGAAAACGTTGCAATAACATTTATCCATGTTAAAATTGTGTGCCTCCCAAAAGTCATTTGAATGTGAAAATGTGAGTTAAAAGGTAATGCTGGCTAAGTGGGTTGCTTGCCATTGGTTTCGTTTCTCTCTGTTTGTGACTTCCTCAAATGTGAAACTAAATTCCAAAGCCCATGTTGTCATGGGGATTTAAGCCTGGCTCACTGCAGACATGAGTGCCTTCTTTTAAAAATAAAAACGAATACAAATACAAACTAAATATTTGTAGAGATCAAATTTGCAGTGTGGACGAGATAAAGGCAGCTGTGTTTCCCAGCTTTTATGACCCTGGGCATTTAAGATGTAACAAAACTGGCCGTAGCTGGCCATTAGCTCTTGGAATGTGCAAGCTAATCTCAACACAGGACCCCTCTTTACATCACAGCCAGACACAGGCACGTGGCAAGGGTGGGGGCCAGGAGCAAGGAGGGGTTTGCCTGTCCGTTTATTTAACATGGGAGAAATGTTTTTCATTGTGTATGTCATGCAATAGTCATATTAAGATTTCTGAAATGGTGTCAGCTAGCCGCTTCTGGTCATCTTAAAATGATTTTTGTCGGCTCAACATACCAAATGTTATTAATAAAAATGTCATTTGGCCCTTCGTGTGAATTTGAGAACTGTAAAAAGTTGATAAAACATGTAAAATATGCTTCATATGCTGCCCACCAAGGGACACATATTTCACTGATATAAATATGGAGTAAATGAGTAAACACTGTAGGTCCACTCAGAAATTACATAAAAACTGCTAAGTAGTGTCATTTGACTCGTAATATAATATAGGTTTCAAAAATGCATTCATAACTGGCAAAATATGGAGATTAAGGGCACTTGTCATGCAGTGAGATTTCTATGTCCCTGAACCAGACCAAGCCCCCCTGTCGAAGGAAGATGATGGAGTGGTATCCTCCCCTGGTGTTCCAAAACACTCCTACTTTTTCTGGACCTATCAGCACACAGATGGGAGTGGTCTAGTGACACAGAACCAATCCCTTCTGCGGGAACTATGACACATTAGTCATATCATTTGCCTTATAAATAAATCACCCTGCCTCAGATCAGGACTTTTCTGCTCACTAACATCTGAGATGAGTTGCTGCCGAAATCTGATCAATCCCAGCACTAGCAGTGAAGCCTAATCTTGTAGAGGAGCCAGGAGAGATAGTAGCTGACTTGGGACCCCTTGGAGGAGAGAGGAAATCCTTGGCTGACCCCATTGGCTGTTCCAGCAGTGGTGCTCTGACGCTCCCTGATGTCCTGTCCAGACCTCTCCTGCAAGTATAAATACCCCAAGCCATAGATTGTATAAGCCCTATATTCTTTCAGCATTGCCTTAGAGATTTTCCCATTGAAGAATCCCCTGTTTGCCTGTGTATTTTAAGCAATCCCTCATTGAAAAATCCCTGTTTGCCTGTGTAGATCCTTAGTATATATCTTTAAGCAAATCAATTAATTTCCCCATTTATTTCTCGGTATTTGTATGGCTGGAATTCGAAACCAACCATCTTTTCCCAGTGCCTCGTGAACTGGTATAGTCATAAAGTATTGCCAAAAATAATTAATCCCATTGTATCTGAGAAACTAATGTGTCCCTGTGTTTCAATTATGCTGTGAAAAACTAATTTCCATCTGCAGCTGTATTTTCCCACAGCATCTGTCATCCAAACCAAAAACACATTTTCCTTTTGTGAGCTACCCCCTTTCCCAAAGCCAACCTGTCATTTTAAGCATCAGAAAAAATTAATTTCCATTTGCATCTTCTTTCCCATTGAAAATGTGCCCAGCATCCCAAAAAACGATTTCCCCCTTCTGTTCTTCTTTCCCCATGTTGAGGTAAAAAAGGAATTCCCATTTGCATTTCTTTCCCATTGTGTAGGTGTTGAATATCCGAAAACCGATTTTCCCCTTGTGTGCTGACAAGTATTCTCTAAAAGCTCTGCCTGTCATTTTAAGTATAAGCAAGCAAGTTCCTTGTCGTTCTATTTCTTTCCCATAGCAGTTGTGAGAAATAATTAAAAACTCCATTTTTCCATTGCTCTAAAAACAAATGTTCCCCTTCTTTTCCGGCTCCCCATATTGATTCTGTGGGCACCACCACAACACCGATTTCCCCCTTGTATTCCTACTCCCTTCCACTGCCTTCCATTCAAAGGAATCAAGTCATATTGATGTTTAGGGATTGAGTGTCGTAGGGGGAGTGCTTAACTCTTGTGCTATCATTGTGTGTTGAATTGTTCTTCTTCTGTTTTGTCATCAAAAAGGAAGTATTTCTGACATTATATCTTAACCTGGATGCTTTATAGAAGTTCTTGCATTTTTGTGTTGCCACAACATTGTTGGTTGATTCCAATTTGACATTAAATAATACATTAATAAATATTTTATTGATACACACCGGTCTAGTTCCTAGTCCATTGTGACACAGGGTGTTTGTGGAGGGTGTGTGCGAGATGGTTTGGAGGCCTTCTAAAAAGAATCTGAGGTAAAAAAGTTAAAGTGTTTTTATTGTGCGTCACATTCATTGTAGGCGAACGAGAGCCATGGTTTGCGTGTGCCTTGTAATAAACCCTGACATATTAGGGTCTTGTGCCGTGATTGAGAAAAGTGTTTTCACCTGTGGCAGTGCAGCGCAGCAGACTAGTCATTGAAGGTATTGTTACATTCAGTGGATAGAAAGCTGGGTTGCATTGTGAAGACACCATCCAAACTTGTACCCTGGGTTTCAAGGCTGTGTGTGTAAATAAAATATTGTGAATACAAACTATGCAGATGCAGAGTTGAGATTTTGCCCTGGCATAGAAAACCCATTAGGTGCAGACCACATTTTAAAATGAGCACCGTAGAAATTAACATGGCTAGGAAGCACCTTCTATCCAAATTGTTCATTAAAGATGAATGGGCAGAACAAGAGCATGAAGTGTGGCAATCTAGAATGATGCAAGGGGTTACCTCTATAAATATGGATGTGTGGCAGGATAATGGCCTGTTACATCAAGCCCTGACAGACTTTTATATGACACAGACCACCAGAGATGAACACATTAAAATGGCTCAGCTCACAGCATATATGTACTTCCATATGATGATCATGGAAGAAAGATACCAGGAGAGTGTAGCCTCTGTAAAAAAAAAAATATCTGAGATTTTGGATCTAGCACAGAGAGAGTTAAGGGAAGCAGAGGAGAAAGAGCAGCAGAGTCAAAATGCTGAATTAAAATGAGAAAGAATGATTCAGCAGTTAAAGGATGAGTTGGTGGCACAGCAGAAAACAAATTTAGAGAGAGAGTCCCAATTCTCTGCACTAAGAGAGGAATGTCAAGAAGGTGTTGAGAACCTGAGAGTCAACAAGTTGTGCACAATAGGGTTCTGCTTAGAGGACCTCTTTGCATTTCAAATGCAGATTAAGCAATTGAAAGAGGAGAATAGCCAGCTGATCATAACGGAGGTCCATTCCCAGGCGGAATACAACCAGGAGCGCCAGAATTTGAGAGCTATAAAATGACAGAGAGATCACCTCAGCGAACAGAATAGCAAATTGAGTGAGGAGAAAAGTGCCTTTTGTCAGGAAGTGTGCCAGTTAAAGACGGACCTGGAGAAAAGTGAGTCATGTTTCCAGGAAATTACTGACATGAGGGTAGATAATGAAAAATGAATGGGGCATGTGAAACAAGTAGAATTTAGACCAAAAGTGCACAAAGTGAGGAGATTAGTCTCCTGCAAAAGAAGAGATCTGAGTACAACCAGATAATACAGGCTGCACAGAGGGAAAATGAGTCCCTTTGTGAGGAAAACAAGGGACTCAGTGGTCAAGTGGGGGCACAAAGAAGGTCATAGAAGCTACTCAATGGCAAGTAGCAGAGCTCAAAGCTCAGGCCTCTATATTCCATCAAGCGATAGGGGCTTTGAAAGATAAATCAGAGAGATTAGAGAAGTAAATGCCTTGAAACAATCAGGCTTTGAGGAACCCCAAACACTTAGGGCATGGAAGGGCAACTCCTGATCATGGTGGGATGTCCTCTTTACCAGGGGCCTCAAGCCAACTCACCACATTATATGCGCAGGGCGCTGCTAACTTCAGTTCTATCAATTTACAAGAATGGAGAAACATGAGGCAGCTGGACTCAATCAGGCCTAGTCCAATTGAGCCGGAAGGCCAGTCCCTGTCAGATATTGATGGACATTCATTTTATTTAGGTTTAAAAATATCTTGGCAAATACATCTGAAGAGGAGAGCTCCTATGATGAGACGATCAGGGAGCTAGACTGGCAGAAACATGTGTTACACTTTGCAGATAGAGAGGAATCAGAGCCCAGGCCTCAAACGAGCATCTTGAAAACATACACTCATTCAGGGAGATGGGGGGAATTCTCCACCACACCCGGAAGAAGGGAGGAGCAAGGTGAGTGCTCCCCTGTGTGAAAGGGGGAGCACAAGGGAAGGGACCCAGAGAGCCCACAGTACCACAGGGGAGAAGAGACCAGATCCCGTCATTCTGGGAGGGATTCCAAGTCTAAAAGAATCAGGAGTGCCTAGAGGAGTGCCTAGAGGACAGGGAGTGGACCCAATTCGGGAAATAAAAGCCATCAGAATCTTCTTGACTCCCTACCACAAAAATGCAAAATACTCAGTACGGGAGCAGCTGGAGCTGTATGACCAGATGATGACATCATTTGGCATCAAAAATTATCACAATTCCATGGAGTTTGTCAAGTGGACATTCTCCCCGGAATACTCCAGCTTCTTTGCTGGGCTGGAGGATCAAGATCATCAAAGATGGTCTACTTACAAGGCGGTTATCTAGAAACACTTCTCTCTGTACAGGAACACTCAGGAGGCTGCCCATAACAGCTCAAACCTAGTGTCCGGTATCCCGGAGCAATGACGAGGAACAAACCCTGACAACCAACAGGATCCAGAGGAGGAGGCCCGAGGGTAAGGGAGATGCAAAGCCCCAGAGGAAGCTTCATTTCTTGCCTGTGAAAAACCCCTAGAAACCTCTGTACCTGAACACAAATCTCCTAACCCCTAAAAAGCTGGAACCTAGGGAACAGAGGGTAAGTAGGAGAAACCAAAGGGGCAAAGAAAACCCAATTTGTGGAGGAAGTCCACATCATCCAGTTTGAAGGGAAAGAGTCCCTGGAGGATTCAGGGAAGAAAATCTTCTCTTTCAGTGATCGGGGGATTCCTCCCAGGGAAAAATGGGTCCCAAAAGACCCTAACTCACACTGGGTAAGTGTGGGGACTGACCCAGAACCACTAGTTCCTGAACCCCAAAAATGTCAACAAGAGGGATACTCCCTCCAAAGCAGTTCAAGTGACTGGGGGTCATTACAACCCAGGCGTTAACCATGGCGCTATTAGCGCCATGGTTGATGCCGATATTTTACCGATTGCCCCATGGTGGATGGCGGAATTACCGCCCCTTTCCAAGGTTGCTGGGTGGTAATTCCCCATTCACCATTGGCCCTTCCAAATTCCCATTTTTGCCCCCATAGGGCTCAATGGGAATGGGGAAGGCGGTAATTACGGTACCGCAAATTGCGGTACCGTAACTACCTCGAAAGTCCCTTTGGTAAAACCAGCCGTTAAGGTGGGGACCCGCAAAGGGACCTCGTAATTAGGCGGTAAGGGGTAAACGGCGCCACCACCTTTTACGGCGCCGTTAATCCCTTACCGCCTGGGTCGTAATGAGGCCCACTGTCTCCAGACAAAGGGTGGCAGCAAAGAATCAGAGGAAAAAGGGGATTCCACCATCCTACAAATATCTGGGTGCCGAATTTTCTTTACAGATACCCAGACTCCGACACAGAAACCCGCCCAGGATCACACAGTGCTTGAGCTCAAAATAAAGAAATTAACTGCCAGATTGGCCCAAAATGCACATTTCCTTTGCCCCCTTGAGGAGAGAGAAGGCCGATTGTATGCCTCCATCAAGGTACGGGGCCAAGGTGCATTTTCAGCGCTGGTGGATACAGGATCCCAAGCCACCTTTCTGTCCAAAAATGCATTTGACCAAATTAATTCAGGAAGTGGGGGAGAGCCACCAAATTCCCCTCACACCTCTTCCTGGACAACTCCAAAACTTTGACGGAAATGACATTTCTGTTGAGGGGACTGCGGATCTGCAGATCAAAATTGGGCGACACAGGGTGAAACACCCAGTGATAGTCGTCACTCCAGAGGGCACACCTTGTCTTCTGGGGAATTACTTCCTGTGGAGGTTATCACCCCTAATTGACTGTGTAAACAAGGTCCTCTGGACACTGACAAACCGGCCAATAAAACTGAAACAAAGCACAAACTACGTATGTTTAAATGGCACATGCCACATGATTGAACAGCGGTCTGACAAAATCAAATTCCACTTAAGGAACAATCAAGTCCCTGACGTCACTGTCATCTCTGTAGGAGAGAAAACTGATTTGAGAACCCTTCTCCATTTTTGAAAATCAACCTTCCTCCCATTTTCAAGTGGCATTCCACACTGGAAGTAAATACCCTGAAATGTTATACCGATCCACAATCTGGAGAAAACCCAACTCCCATGACAAAAGATGATGAAAAGCCAGCTATTGGTTTGGCTGATATCCAGAAAAAGGGTGAAAAGTTGTTTCTCCCCATTCAGGTAAATGAGGGGGGAGCCTGTTCTCGCCAGAGTATGCCTGAATAATGGAAAAAGCTTCATCAGCGAAGCGTTATTCAGGAAACTCCAAAAGGATCAGACCATTCCCACATTTAAGTTGGTTGATAAGTGGGAAATGGGCCTGGTTACTCCAAATTCCAAACATCTCCTGCCTAGCAGGTGCATGCTAAAAATGTCCATTGGCCACAAAAGCATAGATCATAATTGCTGGGTTGTGAGAGATGTCCCCTTTGCATTTTACCTAAGCAGTGACATTCTCAATCGATTCGCAATTAATTTGGACCTAATTAATTACAAAGTATGGTCCCAATTGGGGGTAACCCCATGGACTTTGACAATCCCGAGAAAGCATTTTGGTCAGCTCAATTGCTGCTGTATGCAGTTGAAGTTCAAACTGGAGAAGAGGCCACCATCCCCGGACTGATATGACAATTCACAATTCCCCTAAAAATTAAGTGAGGACAGAACCTCAAAAACCAGGATGCTTATATAAATCTGAATCATCATCTCCAACAACAGGGGTTGTAGTTGAACCCAACGCCACTAGTTGACCTAGAACACAACACCATTCGAATATCGGTGGATAACAGCGACCCTAGAAGTATCACTCTGTGCGCAGACACCTTTATTGTAATGGCGGTTGATGCCCCACATTTTTCAATTGACTTAGGGAATGAGATCCAGGGACAGATTCCCAATGACCTCCGAAGAAGATTTTAACCCGATAAGGGGGGAATTTCTTGGTGTACTCTTCCTGCCCTTATGGTGGGAGATGTAACCTGCGACATCAGTAAGGATGAGATGGATTTCAAGTCAACTGTGGCTACCTTCCCTCCTTGAAACCTCCTGTCCAGGCCAATTCTATGACAAAAGATCTCTCCACTCAACTGGAGGATACTACGGAAATTGCAAAACCTGAGGTATTTCCAGGCTTCAGATAGATGGTTGAGGAACGAATCAACCTCGCTGATGCCTGTGTGACCGAGGAATAAAAGCAGATGCTGAAACAGGTGTTTTGGGATTTTCAAGAGATCTTTGCCATGGACTCGTACGACTGTGGTCGCACCGAGATACATTCCACCTCCATACCAACGGACCTTGGGATGGCTCCCTTATTCGTGAAGCAATACCGGTTGCCCCTCACATCTATGGAGTCACTCACAGAGATTATAAAGAACTTAGAATCCACTCCACAGTACCTTTAATAACCCAGTACTGGGGATACCAAAACCTAATGGCCAATGGACACTTTGCGCAGACCTTAGGGAGTTAAACAAACGGGTCCACATGTCTCGATGGCCTCTTCCCTACATTGATCAGTGACTGGCCCAGATCCAATGGTCAAAGGTGTATACCACCATTGACCTGACAAATGGTTACTGGACAGTACCCGTGAGTAGGGAAGACCAGTACAAGCTTGCCTGTATCTTCGGGGGCAGCAGCACACATGGACCTGAACCCCCTTTGGGTACATAAGCGCCAGCAACGAATTTAACATCTTTCTGCATAAGGGCAGGCCCGTCTTGGGCGAAAGGGGAAACCTGGCCTATGTAGATGATGTTCTAATCAAAAGCTCAACTGTGGAGGAACACATAGCTGAAATACGCTATGTTCTGACCCAGTTGAAGGAAGCCGGAGTGAAACTGTCATACCAGAAGGCACAGCAGTGTAAGACCTGCGTGAACTTCCTAGGGCATGAAATCGTCCCACAGGGTCTCAGTCCTCAGGCGAAAAAGGTGGAAGCCTTACTGAAATTGAAAGACCCTACGACTCTGTGTGAACTACAAAGCCTTCTTGGACTTACTAATTATAGTAGGAAGTTTATAGAGGACTACGCAGAGGACACAAGACCATTGGTCCATTTATTAAAGGCGGGGGTTAAGTGGGAGTGGGGTTCAGAGCAAGCCAAGGCAGTAAAACAACTCAAGAGAAACCTTTCAGAAGCACCCTGCTTGGCTTACCCCATCAATAACAAGGAGTTCTTCTTGAAGACGGGGTTCTCAAATACTTGCTTAACGGCAGTATTATACCAGAAGCATGACATGGTCAACAAAGTAATCTCACATGCAAGTAAGACTTTGTCCTCTGTGGAGGAAAAATTCCACGATTGTGAAAAGGCACTCCTGGCAATGGTCTGGGCATTGAAGAATCACTGCCCTGTTAGGGGAGGTTCTGTGGCCGGCAGAGCCGTACCTAAGGTCCCCGGACCTCCAGCTCACGGAGGGCCCTAACTCCCTCCAATGTCCCAAAGAAGTCAAGGTCCACACAAGGAGCAAAGGTTAACTGCCGTTTTATTATATCAAACGAGCAGGGACAACATACACAGCAACGCTAATTTCAGGTGCGGAGGCCCCTTTTGCATATTTGTGATGTCACAATTGTCGTCACGTACCAAAATCCTTCCCCAAACCTAAAGCCACCCAGAAGATGTGGGTTAACGCGTAAAGGTCTGTGCGCTGGTGTTCACTGATTATGTTAATAGTTCAATTAACCTTAAAAAATTGGAAGTGTAAGCTGCATTACCACCTACGCCAACCAGTCCACCCTGGCTGGTACTGAAAATCGTATACAAAATGGGAGTTGAGGTGGAGATGCACTAAACACTATATAAATAAGGAACACTAGTAGTACAGTTGATGCTTTAATTGTAGCAGGAACATCCACCCAGGGTTGGTTCCCAGAGTGGTAGGCCCAGTATAGGGACGTATGTGTTGTTTGTTTGTTTGTTTGTTTTATTCACTTATAATGCACACCAGACCCGAAGGTATCCAGGCGCAGCAGTGCAGAAAATGCGCAGCTTACGTTACAGGGTAGGGTCATAGGTTACATACAAATACAATATATTTACAAATAGAAAGGCAATTGTACATTACAAACATACATAGTGGATACACAATACAATGCAAAGAGGACAGTATATATACAGGCACTAAGTGGGCATTAACTCATTGGTTAGATGGGTGGAGTAAAAATGTCCACAAAAGCAACAAATAGACCGGTCAGAAGCGTGTCAGAATTACGGGTCTCGTGAGGAGGAGTCTAAGCTAGAGGACTAGTCATAGGCAGACTTCAGGAGATTAATGTAGTTGGATCTGAATTTTGGGAAGGGCTGCTCCTCGCGTAAAAGGTGAGGCAGTGAGATCCATAATTGTGCCGCTCGAACCTGGAAGCTGCCTCCCCCCACCTTAGTTAGCCTAAATCTTGGTATAATGAGGCTATTGGCATTAGAGGTTCTAGCTGGACGTGCAGAGCTTGTTTTTATGAATTTGTCTGTAAAATAGCTCGGAGCGGCATTGTTCAAGGCTTTGTGAACAAGGGATGTCACTTTTAAGTGGATTTTATTTTCAGTAGACAGCCAGTTGTTTTGTCGCCTAATCTTTGAAATGTGCGATCTTTAGACACACCAAGGGCAGCTCGCAGGGCGTTATTTTGTAGGATTTGAATTTGATGGGTGATAGCTTTATTGGCTCCAATGTAGAGGGCGTTACAATAGTCGAGCCCTGAGAGGATTAAGGCTCTCGCTAAATTAAGGCAGTTATTGTCAGACAGGAAGTGTTTGCCTGCTCTGATGAGCTTACATGTGTAAGCGGAGGCAGATGCCAGAGACTTCACCTGTTTGTCAAAAGAAAGGGTGGCGTCCAGATAGAAGCCAAGCGTCTTCACCTCCTTGGACACTTTGATGCTGTTGCCATTAATCTCGAATGAGGTGTAGTCCTGGCTTAACTTCTTGAGGTTGGAGTGAGTCCCTAGGATGATGAGCTCTGTTTTATCATCATTCATGCATAGACCGTGGGTTGCCATCCATGCGTGGATGATGATATACACCCTATTGACCAAGGCCAAATCCTTATGATAATCCCCAGAAAGTGGGAGGAGAATCTGGGTATCATCTGCATAGTTAGTGTAGGTGATACCAAGAAGGTCCAGATTGTCGAAAGGGGGCTTGGTAAATATGTTGTAGAGGGTAGGGGAGACACAGGAGCCCTGAGGGACTCCATACAAGATGGGAATCGGGTCAGCCGTTGCCGATGGGGAGAACACCCTCATGGTCCTGTCACTCAGAAAGGATTCCATCCAGGATATCGCTTCTCTAGAGAAGTGTGCGGCGGAATCTAAGTGGCTGCAGAGTACCCCGTGGTCCACAAGGTCAAATGCCGCTGAGAGGTCCAACAGTAAAAGGAGAACCATTTTTCCCTTATCTCTTAGGTCATCTATTTGTGCCTTCAAGTCAATGAGGGCAGTCTCTGTACCGTGTTGGGGGCGGAATCCTGATTGCCGTGCTCCTAAGAGCTTATGTTGTTCCAGAACATTTTGGATTTGGTTATAGGCAATCTTGTCCAGGATTTTGAGCAGAAAAGGAACTGTTGTGATGGGCCGTTAGTTCGTAGTTATAAGTGGGTCTAAGCTTTGCTTTTTGAGCAGGGGTAGTACCCAGTATTGTTTTAAATTGGTAGGCACAATGCCGGATGTGAATGAGGAATTGACCAGTTTAGAAATAAATGGGGAAAGATCCCTGGCGGCATCTTTTATGAGCTGGGCAGGGCAGGTGTCGCCCTGGCAGTTGGAGGGCTTGAGAGAGAGGATGACTTTCTCTACCTCCAGGATAGAAGTTTTGGAGAATGTAAATCGTACCACTGGGTGCTTTTCCTTTGAAGCACGGTCTATAATCGGCTTGTTGGTCAGGGATGGTTGAATGAGGGAGGCTTTTTCTTGGCTATTTTCTTTTGGAGTAGGGTAATTTTATTTGCTAGTGCTTGTTGAATGTCAGAACACCAAGTTTTATCTTTGGAGCATGTGTTCGGAATGGGGGTGGGTGATTCTAGATCCTTGAGGATGGTGACAATTCCATCATACTTGAATTAGCATTGGATATGCGCTTGTTGAATGAGTTCTGCTTGCCCAAGTGAATTTCTTTTTTATATTGGGAGGAGATTTCTGTTAGTTTCATTTTGTGATCTTCAGAGGGGGTAAGCCTCCATGCTGTTTTGCAACTCCTCTTAAGTAGTTGCAAGTCCTTTAGTTCAGGGGTAAACCATTTGTTTAGGTGAGATTTAGGTTTACTTGGTCTGTGTTTCAGAGGGGCGATGTTGTCAAGGGTGGTTTACATGATCTTGTTATATTCGTTGACTAATGTTTTGGGGTCTAGATGATCCTCTAGTCGGTTAACGGTGGGTAGGATCGCCGGGATCACTTTATCTCTGGTGATGCTCTTTTTATTTCTTGTAAGGCATGGTGGGGCCAAAGTAGATACTTGCGGAGGTGGTCTGGAGGTAGATAATTCAAAGGACAAAATGAAGTGGTCTGTCCAGTGTTGAGGGACAATAGATTTGATGTTGGCAATGCAGTTGTATTCTGCTAGCCACTTGAGGGTTCTCCCTTTGTTGTGGATGAGTTCTAGAATTTTTTTGTGTTATGCCCAGATCAGAGATAGAGTTTGCAATGGTGGTGGCATTCTTGTCTAGAGGGTCATTGAAACCCAGGTTGAAGTCCCCTAGGACAAGTAGCTGGGATGAGGCTTTAAGGTTATTAGAAAGCAGGTTATGGATATCCTCCTCAAATGTTCCTATAGGTCCTGGTGGTCTATAGATGAGGTGGATGGTCAGTGTTTGGGAGCTAGCTAGAGGCAGTTTGATGGTGAGCGTTTCACATGATTCGGATACTATGTTAGACATAATTCTCATGCCTAAAATAGCCTTAACAATGATAGCAATGCCGCCTCCGCGCATATTAGTCCTATCTTGTCTAAATATGGTATAGTCCTCTGGGATTGCTAGGGAGAGTAGGGGTCCTGCTGCGTCGTGCAGCCATGTCTCTGTGATAGCGAGGAAGTCCAAGTTATCGAGCAGTATCAGGTCGCAGATATCTGTGGCGTGTGCAGTCAAGGATCTGACATTTATTAAGCCTCCTTTGAGGGGGGGCAGTAGGTTATATAGGTTCTGTTTTGGTACGGGTGGAGAGAGGTCTCAGGCAGTTGAGGTGCAGAATATTAGCCTTCTGGATGTTGCATCTTTTGTTGGTAGGAGATAGGCTTCTGGTTAGAGGTTCATGAAGTCTTGTGAGTCTTGCTCGGAGTCTGGAGTTTCTAAGGGGTGGAATGCAAGGGTTGCTTCGATATTCAATTGAGGGATTCAGAGCTGGGTGTTCCATAGTGAAGCAAGTGGCTGGGGGGGGTAGTGGTGGACTTGTTTAGGACTCTGGTGAGCGCTGTGGGGAGGCTACTGTAAGCTCTCTGGTTGGTGATTATTAGGAGAAGTAAATACATTAGCAGGCTACAGGGTGTGCTACTCATGATGTAGAGGCTGAAATCAGGTAGGTACAGTGAACTGAGAATGCTAATTCAAATGGGCACAGTGGGAAGAATACAGCATAATCAACAGAGTTTCAGCATGGGTAGGCACAGTGGGCTACACTGGCTGACCTTCAAGTAGGCACAGTGGGCAAAATTCAGGAAAGACACAATGGCCCTCATTACAACCTTGGCGGAGGACCATGGTGCTATTAGCACCATGGTCCATGCCGCTAAGGTTGCAATTCTGCCATGGTGGATGGCGGAATTACCGCCCCATTCCAAGGTGAGTGGGGTGGTAATTCCCCATTCACCAATGGCCCCTTCCCCATTCCCATTTGTGCCCCATAGGGCATAATGGGAATGGGGAAAGGCGATAATTACGGCACCGTAAATTACGGTGCCGTAATTATCGCCAAGGTCCCTTTGCGGCATGGCTTTTAACGGCTGCAAAAAGCAGCCGTTAAATGCCATCCCGCAAAGGGAACCTTGTAATCAGGCGTTAAGGGTCGGCGCCGTTTACGGCGCCGTAAACCCCTTAACGCCTGAGTCGGAATGAGGGCCAATGTACTATAACGACACAACTGAGTTTAAATAGATGCAGTGGGCAGAATTTGACCTAGTCACAGTGGGCTACAATGACTAAGTTTCAAATGGCATAGGCATAGACTGCAATGACTAGATTGCAAATAGCATAGGCATAGACTGCAATGACTAAATTGCAAATGGCATAGGCACAGTGGGCTACATTGACTAGATTTCAAATAACATAGGCACAGGCTGCAATGCCTAAATTTCAAGTGGTATAGGCACAGTGGCACAATGACTAAATTCCAAATAGCATAGGCATAGACTGCAATGACTACATTTCAAGTAGTATAGGCACAGGGGCACAATGACTAAATTCCAAATAGCATAGGCATAGACTGCAATCACTAAGTTTCAAATGGCATAGGCATAGACTGCAATGACTACATTTCAAGTGGCATAGGCGCAGTGGGCTACAATGACTAAATTCCAAATAGCATAGGCATAGACTGCAATGACTAAGTTTCAAATGGCATAGGCATAGACTGCAATGACTGGACTTCAAGTAGTATAGGCACAGTGGGCTACAATGACTAAATTCCACACAGCATAGGCATAGACTGCAATGACTAAATTTCAAATTGGATAGGCACAATGGGCTACAATGACTAAATTACAAATAGCATAGGCATAGACTGCAATGACTAGATTTGAAGTCGGCACAGTGGGCAGAAATCAGCAAAAGTACGGTGTGTGCAACACAGGCAATGGCATGGGCAAGGCGAGGCAGGGGTTACCGTTTAGCGTCTAAGGGCAAAAGAATTTCAAGCATTCAGGATAGCTAGTGCTACTAGTGCATTTGGCAGTGCATACACAGTGCCATAAGGTGCACCAGGTGAACCTTATGACTAGTTGGTAGGCATGATAGGGATAGGGAGCCAGTGCAGCTTGTAAGGAGAAGAAGTTCAGTTACGCGGCATGTTGTCAATGGGTAATCGGAATGCAGCAGTCATACAATCTTGCTGACTTACCATGTCACTTGCTAGGCAATACGGAAAGCGCGTTATGGGTCCTTGTAAGTTTGTATTGGGTATGGAGATTGGCCCTGGGCTCTGCTAGCTTGTGACAGGCTCAGGACAGGTGGCACAGCCTTGGAGATCGTGCCTTCGAGGGTGGGCCGGCTTCTCGCCTGCCAGCCAATTGGATCACAGTGAAGTGGGATGGCTCCAGCCAATCCTAGGTAGCCTTGTAGAGGCTGGGCTTCAGCAAAAGTGAGGAGCACCTTACTGAGGGAGAGCGGCCATTTTCGAATGGCAAACCTCGTGCTTTAGGTGCTGCAAATGCTGCTGGGTAGTGGGCAAAGTCGAATCTGAGCAACTCGAAATGCTCAAGAGGGTTGCAGATTGTCTATTTAAACAATAAGGGCAAAGTAGAAAACAATAACTCGATTTTTGGCGGTTTATCGGATTTCTGCTAAGGGTGTGGAATGGAGCCCAGAGGCTTACCGTTGTGGTGGGGGCCCATCCTAGAGGGGGGCACTGCTTCTGCAGTGGAATGGGAGCTCCTGCTCCTTCTGAGGCTGCTGTATCTGCTGTATCTGTGTTGCCGTGCTATAGGTGGGCACGCTGTCAGGTGGTACACTTGGGTCATCCCTAAAAATGTCTACCTGACAATTGTTACATTAGAACCTCTGATGATTGGCTGGAGATTCCAACCGCCAGCCTCCGTCCCCCAGTGTGATGATTGGCAAGGCCGCAGGCCCCCAAGCCTGGGAATAACATTGTTCCCAGCCCGCAAAACACCTGCTTTCATATACTATGTATCAACAAGATATAACTATGTGACAGTGTGTAACAATGGAGTCTTTGCTAATTCCATGAGAGCAGTCCAGTCTCAGAGCATATTTTAGGTGGATTGTTGCAATAATAAGTCAAGGTTCAGTCTCAGATGTGGGATGGCTACAGCTTCCCAGCTCCCAGGTCTTGGCATCATGTCAGGTCGGCCAGATCACGTGTGAGGAGACGGCTAGGGACGTCAAATTACTTCGATTTGATTTGTATTTTAGATTGAGGTGTCCTGTCCTGTAGTGGGGATCATCGTGAACCGTGGGTGAGGAATGTCACTTGCAACATTATGGCCTTGGCGGTAGCAGTCCTTTCCGGGGCGATTCTGCTCGCTCAGCAGCTTGCAGCATCGAGATCCCTGCAAAAGGGGTTTAGTGTGCTGGATTGATCCGAGGCCTACCTAAATTCTGGTTATTCTTCCAATATGATTATTCAAGGGTTAAGCGTATGCAGTGGGTGATCAGGTCCCTTGAGTGCCCCTGTCCATCCATAGAGTAAATAGCGGGTAGCATCTGCAAGCATATACACAAGCTCTTCTGGCATCTTGTGCTTCTGCGGTGCAGTAGTGGCCTATGTGAAAAATAAAAAACATGCATACTGAATGTGTGTCACTGTCCTCTGGCTCATCGAACTGTACGGAGATGTTCTTTGTGTAGGTTGGTGTATGAGTGTATCGATCGCACCTATTGCATGTGTGCTTCCTGTCTAATGTGGCTATGTCGTCATGAAGTCTCTAACGACCTGCAACATGGTTTGCTGGGGCATCAATCGAGTTGGTCCATATGATCATCTCCAGCTCGGTCTTGGTTCCCATTGGTCGTGTTGGCTAGGGCTCTTACCATCGTGGGGTTGATCGGGCGGATGGGTGGGGGTCTGTCGTGATGTGAGTTTTTGCGTTGGGAGCGGTAGGACTGGGTACAACCTCTGATAGGCAATAGTTGTTCAGTCAGGGTGCTTCTTCTGGTTGGGGGCCCCATCAAGAGGGAAGGGACACTCAGATGTTCCCTTTTACAGCCTGTTCATCTCGGGGGAGCACATCATTGTCGAGACTCCTCACCAGCTCTTTCAATTTCTCCAAAGTGACCGAATTCAAACAGGAAATGTGAGTAATTCTAGAATAACTTCCTGGATTCTGTCCATGCAAGTCTTTCCTGTGGAGGTCAGATATTGCCAAAACAGGAAGAGTACCGATGCGCAAGGTTTGGATGACTTGCATGATTGTGCTCAAGAAAACTGTCTTGTGGACGAAAGTCTAAAAACCCAAGACAACATGGTGAAGTACCTGACTTCCCCCCACAAAGTCTATGAGGAAAACAGGTGGGATTAGTGGGAAATTACCTGACTTCCCCCCACAAAGTCTATGAGGAAGACAGGTGGGATTAGTGGGAAATTTTATCAACACATTGAAGACCCTGTCAATTTTCCTCTGATGGAATCCAATTACATTGGGAAAGAGGATCTCCGGGTGTTGATGGAGTTTTCCAAAATGTTCCAAATCCAAGGCAAATTGTGACCAGTGGGTGGTACCTACCTCATTCCAAAGCCTGGAGTTAAGTCACACCCATGATTAGGCCACAGCCGGTCATAGGGGGTTTCATACGACTTTGGAAATCTTGCGAGAGTTCACATTCTGGCCACACTTGGGTCAGGACATCGACCAATACTTGAATGGGTATCTTGTGTGTGTGCAATTTCAGCCAAGCTCCCTCACACACAGAGCTCCCATGCATAAAAGGGGGATGACCTTGCCCTGGTCAGATTTACAAGTAGATTTCATCGGGCCGTGATTCGCTCATCTAGAGGAAACAAGCACATGTTTACCATGACATGCATGTTTACCAAGTGGGTGGAATATCTCCCGGACCCAAATTGCAAGGCAGAAACAGCAGCTGCCGTTATGATCAATCATATCTTCACGTCTTTCGGCCTTCCCCAAAGGATTGAGTCGGACCGAGGAAATCACTTTACCAGTGAAGTGATGACAAAGATGTGGGAGATACTCGGGGTAAAATGAAAACTGCACATTGCCTACCGCCCAGCCTCGGGTGTGGGAGTTGAGAGGTTCAATAAAATGATTGTGGGCATCGATTGTGGGCATCCTAAAGAGGTTTGTGGTGGACTCTGGGCCTAGTTGGCACATTTGACTACCGCTTGCACTGATGGCGATCAGGTCTACACCATCTTCTGCAACAATTTGAGCTCATGACAGGATGAAAAATTGTGCTACTTCAGCATCTGCTCTACAGAACTCAAGAGCAGACCCTGATCAACGTGTCCACGACCCATGAATACATTGAGAATTTGCAAAAACACCTTCAGCATGCTTTTGCGTACGCTCAGCGAAATCGGGAAAGTCGGCAGTGTAGATGAAAACTCACTACGATTTAAGGACCAATATGAAAGAGTATCAAGTAGGAGTAAGGGTCTACTTGTACAATTTTTGAAGGAACCAGACCAAAGAGCGGAAGTTCCTCCTTAACTGGAACGGCGCCTTTGAAATTATAAATGAAATCTCACATGTCGCCTATAAGATCTGCATTCCTAAAGGAGAACAAATGGAAGAGAAATGGGTTCACATCAATCAGTTGAAGAGCTGTCACCCCAGGCAGAACTTGTGACTGATTGAAGAACCCAGTGAAGGTAGAGCCCAGGAACCATTCGAAGAGTAAAAGTAAAGAATTGGAACCCGGATGAAGAAAATCAGACATTTACAGGGAGTAGAGCCATTATCCTTATTTTGAAGTGCTGGTAAATGATTGGCATGTAAAACAATGTTTGGAATGTTATATATGGTGATATCTCTCTTGTTCTTTCGTTGTCAATTTTCACATCCCTGTCGAGGAAAATAGTATTGCATGAAATACTTAATCTCTCCATTCTTCTTGGCAGATTAAATAACTCCTTGCCTCTACAGACCAGAGGGGAGCCGCTGGAATGGGAGAGGCCCAGGATAAAAACCTAATGGAAAAATAAAAGTCTGAAAAGAGTGGAGGACCGACCAGAGCACCACTCCATATGGACCAGGAAAAGAGCAGATGCACTCCGAAGGAGAGTCTTGGAACAAACCCAAGAGCAGGCGCCCTCTAAAGGAAATTCCTGGGACGAACCCAGGCCATGTGAAATGTACACCCCACTCTCTCCTAGCTCTTCTCTCTACATAGATCCATCAAAGAGCCAGGAGGGGGGACTTGTGGGGTGAAATAGGCACTGGGTGCCATACAAAAAAGGCCAGAGTCAGTGGGGGACATGCCCCTAAGTAAAAGACCTGCGCTGAAATAATGTGGAAAATGAGGCTAGGAGATCAAAGCGGAAAGGAGTGAAATTGAGCCTCAAAATGGCAAGACATTCAAGAAGGCCAAATGCCTGGCATAAGTGAAAGACATGTGACAAGGTTTGCCAAATTATTGGAGAGCTGAAGTAACATTCTAAGAAAACCACAGTCCACAGAACCCTCAATGGGATGTCAGCATTGTGTGCAGAAATTGCAATGAAGCAGAACACTTTCTGTAATGAACATTAAAATAGGAACTTGGTTTATGTATATCATGAGCCCATGACACAGGAGACAAAAGTGTACAGAATCTATAAGGGGATGTTGAACTGCAGTAAAATGAAGGCCTTTCACGGCTGAAAGCAACACAATGTCATTTCAATTTTCCTTACAAGTGACATTTTGCAAAGCCAGAATTACACCAAAGCCTTTAGAAATGTAATTATGATGCCCTTATTTAACCCCCGTATGCAGGGAACAACTTTGCAATGACATTTATCCATGTTAAAATTGAGTGCCTTTCAAGAGTCATTTTAAAGTGAAAATGTGAGTTGGTAATGTTGGCTAAGTGGGTTGCTTGCCATTGGTTTAGTTTCTCTCTTTTTGTGACTTCCTCAAATGGGAAACTAAATTCCAAAGCCCATGTTGTCATGGGGATTTAGGCCTGGCTCACTGCAGACATGAGGCCCTTCTTTTATAAATACAAATTAAATACTTGTAGAGATCAAATTTGCAGTGTGGAGGAGATAAAGGCACCTCTGTTCCCCAGCTTTTATAACCTAGGTCACGTAGGCCACAATAAAACATGCCGTACTGGCCATTAACTCCTGGAATGTGCAAGCTAATCTCAACACAGGACCCCTCTTGACATCACAGTCAGGAACAAGCACAGGGCAAGGGTGGGGGCAGGAGCAAGGAGGGGTTTGACTGCCAATTGTGCAACATGGGAGAAATGGTTTTCATCATGTACAATTGGTAATATTTCTTGCACAATGGTAGGATTTTTCAAAAGGTGTCACCTAGCTGCTTCTGGTCATCTTAAACAATTTTTGTAGCCCAACATACGTAAAGTTATTAATAAAAACATCATGTGGCCCTTCCTGTGAATTTGAGAACTATGAAAAGTTGATAAAACATGTCAAATATGATTCATATGCCGCCCAACAAGTGAAACATTTGTCACACATGTCCCAGCAGTGGTGCTCTGACGCTCCATGGTGTCCTGACCAGACCTCTCCTGTAAGTATAAATACCCCAAGCCATACATTCTATAATCCAATATTCTTTCAGCATTGCCTTAGAGATTTTCCCAATGAAGAATCCCCTGTTTGCCTGGAAATGTTAAGCAATCCCCTATTGAAAAACCACTGTTTGCCTCTGTAGATTTTTAGTATATATCTTTAAGCAAATGAATTAATTTCCCCAATTATTACACGAGATTTGTATACCAGTTCTCAGTACACGAGATATACCAGTTCTCAAGGCACTTTTCCCAGTGCCTTGAGAACTGGTATAGTCATAAAACAAGCATCTTGGGTGAAAGCGCTATATAAACATAATAAATACAAATAAATACAAGATACTGCCCAAAGGAATTAATCCTATTGTGATCTGAGAAACGAATTTGTCCCTATGTTTCATCTGCAGCTGTATTTTCCCAATGCATCTGTCATCATCCTAACCAAAAAACGATTTTCCTTTTGTGAGCTTCCCCCTTTCCCAGAGCCTGCCTGTCATTTTAAGCACCAGAAAAAACGAATTTCCATTTGCATCTTCTTTCCCACTGGAAGTGTGCCCAGCATCCCAAAAACGGATTTCCCCCTTCTGTTCTTCTTTCCCCATTGTGAGGTAAAAAAAACAAATTTCCATTTGCATTTCTTTTCCATTGCCCAGGTGTTGTATATCCTAAAACCGAGTTCCCCCTTGTGTGCTGACAAGTATTCTCTAAAAGCCCTGCCTGTATTTTTTAAGTATAAGCAAGTGAGTTCCCTGACTTTTTATTTCTTTCCCATAGCAGTTGTGAGAAATAATGAAAAACCCCTTTCTTCCATTGTGCTCTAAAAACGAATGTTCCCCTTCTCTGCTGGCACCCCATATTATTTCTGTGGACACCACCCCAAAACCGATTTCCCCCTCTATTCCTTCTCCCTGCCACTGCATTCCATTCAAAGGAATCAAGTCCAATTGATGTTTGGGGGTTCAGTGTTGCTGGGGGAGTGCTTAACACTTGTGCTATCATTGTTTGTTGAATTGTTCTTCTTCTGTTTTGTCATCAAAAAGGAAGTATTTCTGACATTATATCTTAACCTGGTTGCTTTATAGAAGTTCTTGCATTTTTGTGTTGCCACAACATTGGTGGCTGTTGTAATTGGTTGATTCTAATTTGACATCAAATTATATATTAATAAATATCTTATTGATACACACCAGCCTGGTTCCTTGTCCATTGTGACATGGGGTGTTTGTGGAGGGTGTGTGTGAGATAGGTTGGAGGCCTCCTCAAAAGAATCTGAGGTATAAAAATTAAAGCGTTTCTATTGTGCGCCACATTCATTGTAGGGGAAGGAGATCCCTGGTGTGCGTGTGCCGTGTAATAAACCATGACGAGAGTCATCACTGTTTTCCCGGCTGTGACATCCTCTCATGTGGCCAGGGGACGGCAGCCACTACCTGATCCTGACCCTCGGGGTGGCTATATGAGGGAAGATCACCTGGGGGTAAACAACCTCTGGGGAGATATCATGGTTTTATCGGATGTGACATGGTGTCCCCCATTTTCCCTTGAGGATAACCTTCCCATACCTGATACCCTCATGTCCAATTATGATGCGTCTCCTCATCCACCTCTGAAGGGTATTGAAAACCTTATTAAAAAAACCCATAGGCCAACCTTCAAAATCCGATCTGCCTCAGAAAATTTATGAAACGCTTTCTCAGGTTCCAAATAAAAGTCATCCAGGACTGACTTGTCCTTGAAAATCATTGAGAATGTTTACCCAGGTTTATCATACAAAATGTCAAGAATGAACTTCCTTCCCCATAACTACTGGAACAAAGAAGGGGAACTGAGCAATGCAGTGTGAACAAGAACACAAGTGGAAGGAGTGCTTTAGTTGTTGGACACACACACACCTGGGACCAGAAAATTTAAAGAGCAGAAACTGAGACTCGAGGTGTGCTGCTGGCGGGAGAGAGCTGCACCTCTCCGTGCAGAACATGAGACTGAAAGGCTGGGACCAGGGTAGTGGAGACAATGGGGTTGAGAGCCAAGAAGAAGAATGCTGCCACTAGAAGAGGGCAAGCTGTGGGAATGCCAGGAGCCGCAAATAGTATCCTGAGCATTTGCAGGTGTTAGAAAGGAGCATCTAACTCACCGGAGCCTGGAAATAAGCAGACAATCCCAGCAGAAGCTGCGAGAGACAGGAAAACTAAGAGAAGATGGTCATGAGAAAGAAAGTACTGAAAATCTATCACAGTGGGACCGTTGGAGGATCCAGGAATGCCAAAAAGAACCAATGAGTCCACCAAGAGACAGCAGGGATACCTTGGCATATCAGCGGCCACACCAAATGCAAGTAATTGAGAATAAAGAAGCTGAGAGAGAAAGAGCGAGAGAGCTTATTGTCAAAAGGGGAAATTCACTGCAAGTGAAAACCTTGCAGTTTGTCAATGTATACACTACAATTATATGGGAAACCCAGACAGGATAATATATCAAGCAGATACATTATCAAACAAAGTAAATGTGCAAGTCTGGAAGAGGGCACAGAGCCTGTATGATAATAAGCCCTTGCAGGTGAGCATGCAGGCAGTTACAAATGTGTGTAATTACAAGAAGCCCTGGCAGGAGAGTATACCCAGCAGCTTCACGTGTGTGATAACAAGAAGGCATGGCAGGATATTATTCCCGGCAATTACAAGTGTGAAATTCCAAGAAACCCTGTCAGGAGATGATACCAGGCAGTTACAAGTGTGTAATTACAAGAAGCCCTGGTAGGAGAGTATAGCAACCTGATACAAGTTTGTGATAACAAGAAGCCCTGGCAGGGGATTATACCAGACAGTTACAAGAAAGTACAAATGTTAAAGAGGTCCTGAGAAGAAATAGCAGGACTATTAAAATGATTGTGTTAAGCAGGAGAGAAGGAGCAAAACCCTGGCAGGAGAGTATACCAGGTATCCTGAAAAAGACAAAAGTAGAAAACCAGACAGTTTTTTATATCATTGTTGTTGCTGGACAGGAAAGGCATAAGAAACTGCTACTTGTGAAAATATCAGAAAGTGAGTAGGAATCCAGGGGAAGGGAGCTACCCCTGGAGCAAGAATCCCTGTCCTTGAAGAACATTTATGTTGGAGTTATTGAATCTTCCTTTATGAACACTTTTCTAAAACCACCCAAAGCCAAAGTCATTACCATTTACACCTCAGAATTTACTTCATCAGAGTTTGAGTGTCAGAATAGAACTTTGGACACTGGACAGTTATGTTTCAGACATGCTGACACAGACAGTTCCTTAGTTTTTGGTTTAGGCAGGGAAACTCCTCTTAGAGCAAGGTCAGAGAAGCATTTTCTCAACCACTATTATTTTTAATAAAAGTATTTAACCAAAAACATGACTCACTTGAAGAGAGGGACCTAAACATTGTTCTTAGGAAGAAGTTGTTGGCGTGTGTGATGGACATGGTGGTGACCAGTTCGGTGAAGTCTCAGATGAAGGTGCTGTTAGGTTTAAGTGGTCTGTAGATGAGATGGAAGGTGACTGTGTCCATCGGGAAGAATGGGAAGTGGCAGGAGAGGACTTCAAAGGAGCCAATGTTGTCAAAATCGAGTCTGGTGCAGGGCCACAAGGACTTGTGTATGACTGCAAGGCCTCTGCCTGTCTTGTTTGGTCGGTCTCTTGGTTGGATGCTGTAGCTGTTGGGGACAAGGACGTCTAGGATGTGGGTGGAGGTGGGTGTCAGCCAGGTCCCGGTGGAAAAGATGGCATCAAGTTATGTGTTATGATGAGGTTGGCGATGTCTGTTGCATGGGTGGTAGCTGAGCAGACATTGGCGAGCATCAACTAACATCTTGTGGATGGTGAGGGGTGCTGATGGGCTTGGGGCTGATGTGAGTGGGGTTGCTGCATTGCAGAGATCCTGCCTTAGAGGAGGGGGCAATGTTGTTGACATTGGTGTTGCCTCATGATGGTGGGGATAGCCCGTGGGGATGGAGGGAGAGAACACATGTCGGCACGTGCTTACCATTTGTCTGTGAAATGCAAGACAACATGTGACTTTACCTTGTACCTTGCTTCCACCTCAAAAAGACCTACATCAGCATTGGCACCCATTTATGAAGGTAAGCTAAATGAAGTGTGTCACTGTTATTGGCACTAGTAGTAGTCCTCATAAGGCTGAGGAGGCCACATTGCCATTGGTTCAACACAGGCCACTAAATGGCTCCGTAAATAACAATGCCATGCATGATGATAATATGATTGAAGTGTATGTCAGCCCAAAACATGTGAGTTATGAAAAAGAAGACGAATTGAGGAATCACCCAAAGGAGAAGTGTGGTCTAGTGGATGGGGATGAACAGCCACGGCAGCCACACCAAGGAGGAGGAATGCAGTACAAGATACTGGCTTCCGATGCATAAAGATATTGTGTAAACAGCAGGGACTGGAATTGATACTGGTAATGGGAACTTGCCCATTACTGTTACTAACAATGATGACCCAATAGTAATCATTGATGTAGAGATTTAGTTGTCAAATCAATTTTCAGTCTTGAGACAAATTACTGACAAACCACTAGAAGCCATCATAGAGAAGACATTGGGCCTCATTACGAGTCTGGCGGTAACCCTGCCGGTGCTTCCGGCAAGTTGCTGCCGGACTCACAACTCTTTACCGGCCCCTGACTTCCCAGTGCCACCAGGACATTACAAGTCCCGGTGGATCGGGAGGTCAGGCACCGGCAAATGCTTCTTAGTAGACTAATGTGGACATTGACATGCCAAAATATGTTCCATCTTCGGACAAAATTGTGACGTAAATATTGTATGGCAGGTCAGCCATCTAACAAGAGTGTGACGGTGGGCACCACCAAATACAGTAGTGAAAAATATAGAAATGAGTGCGAGGAAGATTACAATAAGGTATGGAGCACTGCAGTGAAAATGCCCCTGCCTGAAGGGCACCAATAACTATGACATGAAATACCCAAAGTCAATAAGACCCATCAGTGGATAATTTCCTACAACGATACACTAAAGATGCCCAGGTTTTGAAAATAACTTGAATTCATTCATGACTTGGATGATTCAGCAATTAATACATGGTAAACATAAAATCAAAGCTGCACAGCCAGCTTCTCGATCATGCCCATAGTGTCCGGACAATGCCATCCTTCATACGAGGAGTACGATATGTGCTGTGCTTGGAGGAAGGATCAGAGAAGAGACTGTGACAAATCAACTTCCGGGACACCAGAGGTCCAGGTATGAATATCGGTTTCTAAACCATCAATCAGCCCCACACCTCTAGTACACCAGAAGGGATCTGAACAGATTGGAAGCACAAGAAAATGATAAACCTCCTCCAATTTTGGTCATGTGGACAGAACAGCAGGGGTGTCCAGTCATAATATCGAATACAAAATGTCGAATGGCAAAAAAGTCGAATCAAAAATGTCGAAAAAAAAAATGTCGAATTATTTTTTTTTTCGATATTTTTTTTTGGGCTCTAGTTTATATAATAAAAATAGGTAAAAAAAAAAAAAAAAGAAGAAAAAACAGGGGTTGGGGGGGAACCCCCCCATTTCGAAAAAAAAAAAACGTCATAAAAAATAAATTCGACATTTTTGTTTTCGACATTTTTTTTTCGACTTTTTGACTTTCGACATATTTGTATTTGAGATTATGACTATAAACCAACAGCAGGCTTATCTCTGAAAGGTTGTGGATCATCGATTAGTTGCAACACCGTGAAAATACAATTATTACCCAATGATAAAAGGGACTATGCAGACAAAGTCGTGTAAAAATATCTACTTTTTTATTATCACAACAGACAGTTCTAACACACTCTGAAATACAACCCACCCTGTAAAGGAATGCAGAGGACAGACTGTTTCAAAGAAGGAAAATAGATGCACTCTGGATATTGACAGAAGGGTAGCCGGTATAGTAAATAATCGCAATAGTTCAAAGATACATGTTTTCAACACTAAGGGAGCAATGGGTCATAACATGTCACTAGGGGCCTTTGTGTACCTTTGTATACCTTGTGCTGTAGGATTTCTTGGTGCTCCACATGGTCGAGCCAGTTTCAGGGTACTTTGCAGCTTCTGCGACAGAGTTCAAGATGGAAGATAGCTGTGGAATCGTTGTCCCAGTGCTGGTCGGCATTTCTGAAGCACTGGTTGAAGCATCTCAGACTGCTTTAGCAACTGCGGCATAACAACAGTAAGCAGAGCAGGTGGTTGCAGCTCGAGGGGCTCGACTGGCTCCAGAATGTCCTTTAAGGCAGACGTTGATAGATGCTTATCGATGCACTTCTCCTAGCTTCTTCACTGTGATTGTGTCATCCTTTAAGGCAGACGGCCCAAAGCTGAGGAGTGTTACAGGCAGCTGCCTTGCCCTTGGTTTGGCTCAGAGACTCTCTGGCATTTCCCACCTAGGAAGCATATTGTAGAGCCTAGCAGGACATGCTGTGTGCTGCTGGGTACATGTTCTGGAGCTGCAGTGGGTCCTCTGGATTCAGTATCTACCTCTTTTCCCTGGGAGATGTTTAGGGGAGGGATCTTGCTTCCCTTCTTGGAGGTCCTGGCCTTCCTTCTCTGGCGGAAAATGTAAGGCAGACTGCCATAGGTCCAATAATGAGTTATTTGTGCTACTTGTTGCAAAGTCTTCCGATGATCTACCAAAATGGGTCACAGTTATTGGTGTAGGCTAAGCCTACCTTAATGAACCAATCCTGGGTCCCCACCAACAATCTCCTGTATACGTGAGGTCATAACCAGAGTGCTTTGCAACAGAAAATGTAAAGGTGTAAACATATAATACTAAGTCCCACCCAATTTCTTGTCTGTTGCGGATCAAAGGGTCTCTCTGGTTAATGGAGCTCTCTGTGGTTCCTGATTAAAGAGGCTGGTCTCCATTGAAGCTGCTGTGAGACCAGACTTTCTGTCTCCATCAAACCACATACTCCTACCTTCTGAATGGGGTCTCCCTGCAGGGATGACTACTGTAAACACACAGTCCCAGAGACATGACATTTCCCTGCCAATCGATGCTGCAGGTTGGAGCTGGCACCAGGTTGACTCAGTGCATATGAAAGGGTGTTGGGGGTTTCGTGTCTCCTTTGATAGCCTCTGCAGTCAGGCCCCATGTGGGCCTGTTTGAATTAAGCTCTAATTAATATGTGAATGCTGCTACCAGCTACATGGCTCAACAATAGGACAGGGGGATCCATGGAGCCTTTGTAAGTTAATTAGGCTTGCCATGGGAGAGGAAGGTTTGGCTTCCACTCTCTGGAGATGCATCGTGTACTCCACCTGTCAGATCCCAACTAAATTTGACAGGGGGTACTGTGCCTGTGGGCTGTGTCCACCCAGAGTACACAGGTCTATGTCCATCATCATGCGGTGAGCATAGGAAAATGTGTGCGGATCAGCTCCACACATGTTCCAGAGATTGATCTACTATCATTCAATTTCATTTAAAATTTCAAAAAAAACCCAGGCCAGCGCACACCCACCATGCAGATAGTCAAATTCCTCACAGAGACACAGGTCATTTTATCCCGTATCAGGCACGGCACCACACTGCTTATCTAATCACTCCACTCCAGCACGCCCACTCAGGAATGCAGTGCAGCCAGCATAGCTATTGTGCCCAGAAATGTCTTGGCAATGTGCCACAAGCATGAATGCCCCGGTGTCATCTAGCAAAGTCCTTGTATATTTCCTTACATTTTACAGTGCCCATGTGCTTAGAGAGGACAATGCAAGCGAAACTTGTAGGGGCTGCACCGGCAATGTGCGCTCCATTTGCACCCGCAAGTTAAATTCTGTTCACATTAGACCCAATATTGATAGGCTGGGTGGGGTGACGGCTGAGAACAGGAGAAATATCAGAACAACGTTCATGTAATTTGCAGTTTGACACAGGAGTGGCTCTGCCAGTTTGCGGGAATGTGCAGGGCAGCAGATCAGCAGCAGAGGAAGGAGAAGGAGCCGTGCCCCTTCCGCCGAATTGAGCGAGTTTCCGCCTGGCTCAGGCTTCCTTCCCCTTCCTTTGCAGTTGAGACTGGCAGAGCCCGTCCTACGCCAAGTTGCAATTAAATGAATATTCGGATGTCTTTGCTACTCCCAGCCGCGATTTTAAAAGAATTTAATTTGTGGGTGCGAACTGCGGGAGGTGCAAATTACACGAGGCCCTCTACACTCTGCGCATGCCTCTTAATTTACTAAGAACGATACATGCATCATACGCGCTTTGAACCCATAAATGGCCCTGTTAGCGTACTATTAACAACGTGAATTTGAAAATTGTGCTGTAAAACAGTGCACAGACCTCAAGTCAATTAATCCGTTTTTGAGGCTTTAGCTCTCAGCCCATGTCTGACGCCCAATAAAAACAAATTACACTTTCCTGCTGTGTTATGTGGCCCATCGGGGGCTGCTATGGGCATGCATCAGGCCCCTGTGGTGCTATGTCAAATCAGCACCTTAGAGGGTTGTTGGGAGATAGGTGCTCACACGGTGTGGCTCTGCAGGCCGAAATGAGAGAAGGACCAGTCATTCCTCATTGGGAGTCTGCAGCCGTTCTATCAGAGTGCCTGCAGGGCGCTTTTTATTAGCTTGGGCAATGACACAGTCATGGCCCATGTTAAAAGGGCAATACACATGGGAGGGACACATTCCCTTAAAGGGGCAACACACTCGGGAGGGTCACACACCACATTATGTATTGAAATCTTCAACAAAGAAAAAATAAAGACAAAACTGAACTTGAGTTCGTACCCAATGGAAGTAGCTCTGATGCAAGAGGTATGCGAGACAGGAGGGTGGGCAAAGGCATGCAGGACGGGTCTATCTGTTTTGTTCCCATATGCATTCTGGCTGAACCCTTCTAATTGAACATTGTCTGGTTTCAATGTAAACATTCCATGTGCTTATATGGGTAGTCCTCTGCTTATATTGAGTCACCCCCATTCAATACCTAACTGGGTTTCCCTCAGTATGTTTTCCAATTTAATTTTGTAACCAACCAAAATGCATGTGGGGGTTTCAAGGGAGTGGTACTCCTTTCTGCTTTGTTTTTTTCAGCTTATTAGCATGCACTCATGCAGGACTGGGCATCATCTGAGGTCTGGGGGTATCGGTGGTTTTGGGCATCCAGAGCCAGGTGGTATCTGAGGAAGAGGGGCATACATGGCGGGGAGTCGTGCAGGGCTGGGAGAATCATGTCAGGTTAGTGTTCATGCATACCTAACTGCCACGTAAAGTTTAGGCCCGGGCTGTGGACACAGATGAATTGTTGGCATCTTGGGCATGGCTTCTTTAGGACTGGAGTCATTCGGAGGTGGGGGACATGCAGTGCCTGGAGCATATTAGATTGTGGTACCTGAGGATTATGGGCTGTCTGGGCTTTAGGCACTTTTAGGGCCAGGATCTTCACAGGGTTGAGGCATTAAGTGCCATGGGCATGCAGGGCAAGGGGGATCTGATGCTAGCCTCTGATATGTGTGCCATTCAACGACTTATGGCATACATGGGTAGGGACATGCAGGTCAGGACTGCATTTGAGTCTGGGGACTTCTGCTCCCTTCTTTTATTTGCAAGGCAAAGTACATAAAATCATAACATTAGCTCCAATCCCTACATACATGGGTTAAGTAAACGTAAAAAGAGAGTTTTCACATATAAAAAGTTACATAGGGCTCCAATCCAGTGGCATAGAGAGGGCTGTGCCCTGATGCGTAAGGCCTGACCTCAATTCCACTGTCAATTTGCCCAGACCTTCTACGTAACATGCAGGGGAAGAGATGAGTCTGACGTTAGCAGTGCCTGCTATTCATGAGTAAATTCAATACTTCTAATTGCAGGCACATTAACGCACACCCTTAAAAAGATCAGACACAGGTGTTGCTAAGGCAGGCACGGCAACAGGCGTGCTCGATGTGAGCTCTGTTAGACAGTGCGTGTCTCCAGGGCAGGTCTTTGCATCAGACCGTGCAGGCGGCTGCCTTACGTGCCAGGCTCTAGGGGGCGCATGTCCAACTCCTCCAAAAGGGCTCCCACACCACCACCATGCATGATGCTTGATGCTTGATGCATAATGCTTGATGCTTGATGCTGCATCATTTAATTTTATTGTGCTCAAGTTAATTACACTACGTTACTACCTACAAACAAAAACACGTGCTACTCCAAAGCAGACTCAGTGGGAAAAGCCATCCTAGCAGTGCACCTGGGGTCTCCATGGCATTTTAATGATCCTGCTGAAAAGCAACTTTTGTTGCTTATCAGTTTTTCGGGCAGGCCTGACCACACATGCCTCCTCCATGCCTCCTCCTCCGTGCATGCGCGGCAGTCAGTGGTGATTGTTTAGCTGACTGGGATTTTCAGTCAGCTCATACTTCGACTGGACAGCAGGGACCGGAAACTCTAAATATATTAATCGCCATCAGGCTCGGAAGATCAAGACCCAGGCACAGGAGCAACAATTCCAGTCAGGACAGAACTTAAGAGGAGGCCAAGTCCCAGTGAAGCCCACTAGCCGCACATGATGGGATTGGAAATACACCATACAGTGCTTATTGATTGGGTAAGACTTTGGTTGCACCCCACGATCCCTCTCGTCCATACAAACATAAAATATACACAATGGGCCTAATCAAAGTTTGGCGGTAGCCTTGCCGGTAAAACTGGCAGGCTGCTGCCGAACTTGCAAATTTTACCGGTGCCCAGGAATGGGCAATTACCAGGTGATTACGGCCCCGCTGGACCCAGTATTTGCCCATTCCCGGTGTGCCTGTAAAAAATGCTCACCATTCCCCTTGAGCCACATAGGGCTCAATGGGAACGGGGAGGCCGGATGCATCAGCACCATTCAGAATCATGCCGGTGCATCCGACATGCTCGGCTCATGGGTGCCGGTCTGCCCGCCAGGTCCGACCTGGCGGGCGAAAAGGCACCCGCGAGCAGGACTCGTAGTTTGCCGGTCCGGTAACTATGGTACCGGCAAGCTTACCGGTACCGTAGTTACCGGACCGGCAAACTTGTAATGAGGCCCAATGTATAATCCATACTGCCACTGGGCTTCCATTCCAAACGTTGCAGACTGCAAGTGCATTGGTATCGTAATCGCACAGCAAATTAAGCCTGCGATCTGCAGATTTCTCACCTTGTGTTGTGTCGGATGCTGGTTTTCCAGTCCTGTCTGCCTGGTATGAAATAAAGACAAAGTGGTGTATGCAAAGCCATTCATGCTTCGGTAATGTAAGTGTGTGACATCACTGAAAATAAGGCCATCCCCTTAGCCAGGAGTGTGCTCAGAAAATACACCATCCAGTGTTTGATTGGGTAATGGTTAGGTTGTACCCCACAATCCGTCCCCACCATAAGAGCTTAAAATATGACATAGTGTATTCCGTACTGCCAGTGCCACAAGCACTGGGCTTCCATTCCAAACAGTGCAATGGTATCGTAATCACACAGCAAATGAAGCATTAGGAAGGTCTGAAGTTGCGTGTGCAGATCTCTAACCTTGTGTAGTGTGGAATGTTGGTTCTGCGGTCCTGGCAGGCTGCCACCCACTCTCTGTCTCGTCCTACTTCACCCCACTCGCCCCTAGACAAATTGCTCCTGTGCCCCTGTAGCCAAACCAACTGAGATGAGAATGTATTGCAGGAATAGGCAGTAGGTAGTTTTATGTCCTGGGGGTTATTCTGACAGTACAATGTTTGGAATGTCAAAATTAACTTGCAGGATTAAAAGCACTAATTCAGTTCCCTAAAGCAGGGTTTTGCTTGATTCTTGCAGTACAAGGCAGACAGAGCTATGCATACATCGGGACATACCACAAGCAGTGACAACCTACATTCATTATTCTCCTTTTAGGTATGCAATATTCTACCAAGCTAAACTCAGCCTCTCCCTTCCCAGCCTGGCCCTCTCGTTTCAGTTACTACAGTTTTACCAGCAAGCGAGACGATAGTGTAACACTTGTCTTCTGCAGTGAGTACATTATAGATTCTGCTTGCGCTCTACAAAGAGTGTCATATTATCTAGGTGCTGTAATGGTATCCCCCACAGCGGGACGAGGACGTGGAATAGAACAGAGGAACTTTTAATGTATGGCTTCCTCATCAGAGATATCATATACCATATGCATGTAATTTATGTAAATGGTAATTTTTAAATCTTATTCCAGTGGCGTGATAGAAAGACCCAGTGTAGATTTTCACTAGTACAGCAGGTAAATGGGCCCCCGCGGCATCACGTAAGTGAGTAAGTCAACCCCCACCCCCTAGTGAATGGACCTAGTTCTGTGCTGAGATTTATTTCAGGCAGACCAGATCTGAACTCTCAGTACAGGAGACTGGCTTCTGGGTCATGCCACTGCTCTAGATAGGAATCTTTTAAGATCACTGCGAAAGAGGGTGGTGAACTGTGGTTTCTGAGGCCTCTGTAATTTACATCGGTGGTGAATGAAGCCTGAAGGACTCCGTACCTAGCGAAGGCCACTGAACGCTAGTACAGGGATGGCATCGGGGTCGTTCACCTTTTCAAATGAAGGTGGTCTCGGGCCTCCGGGGCCCCACAGCAACTGCCCCCAGGTTGCCGGTCAGCAGTCTTGCAATATATTTATTTCTAAAGCTACGTTTTTTCGTTCCACTGGATATACAGAAGTGTTATCACCTCAGTGTCGCCTAACACTGGTTCCTCCACATCAGCCATTTGCTGACAAAGAATGTTTTAGAGCTCTGCAATGGGCATTTTGTGTTTATGCTCTCTGGAGGCTGACCATCTAATGATAATCGGCGGCTATTAACTTTATCTTTGTCACCATTGTAATGTAAGCACCCCACGGATCCTGCAGACTGTTTTCACTCTAAGCAGGGGGCCCACAACCATCATGTTGAAATGGGCCCCCACAAATCTTAAGCCAGGCCTGCTTGAGTAGAGTGGTCACCAATCTACAGTGTGAGTGCCTCTATTTTTATAATGGGTTGACTATACCTTGTACGAGAGCAGAGTGTTCGGTAGGGAAGTTTCACAAATACAGTAATTATAATGATATGTTGTTTATATAGAGCTTTCACCAAAACACTTTACATAGAATATATACAGTAACACCCAACCAAAGTTGGTACTCTAAAAAGCTGACGTATATATGAAACAAAATACCATGAAGAAGCCTTTTGTTACACCATGCAGGCCAACATATTTATTCCAGTCAAGGGATGATAGGCCAGTCCTGTGTTTAACTTTGCAGTCTGGGACGTGTAGTCCTGGATTCCCCATTATAAATCCAGGGCTACAGGTCCCAGAATGCAAAATTAAATCCAGACTGGGCTATCATCTCCCTAATAGAATGGATAATGTTGGCATGCATTGTACAATATGAACTGAAAAACGTCTAGTCTCTTGAAATTTTGACAGATAAATCACGTGTCCAGGATCACACACTTTGCAGTGAAGCTGGCATTTGAGACCAGTCTGTAACTTAGGCACTAAGCACATTTTCTCATGTCTAAGTGTTAGAAATGTGTGCTTATGCTTGGAATTTGCAATGTCAAAGTCAAGAAAAGTTACTCTTTGAACACATAATACATGCGCCATTCTAAGACTATCACCTAGTATCGAATGTATGCATTTTGTATTACATTTCCAGCTAGTTTTTTGAGTGCCCCATCAACAACATTTGTAACATACCATTTTTATTGTTGTCATTTTAGGGAACTGGGGGGCACCAACGATGCTTCCCGCCTGGGGCGCAATCTGGTCTAAGACTGGCCCTGCGTGTCCCAACACCCAATCCGGCCCCAGGGGCATAGGGGGGGGGGGGACAGGGGACACCTTGGGAACTTTGCTTTTTTAATATATTTATTTTTTTTTATTCAAAGAACTACTTGACATTTTACAACATAAAAATAGCAGTACGTATTAAATTACATAAATCATCACTATATAAAACAAGAGAAAAGAAGAAAATAAAACAGAAGAAAATTAAGAAAAAGAAAAGCAGTTCAGAGTATAAAATCCTCCCAGCGATGGACTTTTATAGAGATCTTTCATAATATTCTCACCTGCGCTTTAAGTCAGATGCTTTATGGAATTTGGCCAACCCATCCTATCCTATTCCTCTTGAACCCTCAATGATGGAACTTGAGTTTGCCCCTTTACAGCAGTGTATGGGCTGCAATCATACCTCAGCACCATGGTATTCAATGGATTTACGTGGATAGAGGAAAAAGAGCTGTTGTGAATCTCGAGGCTCTGCTTTATTTTTTTCTAGGTCACCCAGATGGCTTATGGTGGCCTCTATTAAAACTTGTCTACAACTCATTATTCAGCTGGTGGTGGGTACTAAAAATGCAGTTGCATCCCTATTTTAAAACAAGCGGTGGCAACGCCAACCATTTGGGCTTTAATGTAGGCATGGAAAAGGCACTTGCCAAGCACTGCCATAGTGGTATTAGGTACCCACTGATGGTGGCAGCTGCAAAATGGTGCAAGTACCTGGATGTTTAATAGAAGTGCCTGGCTAATGCCCAATACGTATACACAAGCAAACGCTTGCCATTGCTGGTTTTTAGCAGGACTTCATTGAAGGAAATGCATAGTGCTAATAGAGTGGCTGAAGGCATCCATGGATAAGACATTTGTATTACACCAGTAGTATGTTGCCAGCTCCAATTAAGTTATTAACCACACAGGGCTTTGTAGTAAACATCCCCAAGTCAGTGGCTTTATCTAAACCAGAACTGGCACTTTACGTGCCCTTTATTGATCATTCTAGTGTTTTTTTAAAGGAATAGGTTATGGCGTAAAATGAGTCTGCTGCCTGTGTGGCATCCATCCACCAAAAACCCATGAAGGGTGCTAAAATAGCCCAAATACCATGATGCTGTGTCGCAAGGCAAGATGCCACACACCCTGGCACCAGCTCCCACTACAGGAAAGGTCAGAGGTGAATATATACCTCATTTAAGGTTAGTTCTAACTTCAGACCTAGGCTGCAGGTAGGATTGAGTGAAAAGGGTGTTGATGCAGGAACAGCCTGCTGTGACTGTCTCTTCCTGGAGAGGAACCAGACAGGAGTGCAGATGACACTGGAGCAGTGGGAGAGTGTCGAACCCGAGCTCCCACGTTCCCTCTAATAGAACCTCCCCATGCCGGCCTGCATCTGGGAGAGGGGGCCACTGTGTGTATTATCAGGCCCAATCAATGTGCAGACAGATATGGTGTAGTGTATATATCTGCAATTATTTCAACAAACGACTTCTAATCGTCCTCCTGCAGGCCTCGTGAGCTTGGATAAAGCGTTAGAAGAAGACGCATTTGTGACTGCACCCTTTCCTTTATCTGGGAAAATGAGGCGAGCCACCATTTTTCCTTGTACAAATCTCCCCTCTGTACCCTTCTCTACTCCACATTCTTGTCTGCTGTACACCCTTTTCTCCAAAGTCCCTTCCATGCACCCCACACCAAGTCACTCCTCTGACACACTTCCCTCTACAATTTCTCACTTGTCTGTACTTCTCTCTCATTTGCAAAACCCAAAGCACCTCCTATGCCATTTCTGCCCTAAACCACTCTCCCTGTGTTCTGGTCTTTCCTGGACCCCTGTCTCCCCAGCACACACTGGTCACCCCATGCTGCAAACCATCCCTACCTTTCATCTGCACTCTATTCCTCTTCCTATCTCTCCCCTCCCTTGCTCCTCTCTTTTTCTGTCCTCTGCACCCTTTCTACCCTTTTTCACTTTGCAGTCCCACACTCTACTGCAGCCCAGTCCCCCCCTTCCCATTCCCCCATGGCCAGCACCCCGAAACTCTCATCTGTACACTTACTCAGCACTTTCTCCTCAGTCTTCAGAGCACCCTCAATATCCTGGCTTACATTTCACAGGTTGTCTCCTGCAAGCCTTGCTGACGAAACCACTCCATATTGCTTCTCAGAATAAGCTGGAACAGGCATGCCAGATCCATGACCTTAAAAGGGCCCATTGATACCTGCAAGCATTAACTCTTAAGAAATAGTCAGGAGCATGGATATTTGGAAGGGGGGACAGACACAGAAGTCCCTAAATCCACGTACTGCCGAGGCTCTACCCCGGATCACACTGCAACCACTCAAGTACACTGACAGAAATAGCCAAGCTGAATAAAACAGGGTGAAGCTTATCCAAGACCTTCAGAAGATTAGCGCTTGATTTCTTTTGAGTGATGCACAGGATGGGCACCAACAAATGTTTTATTTTGGGCAGGTACAGAGTTCAGGTCTGGGCTGGTAATAGTTTGTTTAATGGAATATAATAATACTTTGGTCATAGCGCTTCATGCTAGATGCTTTCAGCTTCTAGGCAATGTAATAGCAGGTATTATTACCCTCATTTGAACGGTATTGAATTCATGAAAGATTAAGTGGTTTGAACTAGCGAAATGCAGGTAGCCCTCATGTCAAAGACCAAACTTTAGGTGTGGTACCATCCAAACCTCAAGCAGGTTTGAGTTGGTGGGAAGAGGTGGAGGGGTGTGCCTTAAGTCCTACTGATATTAGAGTATACATCAAGTGTTTTCCCTTGCCTACCTTAGACACTACTATGGAAAAGAGCACACATCCCACGTAGCGGGCCTTCTTGAGATTGTCTCATCCTCATTTTACTTTACATGGTTACATTAGGATTTTTGTATACAATGTTAGGCTGATATCTCAGGCAGTGTCTACACTTTGCAAACCAGGCCTGGGGTACAGGGACATCTTGGACAAAATCCAGTCTTTGCTAGATTGTGTGATCCTGGGCGAATCGTGTGACCCCCTACTGTGCATTATCTTCTCTATAGGTTTACTTCGGATCACCTAGAAGTGACTCAGTTGGCAGTGTATACTATAACGAAATGCCTCAATCGTAAATGTTCTAACAGAGTTTCTTGTTGCTCCATGCTAAGCATGTTGAGTGAGTGCGAAGAGGGACAAAGTGTCACAGCAATAGATGTCACCTCCAGCTGGAGGACCGGGTCTCATTTTATAGATACATTCATAGAATGTGTAATTTTTTTTGCAGAGAAACATGTCAAAGTAACCTGACAGTTTAGGGGCAGTAGTGTAAGCAGCAAAAATAATCGTCACAACCTTCTCCTTAAAAAAGGCAATACATAATATATTAAACAGTGTTGTGCCTGGCATTTGTATAGAAACTGCATGTACATGTCAAAACTTTTAGGAAATATTTCCATTTATGTGTAATTTTCCCTCCAGTTGTGTACCCCCAACCTTTTGCTGCTGTTTAACACCATATTCTGACTTGTTGCAACTTTTCTGCAATGTACCTTCCAGTACAGTGCACTTGGGACTCTTAGTCATTTCCAAAGGCCTTAGATACTCTTGAAGGATTTTTTAGGAGATGTGCAGATGTGTCATGGACAGGGCTGGTGGCAGCTTATCTTTTCATATAATTTTAACCCTTTCCTGCCAGGTAAACCATGATTACCACATTTGGCACAAATAGGTGGCCTGGCTCCAAAATGGCCATGCCATGAGGTTCTTTGTCCTGTCCTTTGGGCATCTTTCCCCTTGGCCTTCCCCAGGTCGAGCCAACCTGGGTCAGTCCTTATTTGGGCATGCATTTTCCCATGAAATGCCAAGCTTTTGCGGGCTTCTGCATGCCTTGTGTGTGTGCCTCCAGGATGTGGGCAGGGGTGTCTGTCCCCAATACACATCCTGGGTGCCAGAGAGTCTGGAGTGCTGTGAATGCCTGAGACCACTGTGGGATGTGATTGGTCCACCTATGGTATGCCTGAATATGAGCAGATCTCCCATTGGGTCCTCCTCGTTTTGGCGCAAAGGAGATTTTGGATAAGACAAGCCCCCAAACAGCCATACCATGTCGATCTCTGGAGTTCTCACTGAACGAAGGATAGGATCCAAGTATCCTGAAGCTAAGAAGCTGAGTCAAGGAACCGCTGGTGACCTGTTGGAAGGTTTGGCACCCTGAGGCCGCTGTCGTCCTGTGGGACCCCGCTGCATCTGGTCCCCTACAAGGTCTGCGAAGACACTTCGACCGATTGGTATAGTGGGACCAACTATCCTCGGCACCTTCACCAAAACCTGCAAGTAAGCTTTCTCGGAAGTGTCCCTGGGCCAACCGGTGGACTGACCAGCTTACGCAGGACCTTTGCTCTGTCTCTGCCACCGTTTCGAGGAGGCCTTCGAAACTTGGTATACTGCTAGCTCTGTGTTCACGTTACCGTCACACTGAATTTCGTACACTTGGCGTTCCCAGGTCTGAAGTGAGACGAGTGCGCCAGAACCGGAGCATATGCAGTTACCGTATCACCCAGCCATGGTGACGATCTTTGCAGGTGCGCTGCATTCGTGCCCCTCTTCCCCCTGAGGCCTGCTGCAGTGAAACTGGCCTGATCCATCCATCAGGAGTGGAGAAATCGCCACTGTCCCGTTTGGGAATCATTGCTGTATCTTTGTTGCTGAAAGCTGCAGAGCCGCCAAATTGCTGCACTTGAACCTGCAACTGAAGTAAACGCGACTGCTGAAGTTTGGTCCAGAGTGCACCGGGGGTCGGTGAGTAATCGCAACCCTACCCAGTGGTCCCTGGTGCCACGATCCATTTTTACACACGAGTGGCCCCTGTGGGCCCCTCTCCTGTCCACTGCTAGTACAAACTAGCGAACTATTCCCAACTCTTGGAATCGACTATGCCCTCAAGTGGAGACCCTCCTCGAATAGTGGGAACCTGTTATTCATCGCCTCACCCACCTTCCTGAGCTGCTAGAGGCCCCTGAAGAGACCCCGTTTTGCCCCTTGGAACTACTGCGTGCGCTTGCATTGCCTGTACTTTTGAGCATTAGGCTCATCTCTTCTTAGGGATCGGACTGCCTCTTAGTTAGGAGTGTGTTGGATGTAGAAGGGGCTAAAGACTATTTGCACTGCCGGTTTCCTTCCCCTTTGGGTTGTGGACCCATTTTGTGCTTTAACCCTTTAGACCCCATTGGTCTTGTACATATGTATTTTGATGGTATTGTGTTGGTCTAAATAGTATTACTGTGATTTGATTGTGTGTTTGAAACTCAAAGGTCTTGCAATACATGTATGTGTATTTTTAATATATCTACACCTGACTGGGAGTGATTTGTAAGTGTCCTTTACTCTGTGTGCTCATTGAGGTCTTTCAGTCACCCTCACCCCTCCTAAGACCTAGTCCTGACCGCTGCCAAGCTAACTTGATTGGTCTGGCTTGCCCAGAAGGTTACCCTGTTCCAAAAAACTAGGTTGGCCTCCTGAACCTCTGCCCACCTGGTCAGAGTTCAGAAATACATCTTAACAAATACCAGCTCCCATTGTGCACCCTTGATCCGCCGCTGTATCGGTGAATTGCCTCCATATTTTGTTTGTGCAGCCTTGCAAGCCTGTGTTGGCCAATGCGTGGAGCTTAAATGTGAGCCCTGGCTGCCCAACAGTAAGGAACAAACAAAGAGCTGTTCCAATGTGATGTTCCTCTTTGGCAGGAACACCCTTTCATGAATTGAAAAACCTGAGGGCGGCAGGGCCTCAGGTTTTTCAATTCAGTAGTGTTCCAACGTCAGATATACAGTTTCTAAACATGCGTGGTGCATTGCAAACTGATCAGGGAATCATGGCCTCTTAAAGTTTCATCATGAAACATTAAGAGGCCAGGATTCCCATCAGTTTTGCAACGTGCCGCATGTGTATAGAAACTGTATATCTGACGTTGGCAGTGTCACATTCCCTTTAATAAATCCTCGCCATCCCGCCCTGCACCTGGGATAGGGGGGCCACGCCACTTGACTTACCTTACGGTAGCTGAGGTCTCAGGTGGAGGTCGAGTCGCAGTCAGACTCAGAGTCTGTCTCACTCTGTCTCCCTCAATAACACACGCTGTCCCATAGTCAATGGAGCACAGGTCGCTGCCTGGCTTCTCCTTCATTCTGGAAAAACAAAGGCTGAGGCTGTGCAGCAGTACACTGCGCAGGCAGGGCACGGGCAATTTGTTCCCCGGCTTGGGCTTGTTCATTAAGTGTAGGTGTGGGGCACCGCAGCAGAAGTTGCAGACAGTCTACTTTTAACCTTTGCATGCTGACATTGTATTTTACATGCTGCAGATACTTGCCTGGTGTTCCAGGGCCAGCTAAACCACCTGTCCCTTCAAGATGGCCGAATTCAGATGTTAGTAGTGGTGATCCCGCTAAAAGCAAATTAGATCACATATATTTTGGTGGTAAAGAGGGATTACTAGTCCGCCCACCCCTTTCTAGATTATGAAAAACCTTTGGATTTTCGTGAGGGTGAAGTTGATCCCAAGTAGAGTACTGATGGCACCACTCAAACGAGGTTGATGTGAGAGGTGTGGTGCTTACATTTTGACTTTGCGTAAACACATTTTGGAGAAATCTTTATTATATTTTGACCAGTTTGTCAGGGGCACAATGAGGCCATTCTAGTCGGCACCATTTGAGAATGGCCTTAAGTACTACCTTGTAGGAAGCCTGCACATGTAAATCTTCCCCATTTCAATGTCTCTCATTTTACAGTTCTAAGCGAGATAAAGGGCTCTGTTGGGCACATGTGACATGTGATTGACTCCTCCTCTTCTCTACTGCTCTTTAAGAGGGACATGTGTATAATAATGGCCACCTGGGTGCATTGCCTATGTACAGGGGCTGCCTTCCACATAGGGTAATGCTTTATAAAACCCATGCATTCATACATTACACAATTCCGTGGCAGACATTTGATGACCGTCAGAAGAACAGAGGGTTATGTAGGCACACCCAACATGTAACTGCCCTAGCCCTAGCACAGTCTCAGAAGTACCAGAATCTATAATACTTCTGGAATATTATAAATCAGTTTTTCTTTTACTCCCCGCAGAAAGATACATGGATGCACCCGATCCACCTGACCTGACACGTGACTGTCTCTACTCCGACAACTCCGCCTTACAACAACAGCATAAGAAATGCACGCATTTCAATATTATGCAACCCCCCTCCACCTACCAGTGCAGTGCTGCAGTTCCATTATCCCCTCCCCCTTCTCTCTCCTGGCCATGTATCGCCCCCTGTTTGTACGAGCATCATATGCTGGTTCTCCAAATATTGGACTATCTGAGTATTGTATAGTGCCAGGAATATACAAAAGGGCAACAATATCGCCACATGGGGAAACATTTTTCTTTTAGGACTAGGCTCGTCTTTCAGGGTGAATAATTTGTAATCAAAATGCTTCTAAAAATATCTCACAGGAGGTGACACAGAGTGTCGGCATGGCAACTGATGTGGCCAAGAAGGGACAGCAACACTGACACAGCGGCCTGGCAAAAAAGCGCACCCTGGCATTGACTGGCCAAGGTAGTGGGGGCATCCATGGCAGTGGCATGTGCAGCTCTCCATGCAGAGGCAATGGAGCACCCGGAGAGGGCCAAGGGTGGCATCACTGCAGTGGAAGGGGGGGTGGACAGCGCACTGGTGCCGCTGTGGCACTGCATGCAGCGGGGGGTGGTGGCTGAGGCACCTTGTGTGGCAGTGCATGCATTGTGGCGAAGGGGGAAAGGGAGAGGCAGGTCCGGCAATGAGACATTGCCGCATTAGGTTGAAAGGAGTCAGAGGGGTGTGTGTTCTGGCATTACATGCGCTTGATGGGGGAGAGAAAGGGTGTGTCTTCACACAGTGCGTGTAGTGGGGGGTTCAGTGAAATAGATGGGCTGTGTTTTGTCACTGCATTCAATTGTTAAATGGAGCTAGGGTTGCGTGTGTTCTGGGGGTGCTTTCTTTAGGCGTTGCATGCATTATGTTGAGGAGTGCGGGTGATCTAACAATGCATGCATTGGGGGAAGAATGCTATATGTGTGTGTGTGCTGGCACTGCATGCATTGTGGAAAGAAAGGTGGGTTTTGTTGGGACACTGAATGCAGTGTTAAAAATATGGTGTGGTCTGCCACTGTGTGCGAGCAAGGAAGATAGAGCGATTGTGAACAGGGGCAGTCAGCAATGCGCCCCCCTTCCTCGCCACATCCCTTAACCCAGGACTGCTGCGACAAAGACACCGGATGAAAAGGTGTGCGTGCTCTGGCACTGTGTGTACTGGGCAGCAGGGAGAACACCCGGGGTGCTTTGTCACTGCGGGCTAGGGGTGGGGGAGTTCTGGTCTGGGACCCAGTGATGTGTTTTATGGCACCACAGGACAGGGTCAGACTGGGACAAGAAATAGGCCCGGACTCCCAAAAAAGGTGGCCCACCCCTCGCCTCAAAAAAGTGTTCCACCCCTCACCTCACGACCCTTGACCTCTGATGACATCACCAGAAGTGATGAAACACAACCTTTCACCCCTTGACACCCCTTGACAAAACAGGAAGTGGCATCAAATAGCATTGTTCTTAAGTACACTACAAACAAAAGGGTTATGATTTACATGGTTGTGATATAAATTTCATACAAGAATGGATTACCATATGTATCATTAATATCTGTGTGTGTAGATCCATATTGTCAAATAACTGTGAATGCAAGCAGATGTCCAAGGCCAAATGATAATATGTTATTGTATAGCACTTATGCTTAAGCTCTTTTTTATAGAACAAATATGCATACAATATCACCCAGCCTGAGTTGATACTCATTTATCGACCTAAGAAGGATGAAAGGCTGAGATGGCCTTGCTGGGATTCGAACCTGCAGATCACACACACATCTCAGCAGTGAGCGCTCAATCCACTGAGCTATCATATCGGCTATAGTAAAATGAGCACTTATTCTGTAGTAGATACCATTTAACTGGTAACTGAGATTTAACAGCAGACCAGTTAAGTTCATCTGCAAAATAATAACTTTTTTCAAATCTTTTTTGTTTTTGACATTTTTGTTTTTCAAACAGGCCCAGGCATGGGCAGAAACCGGCCCCCACTCCCCAGGGACGATTTCGGCCCAGCCACGGGCCAAAAGGCTGAGGGGCTATTCCAACCCTGCCACAGGAATGCAACACACACGTGGCATTGAGGTGAATGCGCTAGAGACACACATTCTGGGGGGGGGTAAAAGCTATTATATCCCCCCCCCACATAAAATTGTGGGGCGATTTGTCCTCCCTCATCCCCCCATGTCCTGCGCCCATGACCGGCCCACACTGCCTGAAAGTCACCTTGAAAGGCACCAGAGCTTGCCGGCTATCCCCAGGAGCTGCTGTACCATCCTCTCTGCAAGACATCGCTGGGAAATAGAGAGTCCTCGGCTATGGTGCTGTCTATACCCACGTGAATCCAAGAAGGCACCTGTTGTGACCTCAGCACGACAGCAGAGGGTGCGTGCTGGGTCACATGGTGAATGGTCACATGTGCTATGACCAAGGAATAAAAGGGCTGAGCGGTTTCCTGCTCGACAGTTGCAGCAACACTCAATCCTGCTGTCTGTGTGGTTCTTTGCCCCCGACGCTGCCCATTGTGCTATGTCCCAGGTAGGCCTCCCTGCACCATAGTGCACGACAACCACCATTGGGCCAGATAGGCTGACCCCATAACGGCGCCTCATGCTACATCCACTCGAGAGCCGCAATTTCTTACCTGGCGATAAGCTTGGCGCCAATTGCGGGGGCGGCTTGCTCTCTCCTCCCCACATGACTGTAGACTGATGCCTGACTGCAGTGGGTCAAACTAGCCTCCATGATCTCCTTCTGTGTCAGGGCAGATGCTGAAGCCTGACATTGGGTTTCCCTGTGTTCCCAGCCCCCCATGTTTTTGCACCCTTGCAGGGCCATCTTGGCTGCAGCGCAGGGTTCAGCTGTTGGTGGGGTGACTCCCCCAGCGATCAGGAGTGACATAGGCTGGTCGGAGAGGCAAAAGGCTGATGTATTTAATACAAAATCAAGTGGTTTGCTATTGAATCCCCCAGCCGCAGCAGAACCATCAGGTCTTTGCCTCGCTTTGCTCTGATAATCTGCAACATGGCTACAGGGAAATCTAAGAGGAAAGATAAAATCTTGAACTACAACACGCGCAACGTCAGGTAAACAGGGTTCATCTGCCCAGGAGGTGTCCAGACCTGCCTCGCATTAGAGGGATCCAGTGGCGGCAGCTTTGGGACGTATTGAGAAAACAATGGGCTTCATCACACGGTAGGCGGTAAGGGTTTACCGGTACCGGTATTTTACCGGTACCGGTAAACCCTTACCGCCTTACTACGAGGTCCCTTTGTGGGTTGGAGAATTTAACGCCTGCTTTTTGCAGGCGTTAAAAACCAACCCGCAAAGGGACCAGGGAGCTAATTACGGTACCGCAATTTGCGGTGCCGTCATTAGCACCTTCCCCATTCCCATTATGCCCTATGGGGCAAAAATGGGAATGGGGAAGGGCAATGGGGGAAGGGGGAATAACCGCCCCACCAACCTTGCAATAGGGCAGTAATTCCCCTTTCCACCAAGGCGGTGCCAGTATTTTACCGGCATGGACCAAGGTGCTAATAGCACCTTGGTCCACCGCCATCCGTGTAATGAGGCCCAATGTCGTGCATGGAGGGTAAGTTCGACAAGCTGAACGAGAAAGTGGCACAATTGGAATCCGGGACTTCCACCTTAGAGCACCGTACCACAGAGTTATATCAACAGAGCAATCTAATCTTCTGGAAAGTTGATCGTCTAGCAAAGGAGATGGAAGCAGTGTTCAAAGGCCATGGGGCCATGAGGCGTAGGCTTGAGTACCTGTAGAATGTGACCCGAGCAAAGGGACTCAGGGTGATTATTTGGTCTCCCAGCTGGTGCAGATGGTGGTGATCCAATCGCTTTTGCTGCAGACTGGCTTCCGGAGATGCTGGCCCTGGAGATTGAAGATGACCAAATCAGTGGAGTAACTTTGCTGAAAATGTTGGTGGGACATGACAACTGAAAGAAAGGGACAGGGCGGATGGTGGCTCTGAGGGATAACACTAAACTACTACACCACAAGAGTCCATTGTAAACGCTCTGTTATAACTTTCATAAGACTGGTAGTGTATCTTTAAAATTCAATTCTAAAGACACGCCAGTCTTCTGAAACTTATAACACCACAGTTGGTCTTTTGAATTCATTGCAATGACAACAGTAAAAAAGCCTGTGCCCACTCTACCTAAAGAGGGACTGCAAGCAGGCTGAAGAGAGCTGCTGTTTGATTATTGCCACCAGGGCACTGACTCAAACAAGCATATAGACATAATACAAAATGGATGCCTGCAAGATTTTAAAACAGCACATTAAGTTGCTTATTCTGATGTCATTAATTACTTGGAACATTTCAACTCATTAAAATTAAGGTATTTTTTCCTGTGTTCAAATGACCCCGAAAAGTAGGGTCCCAAGCGGGAGGCCAGACCGGGACATTTGTCAGTGGAGCACCATTCCCGTCCGGCACCTCAAAGAGGGTGCCCAACGGGAAAGGTGTCCCACTGGCAGGACAATGTGTGCCGAGCAATTCCTGCTCAGCACGCTCATTGTCCTGGCAGCAGGACACCCTACCCTTTCCGAATGGTAGAGGTGTACTGCTGCCAGGACAATGTCCCAAGGATCTCCGGGAAGCAGAGGGTCCTACGTTGCTCTGTGTCAACCAAGCATTATACTGTGAGCCATTAGGCACTGATGGGAGGGAGCGGAGGACGTTTAGCTGGGACCTTTGTCCCTTTAGAAATGTGTATGGGAGGGAGTGATCAGAAGTGAGAAGGGTCCCTAATGTTGCATGCTTTATGAAATAATTACTATGGCTTTAAAACCCAAGGGGGATTTGTTAGGCTTGGTTAGTCTCCATGATGCTATTGTGACTTTGCATTCAGGATGGGGAGAATAAAACTGAAGCCATACTCTCAGTCCTCAACATATTTCTATGACAATATATTTAGTGTACAGTTAGTTTATTATGAAAGGCTAGTTTAATCTGTAATGTGGTTTACTTCCAAGGCATTGCCAGAAACAATGATTTAAGCACATGCAATGTAAAGCTAAATCTCAATAAATATCTGTATCAACTAATTCTGTGAAGATATGCACAGTTGCTTAAATTGTCCACATCCCAGTGTCACCATGTAACCAATGTGTGTGATCCTGCGCAATTCATTTAATCACATTGGGCCTCATTCCAAGTGTGGTCCAGAAACAAGGGTGCAGGCAAACCTTTAACGGAGGCACAGTGCCCGTCCTTCCGTCTCCTCACTCCCATGGAGTCCTATAGTGTAACTCATTATTCCCATGGACTCCATGGACTCCATGGGAATGGGGAGTTACCGAAGCTGCCGCCTATTTTCCTGCGCTGACAGGACTTGTAATGTCCCGCTGACACCTGGAAGTCAGGTGGTTGATTCAGTGTTTCTGGGGGGTGGCACCGGCAGGTTACTGCCGACCTCGGAATGAGGCATATTGTGTCTTATCTGAAGCTTTGTACATGATTCTGATTCACTTCAAAGCTTATGTTAATATATCATACTATTATAATAAAAAAGCCTAATGCCTATAGATTTGCTCCACATATAACAATAGTGCAATTTAGGTAATTTGCACCACAAAGTTATTTGCAACTTATTCTAAAATCACTTCCATGATGCCTACATGTATCAAAGACTGATAATGCTCCTTGCAATGTCCTTTTCTGTTAAGTCACTTCTGCAATCCATATGCAAATTAGGAGGTTTCCATGTATTTTGCCCCAGAGGGCTTGGACAAAGCTCTAATAGATGAGTTTCCTGCATCTGCAATGATCCACCAGAAATACACCAGTCCTGGCATTTAGGCGCACAGAATTCTGCATTCTGGTGCATGAAGTGCTCGGTCTATGTTCAGGATTGCAAAATATCATGTACTACAAACCCCAGACTTCGAGACCACGCCCTGAGAGATCTTTTTCAGCAATCTGTAAGAAACAGGTGCATGCATGAAGTAGTCATGTTAGGTGAGAAAATTGGATTGTGTTTTTTTCCAACTAGCTTTAGCAGGCTTTAGAAGGTTCATGTGCAGCAGTTGCTTTCAATGTATTTTACTATCCTGGGACAGAAGAGAAAACATGCATATTTTCAAATTCTATCTGTGCAATCTCTCTCATCTCAAGCAGCCGATAAAATGAATAGCATTTAGTTGGGTAACATTAGCACGTGGTATTGAAAATCTTATACATTGACTCACTTTGACGCAGCGATGTTTACTCCTTTGCCTGTGAGGATAATTCCTAGTAAGTGTGAATGTTACAAAGATCTCCACCCTAACAAGTGAATTGGCAATCAAAATCTCTGTACTCCTGTTAGCAATCTAATGACAGCAAATTAAATCGCAACATAAACCCTGTTCTTTTTTAAAACTGCTTAGTTTATTTCCTTAATTGCAGCTTGTTAGCAATGCACAAAATGATAACTTATAGCACTTCATGTATTTTGTCCTTGTTAAGCAATGACCACAAGCAGGCGCTCTTATCACACAGTTTCTTTTGTTGTGTATCTTAAAACCACAGTACGTGTCAGAGATGTGTTTGAGATCACAGCACTGGGTGTTATGAATCAATGGAAGGGGGCCTGGTCCCCCCTGGGGACTGGTCTACATGAGCATGCTAAAGAAAATGCTTTGATGTAATAGATATATGTTGTTTAATGTGGCTGACCCTTCCCTAGGCCTACCTGTACACTGTGCCGGCCGACTCAGGAAATCCTAGCTACAACACTTGCTTGCTATAGCTCCCAAGTATGCCATTTCTCCACTCTGGTGGTAGTGCGGGCAAGAGCAGATTAATGGCTAGGCACTATTGCTCTCAAAGGAAAGCAGCCTGATTGGGGCATTCGTGGAGGGTGGACTTCTCAAATAGAGTGTTAAGCTGGGTAAAGCTGGTGCAGCCTGCCAGTGTTCGTGGAGTATTTGGTATGATTAGGTCCCCGATAGGCGAGCAACACTGGGGAGAACCAATTTAGTGATTTATGTGCGATGAAAAACCTGGCGGATCCCTCAAGTATCACCAAAAGGAGGTAGCATTTGAGATGAAGAAGTCAGGGCTACTTAAATTGGTCAGTATTTTGTAAACTTTGTTAAGTTTCGGTATATAAGTTGGCCCAAGTCTGCGGCCTTTAAATAGTTTGAAACCTGTGTACGCATTCATGGTGACCAGTGTTCCCTTTCTAAATCTTGCTTAGTGGTCGAAGTGAGCGGGAACGCTCGAGAGCAGAGTTCCACTACTTTTATTTTTTACTATTAAAGGTTCCACTACTTTTTGTAACTATTTTCAACACTCCGGCACTGCTCTTTGCGAAGTTAAAGCACACGTCTCCACTTTACCACCCAATAGCAGTTACAGCTAAACTGAAATCTGTTTCAACTCAATTGGCTGTCAACCAGCATGGCTGCAACCCTTGAAAAATGTGTTGGACGTTGCTCCCCTCCTGCCTATCGTGTCCCCCTGGAGTCACAGTTCCACTACTTTTTTAGTACACTTCTGCCACTGTTACGCTCACCTGGTATCCACGGGGGTGCCACAAGATACCGGATGGAGGTCTAAGCACTATCCCGGACCCCTCTCTGCTTGGTTATGTGCCAGACGTTGGGTAGCGCCTATAACAGGAGAATGGAGGGTTAAGATACTGGTTCTGTGATGGGGGGACTCCCACCTCCCTCTGGTCCAAATCCCCTCCCTTGGGGTTATTGCTCATCTTAGCTGCGTCTCTGTGCAGGGACGTGTCGTTGGTGCGGGCGTTCCGTGGACCTAGTTGCTTCACTGGTCTGTGTGCCCTTATGTTGGGTCCAGACCGGCTGTGACTCCGACTCTGCTTGCTGTCTTCCAGGTGAGTTATAATGTCTTTTCCGTCTTTATTCTGTCTCTTTCTTTCCCTCCGTTTTCTCTGTCTTCTCTGCGTCTTGCTCCTCTATGCTGTTCCCTAACAATGGCTCTTTTTGTTTTCAAAGGGATGGTTGCGATCTCGGAGTTGCCGCACCGATGGTGAAGACCACAGTGAATTATTGATGCGCGGAGCGCTGTGCTGTTTATTGGTGTTAATTGCTAAACTGTGTTCTCTTCCATTTGTACAGGTTGCAGTGATTTTTCGGAGTGATGAGCGATCGAAGCGCTGCTTGCCCAGTTAAGTGCTTTGTTAATGCTGAGCTTGTTCATTCTCCCTTGCAGGTTGCAGTAAAACCTGGAGATGGGCGAGGTAAGAGAAGCGCAGGGTGCTGCCAGGACTCGCTGCTTGCCCAGGTAAGAATTGTTATTAATGCTGTCCTTGTTTCTTTACCTTTGCAGGTTGCGCGAACTCCGGAGATGGGTGTGGTAAACGAAGCGCAGGATGTATTCAAGATCAGTTACTTCAGAGGTAAGTGTTCTTGCTCGCTAATGCTGTTCTTGTTCTTCCAGGTTATTAATGGAATCCGGATCTAGGGCTACAGGATCTGGCCGCCGGACAAGCAGATGAGCAGGAGCTGGACACGGTGAGCGTTACGATGCAGGGGTGCAGAATAACGCGAAGCGTGTTCTGCTGTTTGGGTGTGGTTTAAATAGCCGAGGTAAAGTAGTTCCAGGCCAAGTAGCTCCAGGCCCAGCCACACCCAAAACACTAGACCTCATGGCCTGGTTCTAAAGAATTGAGCTGTGTAATAGGCCTCCATGTTGGATTAAGGTCCAAAACTGGTATTGCTTTATTCCTGATATTGAGCCTGGCACCAAAGGCCCCAGGACTGACTCCATGTATGTTTCAGATGGAGTTTTAAGGCCCTTGGGACCAGTGTGAAGGCCTTTAGCCCCACTACTGCCAGGGGGATGTTATACCTGAGGCCTTTAGCCCCACTACTGCCAGGGGGCTGTTATACCTGAGGGGGTCAGGGGCATGGATGGTGACAGCCACTGATTTGCTTTGTTGTTGAGAACACTTGCACAAACTGCACCATTCCTAAACGCCTCTGGGAGAACAGAAGGGCCATTTATTTTAGTCTTTCTATATCCTTTATTTGTTATATTGATCCCTGTTTCATGAAAAATGATAGCAACAGACTAAAAACTGTGCACCAGAAACTTGGGGTCATTTACGACAAGCACTTTTCGAAACTGTTGCTACTACCATCCCCATCTGAGGGGAACCCAGTTTGAATCATGGAACCTCTGCTGCATGACACTGATCTGCACCTTAATCTCAGTGAAATCTACACCAATAACCATTAAGCGACAAAACCCATTCCCCCATCGGCCCCTCTTAACCCCTTCATCCCTCAACTAACTCTTCACTACTAAAATCTTACATCCTTACACCTCCTTCACTCCTTCAGGCAACCTCCAGGTCTAGAGTACTTAACATCTTCATACGCTATACATCTTCTATCAATCACAATGGTGCACATTTTTCCACTCCACAACCCGGGGCTGCCCATATGGCTAACAGGCTGGTCGGTACCAACCGCACGCAACATAGAGATTTGCATATCGACACATAGGTAACGGGTACTTCCAACATACATCTATCAACACCAAAGGTTACTGCATCTGCATTCTCGCTATCCGACTAACTTGTGCAGCAGGGCCAAGCTCATTGGCCGAAGGGCTATATGTAAGACCACTTTAAATGACACACTCTTTTCCAGATACGCGGACTGAGGCACAGAGAGAGGGGTGATTGTGCACAACCTCCTGCAAAGGTCTGACATAGATTGTCAGAAGAAGCGAACAATAATAGCTGCTCCCTCCGTACTTAGTTATTGGTGCTTTGGGTACACATGATTGCCATTGCTTGCTTTGCTTAACTAGAGGAGGTGAGGAAACATATTTTTCAAATATTTTTGCTGTCTCTTTTAGACCTGAGGACTGACAATTTACCACCTCCTCCCCCCCGCACAACCGCCCCTGCAAGGAATTATGTGGGCCTAGGTAGACATATATTATGTTGTGCCCCCCCACCTACCTATTCTCTCCACTTCATGTACCACAGCCCACGTTGTGCAATCACAATTATATTCAGAAAAGTTACAAGTTCAACTTTGTCTTAGCCCGCAGAAAAGTGGTACCAACTCCAAGGCACTGGATACGATATGACATTGCATACAGATTGCTTGCATTTGATTCCTAGAGCCTCACTCACCTCATTTAGTGACCTGAGTCAGAGTCTGGTACTAGCACCTGCCTCACCATCTGACCCAGACACCCCAGACCGTATTTCTTTTCACCATGTAAAGAATTGCCCTCAAACTGCCAATGTCTCGCTAGTAGTACTACATACCTCAAAGAGATACGCAAGGATTTCTTGGGATCACAAAACATTCAAAACGATCAATATGTGGCCCTGGCAAATATAGAGGGGCTACTCCCAAAAACTGTAGATATACTCTCTTGGCAGAAACAAGAAACTGCAGTTGATGGAGCAAACATGGTCTTTAATAGAGTTTCGGCCAAAGAGATAGTGGAAGACGAGCAAATGGAACAGACAGAGATGAACATGGGAGCTGTATACACAGATAAAGAGGCCACTGCTGAATGCCATGAAGGAAATTGTCCCTTGACGAAGTCTGTCTTATCAATTAGCCTCAATTCCAATACGAATGCAAAAAATAGGAATGCAAAAAAAGAAGACTCAACAAAATAAAATATTTAAAAAAAGAAAAACTGCTAGACAAAATAAACAGCAAGCGGAAATTGAATCTTTGGAGCAGCTTCTTACAACAATTGATGAAAATGCATCAAGGGATTCTAACAATCAGATACATTTGACGGAAACAGATAAAGCTATTGAAAAAGAGAGGAGGGAAGCAGGATAAAAATCTTGAAGGCTGGTTAATACAGAACAAACTGAAAGAACCTGTAACTCAATTTAATATTGAGCAAGAACTGTGAGAGGAGAATGATGACGCTATGCAGACAAGCTTAAATGCACAATGCGGAATAGGTGAGGAGTGTTTATGCTCCTCCTTGTTGAATGAAGAAATGGATGCAGATATCGCTCGTAAGATCTCGCACACACCTAAGACTTGGAAAGGAAAACGATGAGCGCTCTGCTCTACTAGGAACAATTTTGTGATCAATGATCTCCTTGATACAGATGAAAAAGATGCCATTAATAGGCATTGTCTTATGTCCTTATTCTCTATGGTACCTAAACTATGAGTCCTCACATCCAATGACATTGATTACATGGAAATTATACAAACTGCATACCGCTGAATATCGGTAGTTCATTGCTACGCCACAAATGTAGTGTCGTTTATATTAGCAGAACTACCCATTTTCTTGAGGATACGCTTTGATTTATCTATAGACTCCCATCTGAACACATAAAGTGAGGAACATTATTCTGAACTTAAGATAATGTGCACTAAAGAGCATAGGCAAACAAAGACACAGAGCACTCAATTGCTGAGACACAACAAGCGAGTTACTATGGATTGGGCTTGGCGACACTCTCGAAGAAGAAAGTGAACTCCTAACGATGATAGCAAACACTTGCAGTTTCTATCGTGCAATACGAGAGGCTTTAATCATCTGACTCATTCTAAGACCTCTCTTATTCCTTTTAATGTTGATATTTTCTTCTTACAGGAAACCTGGTTAAGGCCCTCCTTTCAACTAGATGGGTTCAGTATGATTGCTAAAGGGGCCACAAAGGGCCCCACAGATCGACTGAAGGGTGGCATGACCAATGGCATAAGAATACTTTGAGTTTTTTAAAAATCTAAATCTGTACCGATAACTCCTTTTGTTGCAGCCACACTTATTTACTTAATAAAATATAAGTTGATTATTAATGTGTATAGTCCTCCCTGTGGCACTCACCCATATAATTATCCATGTCTGCAATGATGTGCGTGTATAACCACGGTACTGCGAATATGATGACTGTGATAGGTGGTGACTTTAGTGCTCACTGTGGTCCCCCTTATGACAATGAACATTATAAAGATAGGATGGCAGTTATCTCAGAAGCACACTTGCACGTAAGGCTGATAGCCTAGGCACCTATGCTATTGGGTTTCATTGCTTGGCAGGGGATGGTCATGATGAATGGGGCTGCTAGGCGACTGACAGCCCACCTCCCGACTTGTTATACAGGTTCGAAACAAGCTAGCCTGGATTACATGTTTGTGGATGTCACCAATTGGGTAAAGGTGGATAGGATGAACGTAAACGGTACAGAGTTTAGTGATCATGATATTATGAAATTGACCATTGATATTAGGCTGAAGTAGGATGAGACTTACGTGAGAGAGGCTCTTACATCTAGTAGACGAGGCAGTGCATAATACTGCCCCAACCTTAATATCATGTCACTAAATCATAACCTACGAATGGCTTGTCTTTCTGACTGTTGCATGGCGCCTCAGTCGTTGAAGGAACTTGATGAATGGATTGTAAAAGTGTTAAATAATGGGGGGGAGCAAACCCGCGATGTGCTTAAAGCAGGACATGATACATATGATGTATTAATAGTTGAATGCAAGCGCCCCTTATGATGAGCCCTTTGTACAGCAGCCAAAAACCAGCACCATTACCTCAGATGACAAATCTTGGCAAATGAAATCTCTTACAAAACCAGTACGGCAATTGTTTAAAGGAATATAGGGTATTGGATAGAAATAAAAAATGGCAGAACATGCTTAGCTTTCTATCCTCTAAAGACTCGAAAACAAATGTTGGGCCCTGGCAAATGGGAGTATGGGTAATAGTAATAATACTCTAATAAACACTGTCTCAGAAGAGAAAAGGGAGACATATGTTACTGAGACTTACTTTAAACCTGTTGCTCCACAGATTACAGCACCTTTGGATGAATACGATATTATATGCTACAATGTTCAGGACGCTGAAGTGTTGATAAAAGCCCTCAAGAAATCTGGTGCCCCAGGTCCTGATGGTACTAGAAACATGATTGTTAAGGATGACTCAGAAACATGGGTTTATATTCTATATAAATATTTTGTACGCATTATAATTTATAATAAGATTCCCCTTTCCCCGAAACATTCTTTCTTGATACCAATTCACAAATCGGAGCCTACAGAGCATTTCAATGTCTGGAGAACGCTATTTGTCTCTGATTTCTTAGCGTGTTACACTCTGTAAGCAGGTGTGCAAGAGTCTCGTGCTTGTTCTTGTCTTTACGATAACGGCATACATTTTGCTCAGACTCCAAGACACCTCGACTTGCTTCAATATCCCGTGTTAACCACAGGTTGAAGCAAAGGCGGAGTATTTCACACCAATATTTCGGGGAGGGTGAGCGAATCAGATACTTTGGCAAAATGCTTAATTTGTTTGGGGGGAATCGTACGGCAATACCGTCACGATGCGTTCGACATGATTCGCAGGTGTCAATCCAGTCGGTTTGATAAATTTTAAGCTTGGCTTTGTCGGGATTGTAAATCAACAAATGAATAGAAATCTCAGCTTTCGCTAGTGACGAGTACACATTATCCAGCCAATTAGAGATGAAATTATATTGTTTTTTGGAAAATAGGTACCGCGACAGAGTTTCAAGCAGTGTTTTGTCATTTGTGGACATCAGACATTTTCAAAATAGGGAGCAAATGTGCCAGCTGTATTGGGCTTTGAGAGATAGTAGACCAAGTTCATATCTAATCCACGGGATCGGAGTGCATTGGGGAAGATGAAGAATAGTACGCCAAAATTTTGCTTCCCATTGCTTGAATTTAAATTTTGAGTTAGTCGGGAAAGTTTCGAGGCCATATAAAAGAATAGGGACGATTTTTTTTGTCCAAAAGTGCCAGGCAGGTAAAACTGAAAACTTTCCATATTTGTGCATTATGATGCGTGCCTGGCAGATGGCCGATACCAACTTGGACTCCACCCACTCGATTTGCCCATGTGCTCCTTGCTGACCTTCAAAGATCGTACCTGGATAACAATAGTTTGTAACCACACTGATTGGAATTGCGCCAATGGTCCACATGTATGTCAGAGGGCCCGACCGCCTAGGTGAAAATTGGACGATCTGGGTTTTAGTCGGGTTGATGGATAGTTCATTAAGCTTTACATATTCCTGGAACACGCCCAAAAGTCGTTGTAATCCGACCTGGGTTCTAGAAACAAGGACTAGGTCGTCAGCATACATCAGTGATTGTATTTGCTGATTATTCAATTTTGGAGAATCTGATATAACTTGTGCCAAATATATTTTCACGTCATGGATATAGTAATTAAACACCACTGATGCTAACGAGCAGCCCTGTTTTAGACCTCGATAAGTGGGAATTTTTTCCGTTAGAATGCCATCTAAGGTGATGCGTGTATGATTTGGACAAAGGTGGCGTGATGTAGTGAATGGATAATATCAACTAATGTTGTGGGGCAATTATCTCTTGCGAACTTTTGCAATAAAAGATGGCGACTTACAGAGTCAAATGCAGCATTAATGCCAATGACCGCAAAAAATACTAGTTGTTTATTCTCGTAGCAGCAGGCCTTTATAGCATTCAGCGTCAAAAGATTGATGTTAGTACCCATGCCGACCATGAAGCCTGTCTGGTTCGAGTCACGATGGTTGTTGGATCCTATCCAGCAATTAAATTTGCGAAGTGCCAATTTGGTGAAGATTTTCCCTGGGGCATCTAAAAACGCAATTGGTCGATAATTTCCCAGGACAGAACGATCACCCTTTTTAAATATCGGAATTATTATTGAAGCCTTCCACGAGGGAAGGAATGAGGTGAGTGATTAGGATGTTCGGAAATATTATGGACAGGATATATGCCCATCTATATGGATGTTTTTTAAACATAAAGTTAGATAGGCCATCAGGACCCTCTGCTCTCGAAGAGCTTAACTTTTTGATGATGTCATATATGGCTTCTTCTGAGGCTTCTAGTTCCCAAGCCGACCTTGACGTCGGTTGGTAGTCAAAGTTTGCATATTGGGGATCAGCATACAAGGTGGAAAAATGCTTGACCCACACTTGCTCGGGTACGCCATTTAGTTGGGCATCGGCTTGTTGGTGACAGGTATGATTTTCAAAAGAGCCCACATGCCGGCTGAATTTTTGTCTCGCATGGCATAAGCCATTGCTTCGCTGTCTTGTTGAATAAGTATGGATTTCCGCCTGCAGAGCCAATTCTTATATTTACAATTGGCTGATTTTAGTGCCTGCCACTAGTTGACAGAGTCAGAGCGTAGGATTTGCCTTTTTAACATTCTATACTCTGCCTTCCTTTTCGAGACAACAGCATCAAAGACATGAGAATGTTTGACGACGTTAGACTGAGTAATAACAACCGTTTGGGCAAACGAGTGTAACAGATCTGTGTATTCATTTGCACCCTGCTGGAAGGACTTGACCATAATTGATTGTTCATATTGATTTAAGGTGGTCATAGTTCATTTCAGGCGAGTTCGAGAACTATTGACTGACAAATTGTTAGAACTGTACTGATCTCTGCATGGTGACGTGATATTCAGTTTGAGCTGGAGGATCAGCATACAATGATCACTATTTAGAAGGTCTTGGATGTTGAAATGCTCTGTATGAAAATATAATTTAGAGTCAACATATATGTAATCAATAATGCTGTTTGCCTGCCCACGATGCCATGTATAATTTGGTGGAACATCACCTTTTACTGAACCATTTACCACATGGTAGTTGCGTTCTGTCATGATCGAAGACCATTGGCGGACCTCTTGACTTTGTGGTCCCACCTTCCAGCAGTTTAGGTTTAGGTCGCCTAGGACGATGGTGTAAGTGACCAGTTTGTCCAATGAAATAATGTCGAACATGTCCAGGAGACCCGCAAAAAAAAATTCATCAGACATGCTGCCCAGATTGCGATATATATTGACTAGGGCAAAGACCAAATTATGATTCGAAATTTGGACTAGTTGGATATTTGCCCCAACCGAGGCCCATGGAGTTATTGAGAAGCCCTTAGTGTTGTTGACAGCCGCAAGGAGGTATGAAGAAGGTCTGCCTCCAGTCGAAATTGCCGGAATGAGGGCCAATTCATAGTTGTCCCATAGAGGGGGTTTAGTAAGACAACTTTCCTGTAACGCTATAATATGATGTTGAACAGATTTGTCTCTAAAAGATGCTGTAAGATGCTTATGCCCCCTTGTATTCCAACTAACAACATATATTTGGCTTGCATTGACACATGGTAGTGGTTATTGTTGTGAATTGTCAGGTGACCAGGCTTCTCGAGACTCACTACGTTGGCCTTGATATATTTTCGATTTCACAGTTGGTCTTCTAGAGGTCAAACAAGCAGTTTCTGGGTCTTCAGCCAATAGAAACCCCATATTAAATAGGGCCATTTTGTTGCGCCAAATAGATTGAAGGACTACCCCTGATGGAATCCATAGTCGTACTATTGTAGGTGGAGAATCAGTTAAAAATTCAATTTGATCAATGTCGTCTGTGGTAATGTTACATAATTCATCTATGTCCCAAAATATATTCAATACACTGCGTCGGTTCAGATCATAGACGGGTTGGTTACCTTCTCTACACTTAAGAATCAAAGAATGAAATTTCGCTCTTTGTGGGTGAATGTGTCGCGAAGGCCACAGCTTCTCAGTTTTACGCTGTGTCCATTTTCCATTGTTGGAAATGCTAGAACATTCGGATGATTCATCCTGTCATGATGGCATAGTGTGATTAGAAGCTACTCCAGATGGGTGTTGTTCCTCACCAAACTTATGGTATCCTCTCCTTGGCTCTTCATTGGGGTGAGCAGACTCAAATTGGGATTGTGCGAAGGTTTCCACCAATTTGGCAGATAGATATTCATCCACTCTTTTTTTAAGTTCATCTGTTAAGGTTTGTTGAGTGACAATATTCAAAGACGGTGTTACTTGAGGTATGGGCGCAAAAGATACAGATTTAGGTAGGGAAGCAAAAGACACTTGAGGTGATACTTGAGATTGTGGAAGAAGTCTGGTGTTCACTGAATTCTGGCTATTTGCAGTCCTACTGGAGTTGCCTGATGCAGGGAGGAGTGCAGAAGATTTTTCTGTATTGCATAGGGCATTTACCATTTGAGTCAAGGGCGAAATGGGCACAGTAGGTGCAATTTTTTTCCTTGTAGTTGGAAATTGCAGGGTGGATTGTTTTACAACTCCTGCCGTCATCGCATGGACATCTATCACAGGAGCCGTGAGACTAGTAATTTGTTTGGCTGCTGTGGTAGATGATTTGCCAAGAGCTTTGAAAAAGGTAGACAAAGTACTTTTCGAGTTTTTTGCTCCAATCATATTTTTTGTCTTTTTTATGGGGATCAAATTTTTCTTACCATTGGTCTTGCATTTAGGATTTTTGGTTTTCAATTTTTGCAGATGGCTCGCACCCTGATTAACATTCTGCTGAATTTGCGAAGCGGGCAATTTTCCGAGATGATTAACCATTGCTTCGCTCAGTTGTTCTTGTGTTGCTGGTTTAGAAATAAATTCGGTGGATGTGGGCTCAAGGCCCATGATGCCCAAGATTGGTGGAAGTGGGCATGGTGCCCAGACAGCGGGAACAATCTGTGATATAATAGATGTTGGGGCTTGTACAGAAGATAGAATTTTGTTAGGCTGACCCACGTCATTAGGTAACATAATAACAGACTCTTCAAGGTTTTCCTTGCTCAATGACACTTTAGTGAGTTGTTGCATAGAAAGCCATTTCATTAATTCTTCGAATTGATTGGATTGACGGGCTACTTTGGCATCCAATGCTTCGAATAATTTACATAAGCTAAAAATAGCAGTATTAATTGCGGTTAGAGCTGGTTGAATCATTAGCAACGTTTGGGCAGCATTATCAATCGGGTAGGGTCTGTTAGGTCGAGGCATTGGTAAGGCAAAGGACTTGAGCATTGGAATAGCGTTGCCAGATGGTATATCACTAGGTATACATGACACAGATGGAACACTTGAAACACGTTCCGGCTGTCTGGTAAAATGAATGGACTCACATGTGCTTACATGAATAGATATGGCGATAGAGTCTGATAGTAGTTGGGGGAAAGCAATTGGTGAAATTGACACATTCGGCTGACGCACCAGGGGACAATTTTTGGTCAATTCCATCATTGTCAAGTCAGAAATTGGTCGATGGTTGATTTGTTTTGATGAAGTATGGCCCCGGGAACTGATTTTCCCTATGGTAAGTGGTGAAGGGGTATGTGTCTCGTTGAGTGAGCAGGTTGCATGAGACAGCGGCAAAGATATGTTTATTTGGGCATTAGGAACATTGAACAGGAAACGGGTTTGTCTATGTGGAGTACGGAGGGTGACAGACACAGCATAGCAGTGAAAAAAGATTGAGGTAAGGCGGAGTTCGGGAGCCCCGCAGAAAGAGGTTGTGTCTGTGGAACAAGAGTCAACGCTGCAATGAATGGCATATTGGTGGTAAGCTTATACGCTGCATAAGAGGTCTTTCTTATAACTTACAGTAAATCAAAGGCTTGCTTATAATCTTGTACTCACGCACGCTTCAAACAATCAATCAATGTTTTTCACAGATGCTTACTTTCCAAGAAAAAGAAAATGGGAATTTCACACTATTACTAATGCTGCATGAAGCAGCTTTCCCCCGGCACCTCAGCTACGCGGCTAAGCGGCAAAGCGGTACTCAACTTGGTACTTGCTTGGATGCGCACGCGCAATGCGCGTGTGCCGGGGTTCAAATAACAACCAATGGAGCGTTGAAGAATGAAAGCCAATCCCTGGTTAGGGGAGGTGGGCAATACGAGCAATGTCACTCAACCTAGAAGAAAGCCAAGAGCAAAATCAACAGGTGTTCAACGAATCTTCAACGAATGTTCAACGAAAGTCATTTAGCGAATGTTCTGTTGGCAGTGGCAGTACACAGCGCACCAACTAACAGTCACCTGTTCTCACGAAGATCACAGCTGTTTGCTGAGCGTCGGCAGCAGCAGTAGAAAGCAAGCCGAAAAGGGCAGTCCAAGCGGCAACAGTAGCAAGCGAAGAGCATAGAGCGGCAAAGCGGTACTCAACTTGTAACTCGCTTTGGATGCGCGTGCGCGATGCGCGTGTGCCGGGGTTCAAATAACAACCAATGGAGCGTTGAAGAATGAAAGCCAATCCCTGGGTAGGGGAGGCGGGCAATACGAGCACTGTCACTCAACCTGTTCTCACGAAGATCACAGCTGTTTGCTGAGCGTCAGCAGCAGCAGTAGAAAGCAAGCCGAAAAGGGCAGTCCAAGCGGCAACAGTAGCAAGCAAAGAGCGTAGAGCGGCAAAGCAGTACTCAACTTGTTACTCGCTTGGATGCGAGGGGCATATTACACATATCACAGATAACGCTTCGTAGTCATTGCTCGACAGTTCATAGCATGATGATACTCCGCACATTTATTAGTCGAGCAAAGGCAGGCAGGAGCCCGCCCCTGTACACAGTATACGTTGATTACAGATGGACGTTTGACTGCGTGAACAGAAATAAACTTTGGACAAAACTATTAAATTGGGGTATTCACAGAGCCTTCCTAATATGCTTTTCCAGTTACATTCTGACACAAGGGTTAGGGTCCAGCTGAACGAAATGCCCCAATTCACCAGATTGATAAAAACAAATAGAGGGCCAAAACAGGGGTGTGCGTTGGCACCCCTTGTCTTTGACCTCTTTATGGCAGATCTTCCTGGAGCACTAAGTGGCCGTATAAGGTTTCTGCCCAAATGGGGTCATATGCAGACGACATACTTATTATCGACCATACACAGATCAGTCTTAAAAGGGCAATTTCAGATTTGATTAAATACTCTGAGGTGAATGAGCTGATGAGTGAAATGAAGTCCTCAACTGAGAGAGCAGGTACGTCCTTACGATAATCAGGTTTAATCAGGACATCGGGTAATTAGGACCAGGAGCAAAGATCTTCAGGAGAGCCCACTGGCTCACACCACACATGCTACATATCTCCAACTGCCTGGAGTGGAACTCTCACACAAACCCAAATATTCCATGCACTTGCAGAACATTCTCTCATGAAATAAAACCACACATACAGGAAGAGAGACAAGGAAATAATACTTCTCCCTCCCTTCAACATACCACAGGTACAGGAAGGGGACCAAGATGTAACACTCCTAGCATCCTTCAACATACCAGAGGGGAACACACACACATGGGAAGGGGCAGGGCACAACACTCCTCCCTTACTTCAGGACACAGCACTCCTCCCTTCCTTCAACTTACAGCAGAGAAACACCAACAAATGGGAAGGAGCAGGAACCAACTCAGGGGAAGGAGCAGGACACAACATGTCTCCCGTCCTTCAAGAAACTACCATGGAACAGCAACCCACATCCTCCCTCCTTCCTTCAATAGAACCCAAAGCCTACACACTCACACTGGCCAAACCATCACCATACAAATACCTTCACATAACATCCATCTGCACCACACAGCCACCTCCAGCACAGACAGTGATACCCAACCAAGTGTAACTCCCATTCCGCAGGAGGCTGCACCACAACTCTACAATCACAACCACCAGGAAAATAACCATAGACCATCTACCCACCACTACCAGTGGGTCTCAAGCCTGCCGCTTGAGCACAACCTGCCCCTACTGGGCATGCAACCTACCACCACATCCACCAGGGAAATCACAACTCCTTCCATCCACCACTGCCACTGGCAGACCTCAAGACTGCAACCCTGGAGCACAAACCTGCCTCTCTTTGGGCTGGCATGCAAGCTTACTGCACCACAAGAATACACAAGAATACACACTAACATTCCAATGGCAACCGCAATCTCCCACCAGAAACACAACGCAGGAATCCACACATGACTGAGCGCGACAAGAGCTGTGCGCTAGGAAGGCTGTTCCACCCCTCCGAGGCACTATGCCGGTAAGAACTCCGGAGACTTCTGCTAAATGAGTCAGACTCACCACTGACTACGTTCTGGTTGCCAACCTATGGACTACATGGTAAGCTCACCATCGCCAGTCAGCTCATCCCCGCAATTTTGAGCATGAGCCCACCAACCCCTCCTACCTGCAAGCGCAACACTAGAAATGGCCTCATGACCTCACGATCTCTCCACGTAACATCCTTGCGATGCATATGGTCTTCAGATAGAGTGCACTGCACCCATTCTACCCTAAACCATATTGCCCTACTGTAGCCTGGTATCTGCATTACTGTAAGTGCATTTCCTCAGCCAACACGTGCAATTACACCATCTGCTTAACCCCATCCCACAGGATATGCAGGCCACTATGCAATTAACTCACCTACTGTTCACCGGCAACACCTGCAATATAAGTCACCAGGAACACTGACTATAACTCTACTCTCAAATCACCACTGCTACCTGAAAGCCCACATATATGTCTGCATGCTGTAATCAGCCACTTAGGGCTCCCCATTGAATGCTGCACCTAGCCTAATTGTGCCTCCCCATTGAATGCTGCACCTAGCCTAACTGTGCCTCCCCATTGAATGCTGCACCTAGCCTAACTGTGCCTCCCAATTGAATGTTGCACCTAGCCTAACTGTGCCTCCCATTGAATGCTGCTATATTGCCTAACTGTGCCTCCCACTGAATGTTGCACCTAGGCTAACTGTGCCTCCCTCTTCAATGCTGCACCTAGCCTAACTGTGCCTCCCACTGAATGTTGCACCTAGCCTAACTGTGCCTCCCCATTGAATGCTGCACCGAGCCTAACTGTGCCTCCCCATTGGATGCTGCATATTGCCCAACGGTGCCTCCCATTGAATGCTGCACCTAGCCTAACTGTGCCTCACCATTGAATGCTGCACCTAGCCTAACTGTGCCTCCCACTGAATGTTGCACCTAGCCTAACTGTGCCACACCACTGAATGCTGCATCTAGTCTAACTGTGCCACACCACTGAATGCCGCATCTAGCTTAACTGGGCCTCCCCAATGTCGAAAGTGTTACCCAGCATTAGATGGCTCACCACTTGATCACTGCATCCTGCGCCCCCCTACTCGATCGATATACAAGTCTATAGCAGCCCTACCCGATTTATACTAGCGCACACAGCAACCACTTACTACCTGCCGTACCATTCCTTTTATCATGAGTAAAGTCTTAGAGACACTGACTCTCCAACTCATACTAGGCCTTCTCGCCATAATGGCCACTGTCGTTCCAACCTCACACCCCCCTAAGGACAGAAATATGAGACTGCGAGCAAGACTGCCACGCCTTTATGAGCCTAAAACAAACTTTAGTAGAAGAAGCTCTACTTGTAATACAGCCTATTCCCTAGAGCCACCCAATAAAAGCACACAGCAATATAACCCCCATAAACTGTCCACTGAAAATCCAGATACTACACCCAGAAACAATCAGAGAGCTAACGTATCCACAACCATACCTCCCCTCAAGACAAAAAATACCAGTACACTATCACTTTCTGGGTCACTTATCAATGCTAGATCCATGGTGGCCCACGCCACCGAGATCGCCGACACACTAACCAATGAGAACCTAGAATTACTAGCTATAACCGAAACATGGCTCCACGAGGCTGCAGGACCTGCCCTGATGATAGCTGTTCCAGACGGTTACCAGATACTCAGAGCAGACAGAGCAGACAGACCTAACGCCAGAGGTGGAGGACTAGCCATTATCTACAAAACCAACCTAGCAACTTGCCAATGCTCCACTCAACCAATCCTGCGAGTCCTTCACTGCCAAACTCCACCTCTCTAATAACCGGACCTTAACGAATCATGTGGTCTACAGAGCTCCTGGGCCACTAGGCTCCTTCGAAGATGACCTAAACGCTATCCTAGCCAATAATACCAAAGACCAATCGCAAATATTGCTTATGGGTGACCTTAATCTTGGATTTAACGATAATGACGACAAACATGCCCAATCAGTTGCTGCTATTCTAAAAGACTAGGGCCTAACACAAAAAGTCACCACTTCAACACACTCTAAAGGAAGGACCTTAGACTCGGTTGCCGACTTAAACTGCAACATTACTATTACAAACACCACACCGCAATCGTGGACTGACCACTATCTTATCACCTTCTCTGCCTCTCTGGACTTTACCAGCCCTAACACCATAGTCATGGCACCATCTCTCCCTACTAGGAGCAAAAAGGACATTACAGTAGAAAAGCTACTACAACTTCTTCTCCCTGACCTTACAACTCACCTAATAGTACAGATCCCACATTACTTGTCGAAACTTTCAACTGCACCATGACTAGGGCATTAGACATCATTGCACTGGTCAAAACTCGCAAAAGCAAACAGAAAGCCCACCTCAATGCATGGTTCACACCCCAATTGAAGGAATTAAGGGCACAAAAACGAAAGCTACAATCCACGTGGAACTACTCGCCCACTGATGAAAATAAGCTCAGACTTACAAACCTCTCCAAACTGTACAAAAAGGAAATAGTTTGCGCTAAAAAGAATACATTCAACAATAGAATTTCCAAAGCGAAATCAGACACCAAGGAGCTTTTCGCTATCCTGCGCGAAATGGAATCTCCCATCCAGCAGATGGATAACACCCCCAAGGACAAGCTATGGTGTACTGAAATTCAAAATGCCTTATCGAACAAAATCACATCCCTCCAAATCAAAATTGCTAAAAAGAAAGACTCACTACTCCTTCCAGCAGAGTCAACACCACAAAAGCAACCATCTCCTCTAACTCAGGACTGCATCACCCCTCATTTCAGCTTCAGGAAAGTCACCATCATTGAAACAGAAAAAATCATACTCTCGCTCAAACCCTCAAATTGCAAAGGAGATAGCTGCCCACCCCAAGTTATAAAGGATGCAGCTAGAGACTTAGCCCCCTTCATCTCTAAGCTCATTAATGCCTCGTTCACAACAAACCTAGTGCCAAACAACCTTAAACACTCCTGGGTGCTCCCTCTGCACAAAAAACAAACTCTGGACCCCTCCATCCTGACTAATTCCAGACCTATCACTACGGTCCCCTTTTTACTTAAAATCCTCGACAGAGTAGCATATCTACAAATACAGGACTTCCTTGAAACCAACAACCTACTAGGATCACGTCAGTCTAGATTACGCCACCTCCACGGCACAGAAACAGCCTTGTTCGACCTCAAAATGCAAATTGACAAGCTAAAGGACAAAGGGAACTCAGCTATGCTACTCCTCCTTGACCTGTCGGCGGCTTTTGACCTAGTGGACCACACAGTCTTATATAACCACCTCAGGTCAGCCGCCCATTTTTCAAGTGATGCCATAACCTGGGTACAATCCTTCTTAGCGAACCGCACCATGAGAGTCTTCTCCACTCTAGCAGCTGCAGATCCCACTCAAGTCACCTGCGGGGTACCCCAGGGCTCTTGCGTCTCTCCCACCATGTATAACATCTTTACTAAGCCCCTGTTCGACAAGTTGGATAGACTGGGCGTCACCTACACCAATTACGCAGATGACACCCAGATCCTCATCCCCCTTTCGGGCAACTTTCTGGAGGACTCGGCCTTAGTAAATAAGATATACCTCCTCATTCAGGCATGGATGGCATCCCATGGCCTCTGCCTGAATGACGACAAAACTGAGCTCTTAATCCTAGGCTCAGAGACGGCCATAAAAAACTTGACCTCAACTATGCCACCTTCAATATCGACAACAACGACATTGAAGTGGTACCTGCTGTTAAAACTCTTGGCTTCTATCTTGACTCAGCGCTTACCCTTAAGAAGCAAGTCAACTCACTAGCATCCTCCTCAGCATACACCTGCAAACTGATCCGAGCTTGCAGACCATTCCTCTTCGAAACCAGCTGCATCACCCTAGCCAACACACTCATACTATTTAGACTGGACTATTGCAACACACTTTATGCAGGCTCTAATAAGTACATCATAGACAAACTGCAAATACTCCAGAACAACGCCCTAAGAGCTGCTCTAAATATTCCCAACAGAGATCATATCTCTGCCTCCAGAAGAAACAAGCACTGGCTCAATATAAAAGACAGGGTCCTACTCAAAACACTATCCCTCACCTCCAAATGCCTAAACAACATGGCACCACCCTACCTTACAGAGAGAACAATCAGAAAAACCTCAAACCGGCCCATGAGATCAGCTAACTCTTTTATCCTAGAGGTTCCTAGATACAAACTGAACACAGCTGGTGGCTCCAGCTTCCCAGTTACCGCTGCCAAAACCTGGAACAAACTCCCGCTAGAGCTCAGAACTGACCAACCCCACCCCTCATTTAGGCGCAAAGTTCTAGCTTGACTAAGGACCAATGATGTCTAAATTGAGCTGCTGCTGAATTTCCCCTCACCCAGGCAGCTCATCTTCCTTGACCTCTACACCAACTGTTTTCATCCCACTGCATCACCCTCATGCACTACCAGCTGGTACTCTGCAAATCTGTCTCTGTAAATAGCCTCACTCACTGTAATATTTTATAGATATCATTGCCTGTATATAACTATGTATATGTATGTATATAACCACCTTGTAACTAAGCTATAAGTATCCTTGTAATGCTTCCGCCCAACTACCTTCGGGTCTGGGCTGCGCCTTATTAAATAAACAAACAAACAAACAAACAAACATGCATAAGCAAACAGCTCTCGCCAGGATATCACACACACAACCATCACCCATGCAGTATCACAACAGGATCACAACACAATCCCTCTTTCTGGAAACAACCATCACCATCACAATCCAAATGTGCTGGGCAGGCAAATACCCAACCAACCTCTAATTCAACACAAAACTGAAAATAAGTCGAGCTGTCAAAAGTGGAAAACAGTTGCCAAACTGACCAAACCCAAAGAACACTCAAACCCAACCAGAATTATCAAAGGGATTGAGGGTGGTCAACCACGAAGAATAAAGAGAAAATAATCCCAACTCCTGACAACTCCTGGCGGTGTTCAACAAACGTTAAAAAACATCAAACATGACCATACACAAAATACATTCGAACTCCATCAACACCAATATGAGATGATCAAACAGCTGGCGTAGCCGAGCATGCCTCACCTAGACATCACCCTACCAGGAATAAAACATATACAACATGGCACAAACATCACAATAACTCCCAATGGAATGTTCTCCCAATTTTGCGTGACACTTAGTCAACCAGAAATCACTAGCCAACACCAAAAACACAAAACTCCAAGTATATTCACCATTAGTCAAATCTTCAACTCTCCAGAAGCTGACATAGATGTTCAGTGGAGGAGGGCCTCCCCATCCAAACAAGAATCAGCTACAAGGCTGCGATGCACAAAGCCTACATCATGTCAGGTTTATGGCTTACCTGAGGTTTGATGGACGGTTTGCCAGATGGACAAGAACTATGTTTGTGCTGCAGACATGATTCTTGCAGAAATGGGTGTTCCTCTCTGGATGCCACACCTTCCAGCAAGGTTTGCTATGGACAGGATTACACCCGGAGCAAATCTCCAATAGGGGAAAACCCCAACATAGGGGAAAAGCCCTTCGACTACAAACACACGTTTTCCAATGTAAGGTGACTGCAGATGATGAACACAGCAATCCGTGCTAGTAAATGGCATGGCACAGATAAGCGGCTTGGAGTAGAGAGGAGCAGATAGAAATATCAAGGAGGCTGACAAAGCAACATGGAGCAAGGAAGGCAGGTTAGCAAAACAACATGGAGCCATGAATTCAGGAAGGCAATTAACGAGAAATAAAAATAGGAGCAAATAAACAAGGATTGGAACGAGAGCAGGAAGTCAGACAAGGAAGTGAGTAGATACGAATGGCGGAACGCGCTGAGCTTTGGCAAACACCTTAGCATTGAGAAACGAAGCTCCACATCTCTTGTCTTCGTTTATGTTCAGCGGAATGCATCTTGAGTGAAGCTGGCATGGAGTGATGACTCTGAGCTCCAATGTGCAATGGAAACAAACAAAGGGCTGGCTGAGCACAGCTTTCTGGCTGCCATGTTGGAAGTAGAAAAAAGTGCTGGAACAACTGAATGGAACACCAGAAAGAGATGGTGTTTCCATCTCTTCCACACAGACCATTGAGGGAACTGGTGTATCATGACAGTATGCCCCGTTCTATGGTTCTGTCCACCAGGCTTACCAGGGTGAAATTGATCAAACTTTCAAATAAATCTTGCAGCATGAACATTTGCAGCAGGTTCCCAACTATGTTCACTTATGAATTAGCCTTTCCAGTGTATCAGGCACTGTAAACGAACCCTACAGTACCTGGAATCGCATCCTTGCTCCACTTTGTATTCAGGGGTACCGTCTACAAGTACAGGCACGCAAGGTGTTTGGTATTCCTAGATGAATGGATGTATGGTTTCATTAACAAAATGCGAAACACTGAGTGTATCCGCTTCCATGAAAGTGGTAATGAAAAGCCAAATGCAACAGAGTTGATTTTGTTTTGTATAGTGAAAGGTCCAAAGTGTCTGGGTGACAATTTGAAGGGGGGGATAAATGTTTTTGTAAGTATTTTTAAGATGACCAAACTCATTCACTGATGACACAAGATGTTTATTTGCTCGTTTTCTCTCTGCATACCTTTTTGTCTTTTCTTTGGTAAATGCCAACATTTCAGCAGTCATCTGATGCCCTTCTTGCAGGTCAGAAATTCAGCAGTCCACGGCAGGCACTGGAATGGAACCAGGTGAAAGTGAAGGAGAAATGGTAGGATGGAACCAATAGGCACAAATAAAAGGACTTTGTTGCAAAGAAGAATGTGTTGTGTTGTTGTAACAAAATTACGCAACAGGAAGAAGGGAAATCCAGTCACTTTGTACTTGGGTGGAAAAAGAGCATAAGTACAACTCCAAAGTTTGATTGAGACATTCAGTAACACCATTTGTTTGTGGGTGATATCCTGACGATAATGCCTTTTTTTACACCAATATGCTGGCATAAGTCCACCAAAACCTGGAAATGTACTGACTGCCTCTGTCTGATATGATGGTATTGGGTAATCCATGAAGACAGAAGATTTCAGAAAAGAATACGGTAGCCATTTCAGGTGCTGCAGGTATTTTGGAAAAGGGAGATAAATCAGCCATGCGACTAAACAAATCAACAGTAACCATCTTTGTGGTATACCCCCTACAGGTAAGTCGACTATGAAATCGGTTAGGATTTTTTCCCGTGGCCTTGATGGTGGTTCTGGTTGTGACAGTAAACGTGTAGGTTTTCCTTTGGGTATTTTATATTGTGCACAGACATCACAGGATTTAGTTTATTCTTGTACCACAGGTACCATATGAGGCTACCAAAAATTATGGCAAAAGGTATTAAAAGTGGCGGCAATTCCTCGGTGTCCGGCAGGTAATGTATTGTGAAATAGATATATAGCTTGTTTTTGTTTGTGCTCTGAAGGAACATACAAGCAGCCATCCTTTAACAGAAAACCTTGTTTGTACTGCAACCCCCAGGGATTGGAGGTGGGAAGATCTCCCAGAATAGTGGAACTTGAGGTTTCTCGTACCAGGTCCAAATGCGCATTAACAGAACAGATGAAGACTTTGGCCCTCATTACGACCCTGGCGGAAATCGAAAAACGATGGCGGAAATGCAATACCGCCATCGAATAGCGCTCGGTGCGACTATGACCCGTCACCGCAAAGTACGATGCCATTAGCGACACCGTAGTGAACGCCAACGCTAACTGCACCAAGTACGCGCGCGCCATGCCAAACCGTAAATACCACCATGGCGCAACGGTACGCGAATTCCGACCCTAGCGGACATGTACCTAACGCCATCAAGCACGGCGGAAAGTACCATTCCGCCATGGCGAGAAGTATGGCATCGCGAATCAACCGTAAACGGCCCCACTGAGTGCCTGTACACCGCTCCCTGCCCACAAAGTACAACTCCCCGTAGGTGCAATGAAGTCACAATGCAACCAGTGAAATGTACAAGTCACCCATGCATGCCAACGAACAAAAGAATCACAAGAGGGGCCAATGGGAGCTGCAGGGCACAGATGGCACGAATACAGAAGCCATCCCAATGGACATGACCACAGTTCCCCACCAAGAAACGCACGCAAACACAGGCACCTGTGACCAGCAATATTCCGAAAATCACATCATTCCACCAGTCCACCTGGCTGACCGGCATCTGTTACACAAAACCCAATCCCCCGCCCCTGAGCATGACAACATTCAAACAGTCATATTGGCAGCCCCCATCCCTGACCTCACTGGGCTTCGTAGGCAAACGCGCCCAGCACAGTACCACGCAACTAAACTCCGAAGCTGGAACCCAATGCAGATCCCCTCACAATACATCGCTCCCCAAATAGGAATATGCCACATCACTTGCAAAGAAGAACGCTACACGGCCCATATCAGAATAGAAATTTAATGCACAACAAATTCACCAAGCCCATACAGCCATTAGGCCATGAACTCCAAAACACATTTCACCATTGTGGGCTGCATCCGCAAGAAATGACCAGCTACTACTTGTGTGACGCCCTGTTCCATCATGGTACACAGAGCCACATTCACGTACGAAAAGGCAACATGGAAGCGCACAGAACCGCAGGGCCGTCCCAATGGGGAGGCACTAGTCCAGCTGAAAGGCCGAAATGTTGCTCCGAGCCACTAGTACTGCGTAAGGGCATGTGGCCCATTGGCGATCGTCCCATAAGATCGTAATGCTGCTCCACTGATTAACACGAAGCAGCAGGTGTCGGGAGTAAAAGCCATCTGCAGGAGCGGCATACAGATGGCAGTGGCAAAAGGGGAGGAGATACCTGTCAACCAAAAGAAAAGAAAAAGAACAGAATGGCCATCAGAACTACATTCGAACAACTCACTTCAATGATCACACTAAATCCACAGCCATATGCATGCTAGCCCACTCCAAAGGATCATCACCACCCCAAAACCACTTGCGACTCATAACTATCTATATCGAGGTGTAAACACCATCACAAACGAGTGTACCTGTGCATGCGTCTGTGAAAACAGAATCCATCAGATGGGAATGTTAACGTGCATGGACACAAGTGTCTGAAGGCGCGTCGAGACAGGGAGGGCTCAACAAGGCCAGATAGACGATGGTCCCACTATGGCAGCCCTGCATCACATAGCGCAGGGGAGGCGGACAGATTCCAAGAAGCCCTGTACATGGCAAACTCTGTATCAAATCATCTGCCCATGCATCCATTCATCATTCCCTCATCCCGGTATAAAAACGCCTGAATATTTACTCACATGACATTAGAAATATCCATTGAGTCTGTGCGTTATGCAGCCTGCAAAATCCACAGTGCCCCAGCCCGGAATTCCAGTGTTGTGAAGCAACATGTATTTGGGAACGTCCGGCCTCATCGCCCACGTCGCTATTGCGCATCCCAAACTATTCATATCAATCATTGCATCCTCGCCATGGCCCCTGTCTCAAGGACATTGAACAATAGAACGTTATATTTGCAGTCAGACCTGTGGGCATCTCCTCGCCGCTAGCTGAAAACCGAAAGCGCCGCCCTTCGAATTCCTCATTTGCAACATCACGTCGAAAAGGCATCTGTGGCCGTTTGAAATCACAAATTAATCCATCTAGTGCGGCTGTGTGTGAAAATGGCAACTGCCTTCACCCACAAATGGGACGCCCCGCCCGTCGGTGCAACTCGGTACAGTGATGCATGAGGGCCCACCGTTACTCGAGTACTACGTTCCACTGACCCTTCACAAGTCTGTTCGCGACTGCAAAGATTGTATGTGAAACAATGGGACCATAGCCGAATGTACATATCAACCAATGTTACACGGCCATCGGGTACAAATACATGATTGCAATAGCAAGATGCCATTACTCGAATTGCAGCGTTGTGTGCGGGACGTGCTCGGCCAAAGGGGAGAGCAGCTTGCACAGGTGGAATGAATCACCACAGGTGGAAGCCATACAGCCTGACAACACATAAATTGCACACCCAGTCTCCTCCCACAACCACACCCACTCCGAAATGCTACCGGCAGGACTCGCGATGTTGGCCCTGGGGGACCTGATAGCACTGCAAGTACTCCAACTCCAAGAAGAAGACGAACACCAACTACAACCGGCCGCACGGAGGAGACGCAGGAGGAGGAGGAGGGCAAGGCAGGGCCAGCAAGGGCCGCCAGCACAGCCACTACCACCACGCAGGCAGCCCGCAATCCCACGCCTCCGAGCACATCCGTTCAACCTCACTGCTGAGCAGATCCACACCCTCTACCGTTTGGACCGGGACACCCTAGCCGCCATTGTGGACATGACACAGGCTGACCTTGTCAGCATGATAGATAGCCCAACCGCCATCCCACCCCTACTGAAGGTGGTGTCTGTACTCCACTTCCTGGCCACAGGCACCTACCAGCACACAGTCGGACAGTTGCATGGCATTTCTCAGCCACTGTTCTCACGGACACTATTGCAAGTGCTCGATGCCCTCCTGAAGCACGCAGACGACTACATCTCTCTACCACGCTCGGAGCAGGAAATTACCAACACAAAAGTGGGATTCCATGCACTTGCCGGCATACCGGGTTGCATTGGTGCCATCGACTGCACCCATGTGGAATTGGTCGTCCCACATGCCATGGAGGCCCAGTACCGCAACCGAAAACAATTCCATTCCCTGAATGTACAAATGGTGTGTGACTCCAACAGGATCATTACACATTGTTGTGCCCGATTCCCTGGATCAACCCATGATTCTATGGTCTTGAGGAACTCTACAATACCACGCTACATGGAGCGACACGCAGGGAACAGATCCTGGCTACTCGGTGAGTCTCATTTCATGCATGATGATGTGGGGTATGTGATTCGGCAATGACCTGGCAGGAAGGGGGGGGGGAGGGGGGTGTGCGTACGTAGCAATGGCATTCCACATCATACGTTTATCGTCCACATACAGGTGATGCTGGATATCCACTGAAGAGATGGCTCCTCACACCAGTCCGGAACCCACGGGACCAGCATGAGGAGGACTACAACCATGCCCACTCACGTACCCGTGTAGTCATTGAACAGGCATTCGGCCTACTGAAGACTCGTTTCCGCTGCCTCAGCAGGTCTGGCGGGGCACTCCTGTACCGCCATGAGAAGGTTGCAAAGATGGTCATGGCATGTGTCATGCTCCACAACATGTGCGTACGTAGAAATGTGCCCATGCCCCCTGACGCAGAACTGCAAGCACCTGAAGATGGTCATGATGAGGGTGGGGATGTGGCAGCACCTCAAGGAGTCTGCGAGGCACCGGAGGGCCGTGACATTCGTCAGCATCTCATTGATGCATGCTTCTAGCACTCACGCCTGGTGGCTGATACATGGACACGGTACTCGTGGCACTGTGTGTGTCTGGTACATGCACAATATGGACTGTACGCCTATGATAGCCTAGTACACAAAGATCATTGTCCACACATCTCATTGGTTGATCGTGCATTGTTTATGGCATATGTGATATCATGTTGAACACCCTATCGACCCGCCACCCAAGTGAGCCCAAAACACCCCCTCCACCCTCCTACCTCCCCCCCGAACACCAGTGTCCAAAGATGCTCATCGTCAGTGGGCAGTCGCTATTGCAAGCCCCCTCTGCGGGTATCAGGGGCACCCCTGCCTGTGGAGCGCAGGTTCCTCCCAGATCTACGTTGGGGGCTGCCCTGGACGGAACTTGCAACGGATGATGTCTCTGCCTGCTCACGTCCATGCATGTCCCTAAGGGTTTGTGAGAGCTCAGTGAGCACACGGCGCACTGCGGCAAGTTCGGCACATACGTCTTTGGACGTCGCATGCAGTTCCCCCCTCAGGCTCTCGGTGCTTCTCTCCATTTGGACTCTCAGGCTCTCGGTGCTACTCTCCATTTGGACTCTCAGGCTCTCGGTGCTACTCTCCATTTGTACTCTCAGGCTCTCGGTGCTACTCTCCATTTGTGCCCTTAGTGTCTCTGTACTTCTCTCCATTTCTGCCCTGAGTGTCTCAGTTGATGTTTCTATGTCTGCCTTAGTGCCCCCACATTCATCGGCATGGTCCTTGAGGAGCGTGGCCAGTTGCTGCTGTTGCACGATTAACTGGTCGAGGGACTGTTGCCTCTGCTGGGCCATGGCCATTTGCGGTGGTGTCACAGAGGGGCTGGTGACCTCATGTTGCCTTGCCACAGGGCTTGTGGGGGATGGCCAGTCGTCGTCTTGTGGGTGCCCCTGCGTGGTATCCTCATGGTGTACGGGATGGGACAGACAGGGGGATTGGGACAGGTCATGGATGGATCTGACTTCGACATCCCCGTTTTCTGTGTCGGAGCATGCTGCCATCAATGGGGTGTCACCTATGGTGCTGCTGCCACCAGAGGCAGTGCCTTCTGTGGCATCCATTGGGGGGACCTGTGGTGGTGGTGTTGTGGGCATGCTGGCTGCTGGGGTGCCTGTTGATGTTCCCTCCTCTGTGCTGCCACCTGATTTGTGCTGCTGCCGTGTCTTGATCCGTGCAGCTGAGGTGGAGGGTCTTTGGCCGTTGGTCTTGGCCCTCTTTGCAGGTGTGCTGGTAGGGGTGTCCTGATGCTCGTCGTTTGGATCGGACCCTGTGGTGGAGTAAAGGAGGGCGAGGGTTATTAATGGGTCTGTGGGAATTGGAATGGCATTGTATCACATGCATTGGGGTGGTACCTGAGGGTGATTTGGGTCGGGGCCTTGGAGGTGCATTCATTTGTGTGTGGAGTGAGGGTGCAGTTGTTTGGCAGCCTGCAGTTAGGGTGTGCCTGCTGCACGTGTAGTGGGTGTTTTAGGGGTTTTTAATTATTTATGTATTTATTGTGAGTTTTAAAGTGCGCTATCAGGCCAATGTGTGTGGACGTTCTCCTGGACATGTGTTTCTGTTGCACTATGGGGACACATGGTACTTCACATGATTGGAAATTGTGGATTTAGCATTGTTTTATTTGGGCCACCTACCTGATTCTTCGGATGTCTGCACTCCTTTCTCCATCCCTCCGACTCCCTCTATGCTCTCCATTCCAATGGTGGAGGCACAGATTTCTTCCCAGGGGGTCAACTTGATGGGTGATTCCGATCCTCCCCCGGTGGCTGTGGCAATGTTGCGGTTGGCAGAAAGTATGCTACGGACGCGTATCCGCAGGTCGTCCCATCGCTTTCTGCATTGCTGTGGGTTGCGGGGTGCGGTCCCCACCGCACTTACACGCTGTGCCACCAGGGCCCATATGGCCTTCTTGTTCGCAAGTGCCGTCCTGGTCATTTGCGTCGAGAAGACGACGGCAGCATTCTCCTGGAGGGTCTCTGTTAGCACGGTGAGTTCCTCACGGGAGAAGTGGACCTGCCGCTTGCGGTCGCACGCTTTCTTCGCTAGTTTTCCCATTTTTCTTGGTTTCGCTAGGGTGGATGACGGGTTAGGGTGTGTCTCGGGGTAGTGTTTTTAGTGGTTGTGTGGATTTTGTGGTTTTATAGGTGTACGGCGGGATGTTTCCCGTTCCGGGCCCATGTTTTTACTTCCGTTTCCGTATATTTACGGTCACCGTACTTTCCGGTTGGCGCTCACTGCGGTGTCCGCTAAGATGGGTGGCGGTATTGCACCTAGGGTGCCGTACGGCGGCGGTGTGGGCCGTTTTGGGGTCATTTCCGCCATCGCGGACTTTGCACTTCCGCCATGCCGTGGTGCTCGTGCCCGATGGGTCGGAATGGGCCGCACTTTGCTCCTTCGTGCAATGGCGGAAACGCTATTTACGCTGTGGCGGTCCGGTCAGTCACTTTCCGCCAGGGTCGTAATGAGGGCCTTTGTCTTGTAGGACAGTGTGATATGGTATCTTTATCTGTTCAGGTTCTTCACATATTCTGTAGAGAACGTCCGCTACAACGTTCTGACTTACAGGGATGTACGTCATGGTGAATTGATATTGAGCAAAAAAGTAAGCCCGCTGGGCTTGTCGAATGGTGCGACATTCAAAATTGTGTAGAACTTGTAGCTTTCTGTGATCAGTACGAATCACCACTGGCTTGCTGGCCCCTAATAACAAATGTCTACACTCGAGACAGGCTTGTCATTCTTTTTCTAGAATGGAGTAGTGTCTCTCACTTGGTCGTAGAGTATGAGAGTGATAGGTAAGAGGATGTTCTTATCCATCTTCTTGTACTTGTTTCAAAACTGAACAAATGGCGAAATCAGAAGCATCAGTTTCAACTATGAACCCATTGGCAGCATCAGGTTGACAAAGAATGGAGCATTTGTAAAGGTGTGTTTGAGAGGTGAAAATGCCCTTTCTGCTTTGTTATCCCAGTGAAAAGGTACACCATTCTTTAACAGCTGAGTTAATGGTAACACCAGTCATGAAAATTATGGTATGAATATTCTGTCAAATTTGCCATGCACAAAAAACTTTGGAGTTGATGGACGCTTTGTAGACTTGGCCAATTAAGTATTGTTTAAACTTTGAGTGGGTCCATGGAAATTCCTGCTTGTAGATATCCCAGTTAATGAATAGAAGATTGGTGGAAGTGACATTTTCTGGGTTTGGCCAAAATGTGGCTTTCTTTTAATCTTTGGAGTTCTCTTTGGACATGTTGGTGATGTTCTTGCAAGTTAGAGGAGTAGATCAATATGTCATCTAAATAGATGATAACAAAGTGGTAAAGCATATGAGAGGAAGTTCGATCCATGTAGCTCTGGAAAACAGCAAGGTCATTCATCAAATTAGATACTCGAAATACACAAAAGGTGTTCTAATGGCCGTTTTCCATTCATCACCTTGTCGTAGTCTTATGAGGTGGTAGGCGACATGAAGATCTATTTTTGTGAAAATTACAGCACCTCTGAGGGCTTCCCAGTTGTCCACAATTAATGGTAACGGATATGTGTCTTTAATGGTGACATGGTTGAAGACCCTATAGTCCAAGCAGGGTCTAAATTCAACTGTTTCTTTTTTGGGCACAAACAATAGCGGTGCAGCACAGGGAGATTTAGAAGGTCTGATGGGACCACATTTCAGACTGTTGTTCATATAATCCTTCAAGGCCTTTTTTTCCAGTGTAGAGAGAATAAACATTCTTCGGAATGGTATTATGGAATCTGGGATCACATCAATTGCTCAATCTTCAGGTCTGTGAGGGGGTAGTTTGTTTTCTGTTATATCAAGAAACATGTCAGAAAACTCCCGATATTCGGATGGGACCAGTTGGAGATGAGCTATAGACAATGAGGACTTGGTTTGTTGATTGTCCACAGTGTGTACTGAAACCATAGATTTTGTGCAATACTGAGTACAGAAATCTGAACACAAAAAAGTATCCCTGCCGCCCAATTTATGTAGTGATTGTGTCGCTGAAAGCCATGGAATGCCAAAAACTATGGGAAAGTGAGCCACCTTGATAAGATAAAAGTATAGATCTTCAGTATGTTGAGCTACTTCCATTTTCATTAGATGCATCTGCGTAGTTATGGGGCCAGAGGAAAATGGTCTCCCATCGATATCTACTACAGTTTGTGGTACAGATTTCTTTGTTGTCTGTATATTGTTTTGTTGAGCCCAGTTAATGTCCATGAATAGACCAGTAGCTCTGCAATCTACTAAAACCAAGGCATTTATTGGGTCTTGTTGGTGAGGAGTAAGCATGACATTTAGAACCACCAATGAAGGCCTGGCTAAAGTTGTCGTAGAAATTGAAGAATTGGAGCTCTCATTCTTCTCCCAATTCATAGCTTCATTCGTGATGGGGAGCTGGCATTTCCCGAACGTTGGGGGTTGGGGGTTACCAGTGGGAAATCTTTGAGTAGGTGAGAGCGAGAACCACAGCACATACATAAACCTTTTGATGACCTACGTTTCCTTTCTTCAGGAGTCAAAGGACCTAGGGCCGCTCCCAATCCAGCTCTTGTGCTTTGTAAGTAAAGGATCTTGCCTTGTGTTTTTCAGCCCGTCTTTCTTGGAGGTGGAAGTCAATCTGTAGGGTTAATGCCACTAAGGAATTAAAGTTTGGTGGATGAGCTACACGGCCCAACTTGTCTTTAATGTCTTTGAACCTTTGCAATATAGGGTATAGCAAGTGTCTTCCAGCTAACCAGTTTGTTTAGCTAACTGACGGAATTTACTGGTATAAATCATTAGATCCAAGAATCCTTGTTGCAAATCCAATAGTGTTTCTTGAGCAGTGAATGCAATGTCGGGCCGGTCAAAAATGTTTTTAAAAGCTGCTACAAATTCAGCGTAATTGTCTAGTAAAGGATTGGAGCCTGTGACCAATGGTGTAGCCCAAGGAAGAGCAATGCCTGTCAGATGTAAACTCATAAATCCCACTTTCGCTTTTTCAAAGGCTTAGAACAATGGTCAAAAAATGTGAATGGTACAGGAATCAAGGAACTTTGGCTAGCCATTGATGTTTTTCCAGGACTGTACCAAGTGATGGATTCTCTTGTGTCAAGACATCACGTGTTAGAACCATTTGTATTAGGGCAGCATTTTCAGCCTTCTGTCTTTGCCCTTCGCCCGTTGATTCCTGCATTGCTCTAATTAAGTCCTGCATAGAATCTATATCTGCATGCACTTCTGGACATCTCAAACTGTCAGGTTTATGGCTTACCTGAGGTTTGGTGGATGATTTGTCAGATGGACCAGTTCTATGTTTGCGCCACAGACGTGATCCTGCAGAAATGGGAGGTCTTCTCTGGATGCCACACCGTCCGGCAAGGTTTGCTACGGACGGATTATGCCAGGAGCGAATCTCCAAAAGGGAAAAACCCCAAAATAGAAGAAAAAAATATTCCACTGCAAACACGAGCTTTCCAATGTCAGGTGACTGCAGATGATCAACACAGCAATCCGTGTTAATAGATCTTAAGTGACCAGGAAGGCAGGTTGGCAAAACAATGTAGAGCCAGGAATTCAGGAAGGCAATTAACGAGGAGGAAAAATAGGAGCAAATAAACAAGGATCAGAACAAGAGCAGGAAGGCAGACACAGAAAGCTGTACCTACAAACAGGGGAACACGCTGAGCTATGGTAAATACCTTAGCATTGAGACATTAAGCTCCATGTCTCTCGTCTTCTTTTATGTGAAGCGGAATACATCTTGTGTGAAGCTGGCGTGGAACGATGACTGAGAGCTCCAATGCGCTATGGAAACAAATGAAGGGCTGACGGAGCACAGCTTTCTGGCCACCATGGTGGTAGAAGAAAAAAGGTCCAGAATAACTAAATGGAACGCCAGAACGGGACTCTTCCACACAGACCATTGCGGGAACCGGTGTATCATAACACATCACTCCAAACAACTCATTGTAATGTTCACTGTCAATACATCCTCTTGACCCTAATGACCACAATGACATCATCTTCATTACACTTCTTCAGGACGCGTTCACAACAGTTAACAGTGGGGTGGATGGGGATCTATGCGCAGGGCCCTTGCGTTGCCCTTTTGATCTTAGTACCGTGATTTCTTACAGGCGTGGGAGGTGATTTTCATTTGTGAGTCTATATTCGGGGGTTGAACACACATCAATATTAAGAGTGAACCTATTCTTGATGTTTGACGGCCCTCGGAAACACGAACAAGTGTAGACGCCACATGCCTTGTAGGAATAGATACATGGCTACCAATGATCACCGATGTTACTAACACCACATCATGGTTGACTGGAAATAGCAGTCTTTGGTTGTCTTGCAACAACAGATGTTTGTTTTAAATTGATGTATATGTCTCTTTCACTATAAGTAGTGCTGTTTCATGTACAGCGTTTTATTACTGCGCATTTTTATGATTTGTTATTTGTTATATCCATTAAAATATGTCTTATGTTTTTTGACACCCTGCCTATGTGAATATATATATAGTTTTGAGACAATTTGGTAAGCATTTAATAGTACCCGGGAAGTTGCTAGTGTTCAACTTTTGCGTGGAGAAGGCGGGTAGCTGGTGGTGTTGTTGCTTTGTGATTACATAAGTGTATGCAGATACAGAATCTTTCAATCCAGCCACTTTTAGTGTATATAATCGGGATGATTCACACATCCAGATGGCGTTTAGTGGTTACAGAGGATGTTGATATACAAGGCATTGCCCGGCGGCTAAAGTTAATAAGGGATGTGCTCTGCTTAATGTTTTTTGACAGTAGGATGTTTCTATAAGGAATTTTTCATCGAAACAGTGTGTTTCGGCCCATGTTGTAATGATGCGGGCATCCTTGTGTTATCTTTGTATCTTCTATTGGGCCTTCATCAGGATATATACTTATTTCATTTTGTAACATCAATCATTCATCTAACCCTGTGTATGGTCTGTAATGAAAAAAAAAACCACTGTTCTGTCCTGCTAATACTCTGTAGATCGGCCCGGTCAAGTCAACATAACCCAACATTTCGGGAGGGGGGCTGAAGCCTGATCTGCCCAATAGCGCTTCTTCTACACAGGCCGCAGTTATGCCAAAGTACCGCCGCTAAAGTGATTGTTCAAGTGACGGGACAGGACGGTAAGCGCATCAAGCCTGTGACTGCATTTCCGAACTACACAAGCCCACCACCTGTGAAATACCACGGTATTCTTTCGTTCATGCATGGATGAGGCTTTTTTTCGAAATGGACACTTAAAAGAATAATTTTTCTCTTATGTGTGATTTCAGTTTCGGCAGCTAATGAAAATAAGGCAAAATGAGTTACAATGATTTGACCAAGATCACACATTTGGTAAATTGTGAATCCAGTAGTTCAGCCTGGTTTCCTGGCATAACGCTTTGCAAATTAGCAGTAGACTACTCCTACTTCCTTCCTGCCTTTAGTTTTAGATAAACGTGCCGTGCTTTATGCACTATGCTCAAGAATGCCGGCTTCAAAGCACCACGTCCAAATGCACATGGTAAATGATACTGACAAAATATAATACATCTTTAGAGAAACACGTTAGTAGGATTCACTCTGAAACGAGTAGTGAGCCCAATGCATATTTGTAAAAGGAAATCCAGCAAACTACATGTACGTTGTGCGCTGTAGTGCATTGTTAAAGAAAAGGAAAATACAGCGAAACATTATTTGTGAAATTGGCAATCTTTATCAAAAAAGCTATAATTCCACATAAGGTATAAGTACAGATGATAAACTACTGTGCTAGTAAAACACTAGTATCAGCGGCTGCAAAATCGTTCCGACTGAAATGTTCCACTCTCTGCCCTTGCCGCTTCATACCATGGAAAGGGGGCTGGAGTCTGGGGAAAAGAAGATGAGCAGGGATCAGCAGAAGGGCCTGCATGGGGGCCCAACATCAGCAAATATCTGTGTTTGAGGCAGGAACAGGAAAGGATTGAGGAACTATGGAAAAGAGGGGGGGTGGAAGGGTGGAAACATGGGCTGTATTTACCAGGATCGATATGACTCAAATTGGGGATGTAGCCGGGGCCGGCCTTGGGGGAGGGCAGAGAGTCTGCTGTGCCCAGGATCTGGAGGAACCCAGCCCATTTTAAAGTCCAGCCAACAGCCAGTGTTTATCCTGTTAAGGTAGGACCACAAAGAGGGTAGATGGAGAATTGTGTCTCTAAGTGAGATCCTGGAAGGTCCGAAGGAACCAGTGAATTTGTCTTCCTGCTTGGTATTGCTTCAATATTCTTCAAGATCCATAAATCTTCAAGAAAGTTCAGCAGAGGTTCAGGCAGATTAGGGTTGATTCCTGAGAAAAAAACATACACAAAATAACAGCAAATGCTTCAGGAAGGGAGAGACGCGTTGAAGGGAAGTAGAGGGGGCTGTTGTGTGGCTGGATGTCGGGGGCGGGGGGGAGGAGGCAGGAGAAAACGAAGTCTTTGTGCATCTATGAATATTATCCTGAAAGGACAACGCATTAAATCTGCAGTAAGATATCTCAGTCGGTTAATGAGCCTGCTGCAGAGATCTATGTGTAACTTGTAAGTCCCAAGTCTGAATATGGATATGAACAACTCAGCCTTTCAATCTTCTGAACTTTATACAATTAGAAAAATTGAAGTGGAAAATTGTAATGTTTCAGGTTAGACAGGCAGAGCCAGTCCCACACCAGGCATGCATGAGTCTGCTTATAATGGTTTGGCAGTTGATACATTGGCCCTCATTACGACCCTGGCGGAGTGGGTTTACGCCAGCGGTATTCGCGGCGGACCCGTCCGCCCTACTACGAGTTCCCGTAGCGCCATGGAGCGCTTTCCGTCTGGTTTTTCCGGGCGGAGAAATCCATGGCGCTACGGGACCTTGTTGTTAATTACGCCACCGTATTTTACGGTGGCGTAATTAACGCCTTCCCCACTCCCATTATACCCTATGGGGCAAAAATGGGAATGGGGAAGGGTAAAATGGGGAATGGGGATTTACCGCCCCGCCAAGGTCGGAATGGGGCGGTAAATCCGCCAACCCCCATGGCGCTATCGGCAGCTTTCCGCCGTGCTCCATGGTGCATTTTGCACCACGATTTCCGCCAGGGTCGTAATGAGGGCCATTGAGTATTATTGCTGACGTTTAAAATATTCCACTATAGGGAGTTCAACACTTACATAGACCTCTGAAAAACCGATAGGGTTGGGGAACAGTCAGACAAACCCTGTCAATTCTGAATCCATTGAACATTTGGTTAATTTGGTGTGCAGCTGAATTCGTTCGCCCAGGCCTAACGAGTCCAGAGGTAAAGGCTGGAGCTCTCAGATACAGCACCAGGGAAGATGTTGTGTAACTCCATGGAGGTATTTACATTGTAGATTTGGTTGCGTATAATTGTGGTGAGAAGAACAATTGAAATGCAACTACACATGTTTTGTCTGAAAGAAATACTGCACTAGCATCAGGCAAAGAGAATTCCTCGCCTCGAGGGACTGGCCCTCTGGGGGCACTACCTCAAGGGATGAGCACTGGGAAGCACGCTGTTCCTTTTTTAGAGCAGTGCAAAGAAGTTGGAGATGGAAAGATCGACAAAAGGCAGACAAGATCCCAAAACATCAGATGATAGTTTACAATATTTTGCAAAGGCAATTTACTTCCACAGAAATGCCCTTATTAAATAAGGGAGCCATTTTCTTCCAACATTGAGCAATAACAGTTCAAATACACAAAAGGAACTACACAACCTTTTCAAATCATTGAAAGGTCAACTTCCCTCTAAAAATCAAATGGGACCTCCTGAATACGTGGAATGAAAAGCTCTCTCTCAATACGTTTTCATTAAAATTCTTTAATCAAACTGGTCTTAAAATAAGTTTCTCAGTTTAACCAGAATTCCAAAGAAAAGTGCCTCCACTTATCGAAAGATTAATGTTTAGCAATCATCTCACTGAGACAAGACTGAAGGATAACATGAGTTGCAGGGACGTCATTTAGGGGTCGCCAGAGGTCGCAACTGCGACCTCTGTGTTCTCCCTTGCGACCTCTGTAAAAAATAAAAATTAAAATTATAAAATCGTTTTTTTTCTTTTTTTTTCTTAGTTTTTTGTAATGCAAGCTCCTGGAGTGGCTGGCTTTCTTGTTCAGGCCCTTTAAAAAAAAAATAATAATAAGAACAGGAGTGCCACAAGTCTAACACTTTCAGCACTGACCCTAAATAATAAAGAATACCAAATAATGTGTCTTTCTGGAATTCTATATAATTGCTAGACTCATTAAAGGTTTATTTCAGGCACACTTTAGGGGGAGAGTCACTGATTTTGTCTATTCTTAAACGCCTCAACTCTGCCTTTCATCCTTCTGAGGTCGATAAATGTGTACCGACACAGGTTGGATGATATTGGGTGTATATTTTTTCTATATAAAGCGCTTAAGCGTAAGTGCTATATAATAACACATCATTATCATTTGGTCATGGACGTCTGCTTGCATTCTCAGTAATTTGATAATATGGGCCTATACACACGGATCTTAATGCTACATATGGCGATCCATTCTTGCATGAAATGTACATCACATTATAGTGATATAGTAATCATATTTTTCGTAGTGTACAATTCTGTGTGATGTCACTTCCTGTTTTTTCAACGGGTGAAAGGTCGTGTTCCATCGTTTCCCGCGATATCACTTCGGGGTGGGGTCAAATGACATCACTTCCTGTGATGTCATCAGGGGTCAAGGGTCGTGTGATGTCACTTCCGCTACCCCTGGCATTTTGGTGAAATGCCGTCCCTGATGAGTTGACAAAGGAGGTTCAGTAGTAATGGTGGGACTCAGGCAAATATAAGCATGTACACTTCTAGCTATTTATCTAATTAGTAAAGAATCCTGCCTGATTAAAGCTATGATTTAAATCGGATTGCACCTGCAATACTTTTCTGAATCCACTGCTGAATTTCTCAAACAGAAACCCACAAACACCAGTTACCCACTACTTACCCAAAATTCAGTTGAACCGCGTGGAAGACCAATCGATTCACACCGAAAAAGCATCTTTGAAACTATTGTGGAGTACTTGGATTATTTTCTAAGAAACACAATAATGTTTCAAACTCAATGTCTTGAACTCACCACATCAAAGGATACCACTGATTTCATCAGTAAATTAGAAGAACTCAGTGAATGGAGAGCTACCACCATTATTTCTACTACTGACATTATTGGTCTCTGCACTAATGTTCCTCATCAATAAGGGACTCATGTGGTCCGAGAAGCACTCATGACGAATACAACACATTGTGCACAACATGAATGTTTTATAGTGCTTCTCAGGACTTCTTTTATAACTAGTTCAGATACCACAAACACTTCTGCAAACACAAACCACCAAGGTAAATCTGATAGACTTTCTGAAAACCCATATATGTAATGTTTTCATTTGGAATTTATAGGGAATTCCGGTCAGTAGAAAACTGAATGGTCACAATGGTCCTTTAAATATTTCTCTTGTGTGGCAGCATGACTTCATACCAATACATAGTTTTTTAGAGTTTATAAATACCGCTCATGATAGGATCAAATATATATTTCAAAATGGAGCTAAATCTGAAACTTCCTGGTCGATTAATTTAATATTTCCACTAATCGTCCAATTTTCATCATCTTTTATAAAACTTTACATTGCAACTTTTTGTGACACGTTACATCTATGCATCTAGACAACACAATCAACAGCCCACGTACTCACAATGTGTAAGAGCTAACATATCACATCTACCACGTATCCATTACAAATGCAGAATAATTATATTACTCAAAGAGGCTACAGTGAGCAATCCTTATCAGGAACTATTTGTAAAACAACATTGACCAATAAAAAACTTCTCTTTTTTCTCCTACATTAAAAACATCAAAATCAACAAGAATGACAAATGTATCTGTTCTCTCAATACATTCTGCGATTTCCCAACACTCCTTGCAAACCCAGAAAAAAGGGTACATATCAGTGCTTGGCTGCATTACCATCATTAAAGGAGTATTTTTTTTTACATCCAAATACAGCAAAGAAAGTAAAAACATTTCATCATATGACTTGCTTGAGTAATAGCGCTGCATGTCGTCTAAAATATCCCTGCTGACAAATCTATGCTGGCCTGGCAACAAGGACATTGAAAGACTGCATTATTGAATATTAATCAGTAATTAAAAACCAGCAATATTAAATGATTAGTGACATGAAATTTCAAAGCGCATGGTCACAACTTCTCTCTTCCTCCTCTTTGCCTCGCCACCCCTCTCCTCTGCTCCCTCCCTCACTTCCTAAAGGCTGAATGCCTCATCTCTCTGGACTCCCCCTGGGACCTCCTGACTCTCCCTGCTTTATCCTATGGTGAGCATTCTATTGGGATAGTGCCTTGCAAATATGCTGTTTGTTTCAGGCCCTTTCTAGCACACGCACTCTTACTGTTTCCTGACTCCACCTCCCTCCTACCACCACTCTTCTACCCCTTTAGTGTTCTCACTCTTCCTAGGTTCAGCATTCAACTGTTGGTGTTATTTCTCATTCCCCCACTCCTAACCCCTCCCCAATACTCCATACTCCTACTCCGTCCTCCACATTTCATCTCCCTGCCCTCTACATTACTACTCCTCCTCCACACTACTATCCCCACCTCCACGCTACAGGTGCTGCCGCCACACAAGTCCTCCCTGCAATCTACAACTCCACCCCCACACTACGCAAACACCCTCCTTTCACATAGTACCCATTCAATTCACAATCACTCCTTACACTAACTTTTCTATACACTTGCCACACAAAAACGCACACTAACACTGCAGTACCACTTCCACTCCTAAGCCAATACCTCACCTGCTCTACAAATCACCTCCACCATGCCTCATTTTAGGGTATGGTGGATAGTAATGTACATAACTATAGAAAGCCACATATGATTTCTATCATACATGTGTCACCACTGTGAGCCCAGGCCAGCTGTGGAAGGATTGTGTGTATTCTGGTCAGACAGCTTGTCCCTGTCAGCCAGCAGGACAAGCGACAGAAAGACTGTGCATCCCCTTTGATCCTTTGTGAGGTCAGGAAACAACCCTCTCCAGCAACACATCCCCGCAACAATAGCTGTCCTGGGAAACCAGAATCAAGAGGCTCGCCCTACGCAAAAGGACTAGCCTCACACCAGGGCATTGCATACAAAAGGGCCTGTGATTGCATGGTCTAGGAAGGGGGAAATTTAGTGTAGATAATGGGAGCACAGCACAAGTGGGGAAGGATACCACCATCATGTTTCTCTCTGTATCTCTCCTTCCAGTCTCCTTCACTGTCTTTAGCGCAAAGCACTCTCGGTATGCTGTAAGAAGGCAAAGACCACTTGTCTCAAAGATAGGGAGTGGGCCCCTTAAAGCAGGCTTGCTTTTGTCCAATCACGGGTGGCGATTTCACCATAAAAGAGGGTGTCTCCCACCCCTTCCTTGATTCATCTTTGGAGTTCAAGAAGAATTCATTCGGACCCTGCCCAGAGAGCAGTCCTTTCCAGAGTCCTCCAGGTGTGAGGTGAAGTCATTTGGTCCAAGGCAGAGGCAAACTCTGCTCCCTAACCGGCCCAGGTCACATTGGAGCAAAACCTGCCCCTCTGCCAGCTAAACTGGTACCCAGGACCCCAATAGAGCTGAAGGATCCCAGCAGGTGCTTGCCAGCCTCCCATGTGTTTGGGAGAATGAGAACAAGGACCTATCTTGTCCTGAGTGCCTGGATTGGGACTCAGAGCATCCTCAGGGCCAGAACAGTCGGGATGCCTGTGTTTCACTGTCAAACTGATTTGAGCCATGTTTCAAACCTGTTTGACACTTTCAAACCAATAAGACCCTCCAGTGGTGCTTTTGGCATTCTCCCAATCTTCAAACCAATGTGTTGCACATTCGAACCAGTCTAGCGCCTCACTGTGCCAGCAGAGTACAAAGTTGCCTTTGCTTCGAAGAAGAAGCTCATCGCTGCACTTGCCCCATTTCAGTTGCCTTTCGAACTGACAGCATCTTCATCGCTGATTCAGTCAAGGTTGAACCGACCCTGGTGTTCTCATCGAACAGCACCCCACGAACATTTGTCGAACCATTGGTCGCCCACCATACCGGCCCTGGTGGCTCTCATGACCTGCATTCTTTGACCGCCTCTTCGAACCACAGTGAACTTCAGCTCAACCCCAACTCCACGTTTGCTCCCCATATGGAACACTGAAACTGCTGCTTTCAGAGTCTGGTTCAAACCAGCAAGGTTTGATACTTGTCAAACTGCTAAGAACAGCGAGAAGGTATTACAGAATGATAACTGCCCCTCCTCCCCGCCCTGGTCCAACCTTGGGGCCTACATACTGGTTAGGTTGCTTTTGATTTCTTTTTCACACAAGAACATATTCTTTTAGGATCATTGTGGTATCTGATTACCCTTCTTTCAGTACCTAGAGTGCTGCATCTCTCTATTGCATATCCTGTGCTCTTTCCACAGTGGTAGGTTTTGTAGTATTATTGTATTTAGTTATTTCTTAGGTACAGAATGTTAAATTAAGTATATATATTTGTATAAAACCTGATTGGACATTCCCTTATTTTGTACTGTTGTACTTTCCTGTTTGGGTTTCTGCTCGTTCACATCTACACCCCTCTTAAGGGTATAGCCTTCCCTCAGCCCACGCTACAACAAAAGCCAAAGGATGTATATCTCTTACATGTGCCTGTTTCACTTTATGATTGAGATGACTCTTGTTTTGTAGAAGTGTGAGGGCTGAGTAGCCAGTTTAGCCACTGTACATCCTGGTATTCCTTCCTGGCAGAAGTAATTTTGTCACACCAAGTCTGTCAAATGAGGAGGATGCTTGTCCATACGTTGCACGCTAGCTGAAGCTCACATATAGACAGGATGTCCTGCTAGTTACTGGGCACGGCCACATGTGGATTGCATAGTGATAATTAAAAAAAAGATAAAGGCAAGGCTATTTAGAACTATGGTACATCTAGGATAAGAAGTGCACATACTAAAGCTCTACAAATTGGATGAAGCAAGAGTAGTTTGTCTTTTGGATTTTGTGAAGGTCCACCTGGAGCCTTTCAGTAATACTCAAATAGCTGGACAACCATTGGTTAAATTATTGGTCATACATCATTTAGTTACTAAAATGGATTACAAACTGTTCTTTAGTCTGTGGCCACACTCACTTTACGAAACAACTCCTTTGTTTGATGTTGAGTTGCATTAAAATTAATATTTATTTGTATACGTTTCAGAAGAAGCGATATCCAATCAACAAATCCATGAAGGCAGAGCTTATAAATACATCACATGTTTCAGGAATAACTCTTTCTGAACCTTTATGAAGCAATGCAAAATAAAACAAAACCAATATTGATATTTAGGCTTAAATATAGTATTATCCTGTGACAGGAAATCAGTAAAAATGGTGCTAAATATGTGTTAGTCAAATATCTATATACTAGCTGTTCCTGGCATAACATAAGCTGTTCTAGCATATCTTCCAGTTCAGTATCGGTCAGTAATTCATAGTCTCACTTCTGTCCCCCTTCATAAATATCGGAATTATCACTGACCGCTTCCAGGAAAGGGGCGTAGGTCCCTGTGACTTATTAATGGTCATTGAAAAGGCTAAATGTATCAGATGGAATGAGAGGTATGCGCGGTATGAGAACAGTATCTAAGTTCCATCAATCACACTGGCCACTATGATGTGCCTTTGTAGAGACGCAATTGTCAACCTTGTTCCATTGCAGAGTCTCTGTGATAGCATAATATTCCGTAGTAGCATAATTACAGCATGGGCTGAGTAGAGGCTGGGCTGAGTAGAGGCTGAGCACTGTACAGTGTGACGGGGTGGGTAGCAGTGATATGATATGACAGTTTATTTATATAGCGGCTATACACAATGTGTTTCAAAGCGCTTCAAGGCAAGTGAGGGAACAAGGGAAAAGACAATGACATTCTTACAAGCCATGAACAGTAAGGATGTGAAATTAACTATCGTACTTGGCCTGACAACATTTCAGATAGTAAAAGTGCTAAGACATAGGGGAGGGGGAGAGTGGGAAGGAAATGGAAACAGACAGGTGACTACCGTACTAGGCCAGACGAAATTTCTGGTAGAGCCGGAGAAAAACAAAAGGTGATGGAGAGGGGTGCGGAAGGGGGGGGGAGAACACAACAAACAAATATCGTACTAGGCCTGACGATATTTCAGATAGTGCTGGAGGTGGGGGGGACAAGCAAGGGGAGGGGGATGAGACAGATGAGGTTGCTATCATACTAGGTCCAGTGACAATTCTGATAGAGTAAGTGCATAGAAGAAAGTAAGGGGAGTTGGGAAGGAGATAGGAAAAGGGAGAAAGGGAGAGGAGGAGAGAACAGAGAGCAAGTAGTCAAAAAGAGTGGAGAAGCAACAGAGGAGAGTGAATACAACTGCAGAAGTCAGTAGTAACACATAATGTTGCAAGCCAGGATTCAAGATGAAGATGGGAAGAGCATAATTCAGGGCCACCATGAGTACAAGATTCAAAGGAAGTCCAGCATGAGAGTTTTCAAAGGATGACGCACCGTGAAGCAATGAAGCCCATAAAAGTCAAATCCAGCATTGGTCACAAGATGGTGATGGTCAAACCAGAATGTATCAGGACAGACTCGTGCAGAAGTAGACTGGAGGGGGAGGCTGGGGGAGCAGGGTAGAAGAATCAAGCAAAACAGGCAACACCTGTATGCGAGAAGGGTGGGGGCACAAGGGAACATCAAGTGGAGCAATGTACAGCCGCATGGGCTGGGTAGAAGCAGAGCACTGTACAGTGCAGCCGGCTGAATAGCAGTGTAGCAATGTACACGGCATTGCATGGGTTAGCAGCAGCGCACTGCAGAGAAGGAGGGTCATTTCTAGGTTGTGTACCCAATTCAGTTGGGTGAGGGGGAGCAATCATGCTCACACACAAGGTAAGGGAGAATGGGGGCGTATCTGGTTAATGTGCTGTTGTTGAAGCGGGTGCTCTTTGCCATTTGGACAGCAGAGGGCAAACTAACACTGATAAATTGCATTAGCTGAGTACGTAAAGTGTTTTAGATAGATAGATGGATGGATAGATAGATAGATAGATAGATAGATAGATAGATAGATAGATAGATAGATAGATAGATAGATAGATAGATAGATAGATAGATAGATAGATAGAGTTGAAGAGAATGGCAGATACAGTAGCAAATCCATGCAGAATTTGCACCTTCGCATTACGTGGGCTAGCGACCATGTAGGTAGAATGGAAGTATAAATCAAAGATAGACTTATATATACATCAAGTCATAAAAACCAAAGCCTGACCAATAGCCATGACAGAAATAGAAAAAAGACTAAAAGTAAATAATCTCAATACTATGAAGAATAATAGTGTTGACATAAAAATAAAAGGAATTATGAGACGTGGAAAAATAGAGATAAACCTGTGACAGGGCCAACATCTCAGCCTTGTCAAAAGAGAGTAAGAGCCTGTCTCAGCATGGGTTGGATGGGTAGAGGGAAATCCAGAGCCAGCCCTTACCCCGACGTCAAGGGCAGTTGAGAGGGCCCCAATTCCTGTCCCCACCTCTTGTACCAGCATGTTTCTATGCAGACACTTGTTATCTCCAGCCTTGCCTCTAAGGTCTGATATTTGCCAGTGTCTTCCTATTGATTTGATAGCACCCAATTCATAAGTAAAGACAAACCATCGAAAGGAAGAGAGGTCAGAGACATCACCTGACCACTGAGGGGATCGGCTGTGGAGAGAGAGAGAAAGACTTTGTTAGGAAAAGAAACAGAAACATGGCCGCAGTCATACACCTCAGTCGCCGGCGCTGTGCGACAAGGAGAGAGAGGTTTCTTCCATATGCTACTGCACAGAGGACCTTGTGGAGCTGCCAAGCAAAGCCAGCAAGCCTGCACAACACCCCAAACACCCCCAGACCAATGGGGACTTAGTGGGGAAGAGGGCATACCCTCCCCTAATAGACCTACTGGGAAATCCCATGGAATTTGATCCCGGAACATGGACACTGGCCTTCCCTAACTGCCAGGTCAGGGACGCGGCCAGTCCACATGGAAGAAGTGGGCATAGATTAGCCCCCTACTTTTGACTTTCCATATCACACAGATGGTGAGGTAAGGCTTCATGTTAGGTTAGGTTTAACTGCCTCGTAACTATGTGGTTTTGGAACAGAGTTGCAGAAATAAATGCAGCCTCTGCACTGCAGTGACGTGGCTGTTACAGGAGCTCTTGAACAGGGCCAGGGACCCCTAGACCTACTCTGTGCCACTGGAGAGTAGGAGCCGCAGATTAGGAGTCTGATGCAGCAAGGTGCAGGTGTCTGTTATGCTTTTGTCATGAGCTTATGAAATGGAGGTCTGATCAGCAGGCATCCTCCCTGCAATTGAATTAAATTATCTGCATCATTTTATGAATTAATAATAACCAAGATGGCAATCCATCACACTTGGCCAGAGATATTTCCACTGTTTACCAGCTGAAGGAGACTAATGAGGGAGAGGGAGTGTAAAGGCGCGTTTGCAGACACAATGCGATATTATCCACTACTTCACAAATGCACATAAAGCAATATACAAGAAATTAGTCTTTAAGAGAACATAGATGCAAAAACTATGCCACTGCATGATGGTGCTAGATTATAGTGAAATGTACGCCTCCACAATAATACTTTTGCAGCATTATGTACATGCCATACTACAATGGCAACAGCATTGAAGGACCACTGTTGCTAAGGAAAACATTGACTCAACTCAAAGCAACTGCCAAGAATACATTCTAAATTGGTACTACGTTTGCTGCAACAGAGAAAATGCCATGAAGTGCGCATATGACTCACATAACCTGTACTTGAATGCAGAGTGATGTGCTCTGAAAGAAATTGGCTCTCAGTGTTATCCATCACATATCAAGAGTGCCACCACTGGCTACTCAGACATCTCATATGGAATTGGTGTAAGTCATGCACGTCAACAATGCATTTTGTTATAAACGTTCTGTCACCGAAAACTGTCTAAGAGAGAATGATTCATTTGCACCACAAATTGTTCTTAAATGTTGCACTCAAGAATTGGAATACTGCCATTGTAACCTAGGCATCCTGTTGGACTGGTAACGTTGCTTTCTGCCAGTGACCGATTGCCATCTTCGAGGGGGTGAAATATCTAGTTTTTTTTATTCTTATGTAATATTAAATGATGTGAGTAACTCTGTTTTTGAAAGGGAAGTCTGCTAATCAGATCCCCTTTCAAAATGCTCTGTGACACAATTACAGTGTAAACAGGTGCCTTGCTATAACTAAACTACTGACATGACTTCACTAGCACTGCTGGGGCACAAAGAGAATTGCAGGTAGAGATAGCAATTTAACTTTTGCACCTCTCATCTAAATTATAATAAGGTTATGCCTTAATCGGTCTGGTGGCAGGTAAACCTCTATATGTAAGCCACATGTGGTTGTGGCATGGTTACTGATCAGAGCACACAATTATAAACCACAGCAATCTGATATCACACCAGTGTCATCTCTGTGAGCAGGTCTCAGAAGTGAAAGGGGTTAAGGTGATTGGTGTCTATGCTGAATTTCTGCACAGTTAACTTTCCCTAGGGCATAGAAACATCCCCGAGAAGGTCCCATGGGAACGTTGCTTTAGGGGTAGCATTGACATAACAAAGCCAGCCTCACACCAGCATGCTGATAACTGGAACACCTTTGATGTCAGCAGGCATGTGAAGGGGGAGGAGGTAAAGTAACCAGAGAGAGAATGTATGCCTGGAGTGGGGTTTCACCATCTTTGTGTCTGTTAGGGTCACTTCCTCTGCTGTGGGGTGCAGTCAATGTCAAAGTCCCCTGCCATAGAAGTGAAACCAGAAGGCATCCAAGGCAGAGGTGAGCTTTTCCCACTACCCATCTCAGGAAAGCTGGACCATGGTCTCTCTCTGTTGTCTGCACTGGAACCAGGCTTCTGTTCACCGGAAGTGAAGGGTCCTAAGTAGGTTCCTGCTAAACTAACTGGAGTGGGGGTGGAAGCCGCAGAGCGAAGGACGTGAGAAAAGGACTGCTCCACTCTTTGCAGATGTGCTGCGAGCTGCTACCAGGACGCTGCCCCCGCTGCACCAGGAAACAGATGATCTGCCTTCCCGCGCAGGATTGAGCAGACGGAGCGGCCCCCTTGTCCAGGAGGCCATGTACGGCTCTAAAATGTACGCTGCCATTATCACCATGGATACCAAGCAACAAAATGCCCCAGATCATCCTTATAGGCTCCCACACCTCTGCAGGCCTTCCCCTCCTGTTTTAAATGGAGGGGAGGCACGCCGCGAGGCAAGCCACAGAGCGAAGGCTGTGAGAAAAGGCCTGCTCCACTCTATGCAGCTCTGCTGCGAGCTGCTACCAGGACGCCGCCCCCGCTGCACCAGGAAACAGATGATCTGCCTTCCCACGCAGGATTGAGCAGACGGAGCGGCCCCCCTGTCCACGAGGCCATGTACGGCTCTAAAATGGACGCTGCCATTATCACCATGGATACCAAGCAACAAAATGCCCCAGATCATCCTTATAGGCTCCCACACCTCTGCAGGCCCTCCCCTCCTGCTTTAAATGGAGGGAAGGCGTGCCGCGAGGCGAAGCCGCAGAGCGAAGGTTGTGAGAAAAGGCCTGCTCCACTCTTTGCAGCTCTTCGCTGCTCGAAGGTGCGGAAGGGAGGTAAGACCTCTGATGTTGTCTATGAACACATGCATAGTGTTATACCCAGCACTACTGACAGAAATGCCTGCCTATGTTCATACACACAAAGGGATTCCCCTCACTCCCTCCAACCTAGCCACCCCTCCAGGCTATGTCGCCTGTGGGCAAGGCTACCTGTTACAACTCCGGCCCACCTCGACTACAGTGCCTTGCGCGACACGACTCGCCGCTTGCCTGCACTTCCAGCGAAAAACATCCGACGCCCCCCACCCCTCCTCCCACTCTGACTCCCACTACCCCGTACTCACCCATCTCTGGCCACTGCATGGTCGCTTACTCTTGCTTCCGCCTTGTCAACCGGCAACGAAGTATCCAAGCGCTTCCGGTCCAGGACAAGCCCATTTCCTATATGCTCAGGAAAGGACCAGGGCTGTGCACTATCACAGCCGACCACCATGCAATGCCTCCAAATGTTAAGTCTGACACTAGCGCCGTTGCACCCTCTATCAGGTCTGTACCCACAGATACGTTGCCATGCACTGATGCCTGCACAACTGTGACTGTACACACTGTTAATCTGCTTTGCACTGTGCCTGCACCTACTGTTAATTTGCCTTGCACTGTGCCTGCATCTACTGTTAATTTGCCTTGCACTGTGCCAGTACCTACTGTTACTCTGCTATGCTCTGATGCCTGCACCACTGTGCCTAAACCTACTGTTTATTTGCCTTGCACTGTGCCTGCACCTACTGTTATTTTGCCTTGCACTGTGCCTGCACCTACTGTGCCTATACCTTCTGTTATTTTGTCTTTTGCCATGTGCCTGCACCTACTGTTACTTTGCCCTGCACTGTGCCTGCACCTACTGTGCCTATGCCGACTGTTAGTTTGTCTTGCACTGTGCCTGCACCTACTGTTACTCTGCCATGCACCACTGCCAACAACTTGGCCTACCAGCCCACACCTAGCCAAGCGTCCATCGCAATGCCTCAATGCTCTCCTGCCAGTCCCTCGCTAACACAGCCCCCAGCCATACCTATAACTAAACTCACCCCATGTGCCAACCCCCCCTGCAGCACACCTTAAATGTGCCCTTGTGAACTGCAGATCCCTTCCAGCTCACTCCCTTGATATCAATGACCTTATTAACAACCTTGACTTACTATTCCTTAGTGAAACCTACTATCTGATGTATCAGGACCTGCCCTTGCCTTAGCAATCCCTCCGGGATACCTTATCTACAGACGAGACCATTCCTCCCACAGAGGTGGAGGAGTTTGCCGTCATCGCCAAAGATGCCCTCCCAATTGGGACAATCCAAAAAAAACCTTGATGAGAGCTCTGACTACCTTCTCCTGAAACTCAAGCTCTCCCATAACTGCACCATAGCAATCCACCTCATTAACCGCCCTCCAGGCCCTTCCAATGAGTTCAAAGAAGCCCTCACCCACTCGATTTCGGATAACCTCAAGAAATCTTCTAAAATCCTGCTCCTTGGTGACTTTAACTTGGGCCTCAAAGACCACAAAGACTCTCATGCCAAAGCCCTTAATAAAACATTATCCACCCCAGGGTTCACACAGACCATCTCCAGCCCCACTCACTCAAAAGGCTGTACCCTCGACTGGGTTGTTCAACACAACTGCTCAATCAGCCCCCCCCTTATCTCACCACTACCTTGGACCGATCACCACTGTATCACATTCAACATCATCACCTCTAGGGACCCTCAACTCCCCACCACCCCGCTCCCAGCTGCCCTCAAGCGCAGCTCCAAACTCCTCACCCACAGTAACCTCGCCCAGCACCTCAAGGTACCTGCCCTCCTTCCAGCTTTGGTCAAGGAACCAGATATCCTTGCCAACGACTTCAAAAGGGTCCTCTCCCAGGCCGTTAACTTGGTAGCCCCTCTCTCAATTAAGAAAGAAAAGAAAACCAAGCACTGCAATGCCTGGTTCATCCAGGACCTCTTACAGATGCGAGGGAAAAAACGAGCTGCCCTGACTACATGGCGCAACAACCCAACAGAAGCCACCTAGCTAGCCTTCAAAACCACCTCCAAGTTATACAAAGCCGCGATTACCAACGCCAAAGCAAAATCATTTAATGCCAGAATCTCCACTGCTAAATCAGGGAGCTGTGAAATCTTCTCCATATTCAGAGAACTGGAGACCCCCAAGCCCCCACCTTCACCAATAGTGAAGGATGGGTCCTGGTATAACTCCATCCAGTCTGCAATGCTTAATAAACTTGAAACCCTACAAGCCAAAATACTCGCTCACCAAAAGGACATCTCTAAGTTAATAACCAGCAGTCAAAGCACCAACCCCTTGGCTGAGCATCCCAACCCCTCCCCCCAGTTTGACTTCAAAGACGTGAGTGTCGCAGAGGTCATTTCTCTCTTCCAAACCATCAAACCTTCTAATTGTAAGGGGGGTTTATGCCCAGGGCAAGTCATCAAGGACTGTGCTCCCTCACTAGCCCCTATCATAACAGCATTCATCAATGCCTCCTTTCATTCTGGCCAAGTCCCACAAGATCTAAAGGAAGCCTGGGTATGTCCGCTCCTCAAAAAACCCTCACTTGACCCAGCCATCCCCAGAAACTACAGGCCTATCACCACTGTACTCTTCCTACTGAAAATTCTGGATAAAGCAGCCTACCTGCAAATACAGAAATATTTAGAGGACAACCATCACCTTGGACTTAGACAATCAGGGTTCAGGCCACCGCATGGGACCGAAACGGCTCTCCTTGACCTGAAAAATCAAATCAATGAGCTCAGAGACACAGGTAAACCTGCACTCCTCCTGGTCCTCGACCTGTCGGGAGCATTTGATTTAGTCAACCACAAAACCTCTCTGCCAACATCTATCCTCAATAGCCAACTTCTCTGAAAATGCCTGCAAATGGATAGAGTCATTCTCAAAAGACAGAACTATGAATGTCTTCTCAGACTCCTCATGTGCCGACTGCAGCACCATCAAGTGTGGCGTCCCGCAAGATTCCTGCACGGCCCCCACCCTTTACAACTTCTTCACGGGGGCCTCTGTTTAAAATCCTTGACTCCATGGGCATCTCATACACAAATTATGCGGATGACACCCAGGTACTTATCCCCCTCTCAGGTGACTACGCATCTGACCAGAATACTTTAAACCCCACCTACTCAACAATTCAAACCTGGATGGCAGAAAACTGGCTCTGCCTTAATAGTGACAAAACTGAGCTCCTGCTGGTTGGCTCGCCATCCACCCTAAATAATATGAGCAAACAGTACTCCTCCTTCGTCATTGACAATATCCCAATCACTGTTTCACCGTTCATCAAAACCCTTGGAGTGTATCTAGAACCTGACATGTCCATGAACAGACAGGTCAATGCCAAAACCTCCACGTCCGCCTATTACTCCAAACTTATCAATGCTATCCAACCATTCTTGTCCCAACAAAACTGCCTCACCATCGCCAGGGCTATCATTGGCTCGAGGCTCGATTATTGCAATCCCTTATTCATTGGCACCACTGCCAAGAATATCGGCAAACTCCAAATTGTTCAAAATAACGCACTCAGAGCCGCCACAGGCCTATCGCGTAAAGACCACATCTCTGAACTCAGAAGGCATGTCCACTGGCTTCCTGTTAAACAAAGAATCATCTTCAAAGCCCTGGCCCTGATTCACAAATGTCTCCATGACCTTGCTCCTCCCTACCTAACTCGTAGGATTATCAAACCCCCCCACTCACAAACCTTCCAGATCACAGTACTCTAACCTCTTGTCTGTCCCTAGGACTCACAAAGTGCGTGCGGGCGGCTCCAGCTTCCCATCAGTTGCCCCCACCCTTTGGAATGCACTCCCTTCCCACCTCAGAGCCATTGAATCCGACACTGTCTTCCGTAAAGCCATCAAGACCAACCTCTTTGTTTGATTTGTTAAAACCTGCAATATACTGTAAAATGGAACCACCGAAATGTAATTAAGTTCTTTCTAGGGCGGCTTCTTTGTAACCGTTAAGTAAGCCTCCTTAAACTCTGATTCAGCGCCTCGATGTCTGCGGGCTGTTTGTGCGCTCTACAAATACAAATAAATAAAAAATAAATAAATAAACAAACTGACTCACCTTGTCATAGAGACCCTCTAATGGGCCTCCCAGCAACCCAGAATTCAAGGAACAGATCTCGGCCCTGATCCATGAATTGAAATGCGTGTGAGCTACACTAACCTGGACATCACTTGTCTGTCAAAATCTTGTTCATGTTATATCCACTGGCTCCGTATACCCCACAGAATTGCCTTGAAAGGACTTTGCATTGCATTGATTCAAAGCCATCCACCTCAAACTTTATCTTATCTCATGACAAACCCAAATTCATCACCCATAGAAACAACAGACAAGCCAGCCAACACCTTGTGCACATTCCACCCTGCAGACTCACTGTGACAAATTCAACTTCCGGGGCACCAGTGGTCAGTGATAAATATCGGTTTCTAAACCATCAATCAGCCCCACACCTCTAGTACACCAGAAGGGATCCGAACAAATTGGAAACACAAGCAAATTATAAACCTCCTTGTCCAATTTTGGTAACGTGGACGGAACAGCAGGCTTATCGCCGAAAGATCAGGGATCATTGGTTACTTGCAACACAGCAACAATACAATTATTACCCAATGATAAAAGGGACTGTCCAGTCAAAGTTTCTTTGCATCTTGTACTCTTGGTGACCCTGAATCATGCTGTTCCCATCTTCATCTTGTATCCTGGCTTGCAACATTATGTGTTCCTACTGACTTCTGCAATTGTATTCGCTCTCCACTCTTGCTTCTCCACTCTTTTTGACTGCTTACTCTCTTTTCTCCCCTCATTTCCCTTCTCCCTTTTCCTATCTCCTCCCCTTACTTTCTTCTATGCACTTACTCTATCAGAATTGTCCCTGGACCTAATATGATAGCAACCTCGTCTGTTTCCTCCACCCTCCCATTACTGTTTTTTTTTCTCTCCCCACCACCCCTCCAGCACTATCTGAAATGTCGTCAGGCCTAGTATGATAGTCGCTTGTTTTGTTCCTCCCCTCCCTTTCTGCACCCCTCTCCCTCACCTTTTGTTTTTCTCCGGCTCTACCAGAAAAGTCATCAGGCCTAGTACGGTAGTCGCCTGTCTGTTTCCATTTCCTTCCCACTCTCCCCCTCCCTTCCTTATCTATGTCTTAGCTCTTGCACTATCTGAAATGTCATCAGGCCGAGTACGATAGTTAATTTTGCATCCTTACTGATCATGGCCTGTAAGAATGTGGTTGTATTTTCCCTTGTTCCCTCCCTTGCCTTGAAGCGCTTTGAAACACATTGTGTATAGGCGCTATATAAATAAACAATCATATCGATCATATCAAGTTGTATAAACATATCTACTTCATTGTTATCACAACAGTTATAGCACACTGTGAAATGCAACCAACCCTGTAAAGGAATGCAGGAGATAGACAGTTTTAAAGAATGAAAATGGATGCACTCTGCATACTGACAGGAGGGTAGTCGGTATAGTAATTATTCAAAATAGTTCAAGGATACTTGGTTTCAACACAAAGGGAGTAATGGGTCGTGATATGTCACTTGGGGCCTTCGGAGAAGCATAATGTGAATAGAACCACTATGTACCTTGTGCTGTAGGGGTTCTTGGTGCTTGACAGGGTCAAGTCGGTTTCAGTGCACTTTGCAGCTTCTGCGACAGAGTTCAAGATGGGGGACGGCTGTGGGTATCAGTCGGCAGGCAGTTCGGCGAGCGAAGCCTGATGGATGGGTGCAGGCTGGCCTACACGGCAGCTCAGGATGAGGAATCATTGTCTCCGTGCTGGTTGGCATTTCTGAAGCACTGGTTTAGGCGACTTGGATGACTTTAGCGACTGCAACATGACAACAGTCATTGGTGCAGTCAGTTGCAGCAGTTGATACTTGTCGAGGCACTTCTCCTAGCTCCTTCACTGGGCTTGTGTCGTCCTTTAAGGCGGATGGCCCAATGCTGAATAGAGTGTTGCAGGCATCTGCCTTGTCCTTGGTTTGGGTCAGAGACTCTCAGGCCCTTCCCGCCTAGGAAGCTTGCTGCAGAGCCTAACAGGGCACGCTGTGTGCTGGCTGGGTACCGGTTCTGGAGCTTCTGGAGGATCTTCTGGTTTTGGTATCTCCCTCTGTTCTGTAGGAGATGTTTAAGAGAGGAATCATGCTTCCCTTTTGGAGGTCGTGGACTTCCTTCACTTGTGGAAGATGTAAGGAAAACTAACTTCAGACCAGGGTCCAATGATGGGTTTTTCTTTCTGCTTTTGGTGAAGCCTTCAGATGATCTGCCGAAAGAGAGGTTCAGCCCCCTTTTAAAGCCAAATGGATCACAGGGATAGGTGTAGGCTAAGCCTACCTTAATGAACCAATCCTGGGTCCCCACCAACAATCTCTTGTATGCGTGAGGTCATAACCAGAGTGCTTTGCAACCGAAAAGGTAAAGGGATGAAAATGTGTAAGACTAAGTCCCAGCCATCTTCCCGTCTGTTGTGGATCAAAGGGTCTCTCTGGTTAATGGAGCTTTGTGTGGTTCCTGATTAATGTGGCAGGTCTCCCATGAAGCTACATTGAGACAAGACTCTCGGGCACCCACAAACCACATTCTCATACCTTCTGAATAGGGTCCCACTGCAGGGATTACAACTGTAATACACACAGTCCCAGACATGACATTTCACTGTCAATCGATACTGAGGGTGGGAGCTGGCTTCAGGTTGACACAGTGAATATGAAAGGGTGTTTCGTTTTCCTGTCTCTTTTGTTAGCCTCAGCAGCCAGTCCCCATGTGGGCCTGTTTGAATTAAACAATGCAGATCTATGGAGTATTAGTTAGTTAATTAGGCTGGCCATGGCAGGGGGAAGGTTTGGCCCTCCCTCTTCTGGAGATGCATTGGGTACTCCGCCTGTCAGATCCCTACTAAATATGAGTGGAGGGACTGCGCCTGTAGGCTGTGTCCACCCAGAGTACACAGGTTTGTGCATATGTCATGTGGTGAGCATAGGAAAATGTGTGCAAATTTGTCACATGCATTTTCCATCATTCAATTTCATTTCAAAATTCCAAAAAGCCTATGTGGGCGCAAACCCACCATGTGAATGGTGGAATTCCTCACATTCACATGCGCACAAAAACAAGCATTTGTGCACTGGGAACCCAGGGAATGGAACACCCTACCTCTCCAGATGCGCACTGTATCCTCCATCACCACTTTCAGAAAGAGCAGCAAAACATACCTGCTTCCCCACACATAAACCTGACCTCCTCCACTATTATCACTTTTCTATCGTAATCTTCCTATGCTTTCCTGAAAAAATGTTGTATCTTATTTTTTCAACTCCCACCCTTTCAGTATTTGAACCATATAACGGTCTTGAGACCCCTCTGGGAAGACGCGTGCGTTAAATAAAAATGTAAATAAATAAATAAATAGATGTGATGATTCTGCACAGACTGGACAGCGTTTTGAGCCCAGTTGAACAGCTTAGCAACCAGTCTCCGAATAAACACCTTAGGAAGCTCCTAAAGCCTGTCTTAATGTTACTGACTAAGTACGTACCAAGGTAATACTAAGTAAGGACTAAGGTATTGTGAAGAGGACCTGTCCCCCTGGTCCACCTTTGGGACTGTGATGGCTTTTAAGCCCCACATCCCTGCTATTTTCTACTAAGAACATTGACATTCTGCCAATTTAGCTCCTGCATACCCCATCCCATGTCCCCACAGTGCCATTCAACAAGAATCAGCATTTTCTGTTTTTTCTTTAGATGGGTGTTTTTTTCTGCTCGTGTTTTAAGTAGCCGCATTGCATTTTATTGTTTGATTAAGAGTCTATGGGCCTCATTACGAGTTGCCCGGTAAAACCGGGTTCATTACCGGCATGCCGGAATGAGCGGGTCCGTGCTCGGATGAACCCGCTAATAGCGGGTGATTACGAGTGCGCGAGCAGGCGTGTTACCCCATGCCGGTAGTGGCAAAACTGCCATGGCGGTAACAGGCCACCAACCCCCCTATACCGGCATTGCGGTTACTGCCCATTCCGTAACCGCGTCATAACAACCACTAAACACCGGCACAGTAATACCGGCACGGTATTACCGTGGTCGCAAAAAAGGACCCGGAAATTACGTTATCGCGCCGGAACGGGAAACGAGCCGGCGGCCATCTTTAAAAACACAATCCATTGCTATCCTCCATAACCACCACTACACTCGTGTTGTTGTGTGCCACAACTGAAGCAGGATGTCGAAGGCCACCAGTAAATCCTCCGAAAGGAAGAGGAAGCAGCATTTTTCTGATGCTGAACTGACTATGCTTGCTAACACCCTCGAACAGCATGCAGACACAATCAGGAGCACAGACCTCAAGCATGTGGCACAAACCAAAAAAAACAGGTCTGGCAGGAGGTCGCTCAGAGGGTGTCGGCAGTGGGGAGCACCCCAAGGAGTGTACGTGACTGCCGGAAGCGCTGGGACGACCTCCGCCTCAGGAAGATCCTGGCGGAGAACAGGAGGGCCGCAATGGCGACAGGCGGTGGCCCACACTCCCCTGTGAAGCTCACCACATAGGAGGAGACCGCAAGTGCATTCATTGACCCGGAATCCATAGAGGGAATAGGAGAAAAGGAGTTTGGCACCGCAACTACCACAGAGGAAGGTGAGTGAACCATCACATCCACGTATACCAAAACATGATGTGGCACAAGTGATGTGGAAGTTAGACTAGGCAAGGTAATTCATGTTCCAAGGCTACATCAACACATCCATAGAATAATGAGTGCCACACCCTGCACCACACGCATGCTGAGTGAAAATCCCATTCCCAACAGAGGTGCAACATGACTCAACCATGCCCATGGGACCCACCACACAGACAACAAACCAATGCTATGCCACCAGCCATGCATTGATTGCCAACATGGCCCCTCAGTACACCAAATGCCACACACCAGAAATGAAATGATGCCTGAATGTATGAACATATCACACCGCAATACATCATAGCTGCCATTTGACAACATCACTGATGACCTGCATTTCTTCTATCTCCCAGGCACCGATGAGGAAGGTGGAACACAGGACAGGGGTGCGAGTACATCCAGTGCACGCAAAGGGACCAGGGCCACCGCCACCCCCCCCGTCCAAGAAAATGCCTGCAGCAACACCCAGTGTGCCACGCAAGGCATCAACCCTGCAGGGGGCACCTGCAGCGACAGAACAGCAGCAGGCACCCACAACAGACGTTGTGTCCACAGAGGTGGATGATGAGGCTGGTATCATGTCTGGAATACCCACCCCAAGCCCCATTGCCAGCCCCCACCCACCTGCGGAGTCTGAGAGCCTGGGCGATCCCTGTCTCCATGACTCTGACCTTGGAGAATCAGACATTGGGATCTTCCAGGAGGACAGTGCCCAAGATGAGGAGCCCATTCAGGTGCCTTCCACCACCCTGCCAGCCACCACCCTGCCAGCCACCACCCTGCCAGCCACCAGTACACTTGCGGCCGACACCTCCTTCGAGGCTTGCCTGGCAAGGGTAGAGGCCTGCCAAGAGTCAATGCTGCAAATCATGCATCGACAGGTCGATGCTGGGAATGAAGCCATGAGGGCCATAGCCACGGCCATTGCAGCCAATACAGCTGCTGTGGAGGCATCTACGTGTGCATTCAGGGAGTGCATGGGGTCACTGACACATGCCCTTCTTGCCAACATTCTGCAAATGCAGCATCAACACCTTGGCCCAGCCATGGGACTGACAATAGACACCTCCACTACAACAACCCCTTCCACCTCGGTGCAATCGAGGCCTGTGCGGTTAACGTGCAGGAGTGCACGGCGCTCGGCCATGGCACCCCCAGACCCAAATGTCTCAAAGAAATAACAGTATGGCCAATGACAATGTTAAGAACTACATTGGTGAAGGGAACACTGTTTGTTGCACACCTGGGGACATTTGGGATCTGTGGGGTGGGTGAGGGAGTTTGTTGGGGTATTTTCGGGGATTTGTGGGGTGGGTGAGGGAGTTTATTGAGGGGTCTGGGAGGGGGTGTGGGCACATTTTTGCATTTTTAAATAATACACAAGTTGTGAGAAGAGGAATCCATGGCTGGACATTGTTATTTTTCGTGTTCATCCATTTAATGTGTTACGGTGTTCAGTTCCCAACTCCCAACATTCCCTGTGTGCATGTTCATATTGGCCCAGTGTCTGACTGACACAAGTCTTTCATAGTCCCTGTGTTTCAGAAGTATACTTGAATTTGTGCTTGCCATACAGCATGGCCATCCCGTGCATCACGTACTGGCAGTGGGGCTACTTCACCTCCATCTCCGTCCTCATCATCCTTACCCGGCCCATGCATGTCAATGTCAGGTGACAATGGTACATTTCTCTGGACGCACATGTCGTGCAGCATGACACAGGCCATGGTGATCTTCTCAGGCCTATATAGGAGTGCCCCACCGGACCTGCTGAGGCAGCGGAACCACCACTTCGACAGGTCAAAGGTCTGCTTAATGACAACACGGGTACGGGTTTGCACACAATTGTACTCCTCCTCATGGCCATTCTGCGGGTTAGGCACAGGGGTGTGTAGCCACGGCCTCAAGGGATATCCTCCATCACCAGCAAGCAGATTCAAATAGGTGTGTGTCACTCTGAACTCCCGTAATTCAGGGAGCACAGTCATGCTGCCAGCTATTTGGTGTGGCCATGCACATGTCCCTGTAAGCATGAAAAAATGTTATCTAGGTGCAATCTGTACTGTCATGATGTGTGGTAGTCTGGTTGGCATTCAATAGATGATGCAGGGTGTAATCATGCATGCTGAGGCAGATATGCTGTGGTAGTGCAACAATGCTTTGACTCCAATTCATGCTGTTCATTATTTACTATGCATGGTCACACTGCCCACATAGCCACACTTGCCGTCCTGTCCATTCATGCATTGCTTGCCATAACCATGGTGGCCTGGTTGTGACTCTTACTTGTTCACATTGATATGCATTATTTCTTGATATGTGGCCCAGTGAAGTGTCATGTACCGTTTGACTGGTTCAGGTCAGGAGTGTTTGGCTCTGCATGCATTTTCCAATCACCGGCTATTCCGACCCAGGTGCAGTATTGCCCCCCCCCTCATGCATCCCCACACATCAGTACCCCAAAGCACTGCCATGGGACGGTTGTGCAACTCACCAAGTAGCCAGGCACGTGGTCCGGCATGTCGCTCCATTTGATGGGGTACCGTGGATTTACCCGGTACATTGGCATCATGTGTTGATCCAGGAAATCGGGCGCAGCAATGGGTGATGATCTTCCTGGAGTCACATACCATTTGCACATTGATGGAGTGGTGTTGTTTGCGATTGCGGTACACAGCCTCTATGGCATGGGGGACTATCAATTCCACATGGGTGCAGTCGATGGCACCGACACAATTGGGCATGCCTGCCAGTGCATGGGAGCCTACTTTGGTTTCGGCTATCTCCTGGGCAGTCCGTGGTAGGGATATGTGGGTGCTTGCATGCTTCAGGAGGGCATCCAGCACTTGGTTCAGCATGCATGAAAATAGTGGTTGTGAAATGCCATGCAGCTGGCCCACTGTGTGTTGGTAGGTGCCTGAGGCCAGGAAGTGTGGCACAGACACCACCTTTAGTAGTGGGGGGATGGCAGTGCATATTTGTATGTGGCTGGCAATGTCGTTATGTATCATGTGCACTATGGTGGTGATGGTGTCACGGTCCAACCGGTACAGGGTGTGGATCTGCTCAGGGGTAGGGTTGAATGGGCTGAGTCTGGTGTGAGGTATTGCTGGCTGCCTAGGAGGCTCTGGTGGCTGTGCTGGTGGTAATGGATGGGCCTGCCTCAACCTCCTTCTCCTCCTGTGTCTCCTCTGTGCTGCCTGTTCTTGCTGCTGTTATTGTTGTTGCAGTTGTTGCTGTAGTTGTATCAGTATAGGCAGGTACTCCTGCGCCATGTTTGCAAATGCTAGTGGTGGCATTTTGGTGTAGGAAGGGGTGTGGTGTTTAGTTGTGCTCCTTTTGTACTGGGCAACTCTGCATTGCCTACACCGGGGGGGGGGGGCGGTTGTGGTGTGTGGGTGTGCTCAGTTCATACTGGCACAGCCTCCTTTGACTCCACCTGTGGGGATTATGTGCACCTGTGGCAGCTTCCTTGTATCTTGCTTGCTGTTTGCGGGTGGTCTGAGTGGCCTGTATGGCCGGCATCGTGCAGGCCGTGATTACCGGCTTCGCGATGCCGGTATTTGCATGTATGCGTGGGTTGGAATTACCCCCTATTACCGGCATAACGGTATTTGCCCCCTGAAGGGGTGCGTGTACGCGCCTATGCCGCTATTAGTGGCACCGTTGTTTGGTATGCCGCTAATACCGAGTTTGCGGGTCGGAATGCTACAGAACGGTAAATGATGCTGGTATTTACATACCGGCATCGTTTTTCCCTTACCGGCATACCTCGTAATGAGGGCCTATATCTTTATGGACCCTTGTTTGCATACTCTTTTATTTTGGGACCATTAAGTTCTTTGGGATGTTACTATTATCAGCTCACACGGCTCGTACAGATATACCCTCCCCTGAGCCTGCGCTACCAAAAGAGGAGGGTGGGGCTGAACAGGTGGCTTAACCACCACTTATTCCTGTACGGCTGCGGAGCAGTAGTCATTTCGTCATACTTTCTGAAAGTTCGAACAACGGGTTCTTTTCCGTTTCTAGCTTTTAGCTTAAAAGTTACTTGCACTCACACCTTCAGAGTTGGCTTAGTCCTTAGCTTGCAAAACCACAATCTTAGCTGTCTCGTTACTCGGGTGCTCTCAGACAAGCACTGCAGAAGTACATGCCCCATACTGTCTCTGTCACTCTCTGATACAGGGCTTGAGTCAAAAAAAGAAAAGTGGGGGGACTCTGGCGTATGAGGTGGGGAGAGACGTCACAGGCAGTGAATGTACATTGTAAGACATATGCATAGTTAATTTTAAGATTTCTTTCTCAACTCAAGAAAGTCCACAGGACAATTAAGCATTTCCCAAGAGAACAGGATTTTTTAACACATTGCTTGCTAAATAGAAAAGGTGAAAACCTTTTATATCTTACAATGTGTGAGGAAACGTGTCCTGTACAGCAGAAAGTCACCATGAGTGCATCACGACGATCTGCTCAGAAGTTCTTGTGGTTTTACAGTTCAAGTTTCTTGCCTCACAGTCGTGATGTTTTACCAAGGGAAAGAAGCGCTTTTTTTATTAAAAAAAGGAATTCATTGAAATCACAGAGTGGGACGACGTTGCCCCTTGGTTCAGGGAATGTGGATATTGCAAAAAAATTCTCCATGGCTTGGAGTTGACGAATTACCACCATGGACCTCGCACCTCTCATCAGAATATATCTCGACTAAAAAGGAAAGCGGCTTGTCCTGTGCAAATCCTACCCAACGCCACAATCTGGCTGCCATCTCAAATATCTATTTCGTCCTGGCTGGGCACACACCCTCACATTGACCCAGTTAGCCGAAACACAGTTGGATTGAGTCGCCGAACCCCTGTCTTGCATCCACTCCAACATTTCCTCCACCTGATACTTTTCATAACTTTTGTACCCTTTTCTCACTACTGATTTACACTAATATGTGGGTGCATTGCGATGTATGCTTTATGTACATTTTTCAGGAACTATGTTCCGCCCGTTCCAATAGAAGGATGCAATAATTAATTGTAAATGCAATCCAGTCAGAAACATGTTTCAACCATTTATCTAGGCTGCAGCGAGGATATTTTCTACAATGATTTGACACTTCATGAGATATTCTCAATATTATATAAACATCTCCATCTACTTATGCCTCTCTTGTTCTACCAATTGATGCATTACTAAAAATAATTATTTTTCAATTGGCAATGACCTCTTCTCTATAATTGTATCTTTGAGCGCTAATCCTACGAGGGAACTCCTTTGTTGTGTAAATGGTTCCATGTCATAAAGTCACCTGGAAAAAGTCGCCAGGTAGGGGACTTTTTTTCCTGACTCCTGAAATACTTTCTCCAAATATTCTAGGGGGATGGGGGAGATATCATTTTATGTTATAAACTCCAATCCCAGAATATTTGGGAAAAAGTGTTTCATTTTACTGAGGGTGCCTTTTTGGAGAAATGTCAACCCCTAGTGGCCATTTTCCAGGTGACTTTATCACTGGAAACAGTGTATATTTGTTTCGCGATACCTCAATTTTCTAATGATTAGAAAGTACTTCCTTCTTTGCACCCCACCTTAGCCTGAGACATAGCTCAGCTGACCCATCTAGCCAAAGTAGGAAACAGGACTGAAGGGATCCCTGTAAGGAATGGAGGACTAAGAAGAGAAGCCCTAGGTCATTGGTGTGATCCTCATAACATTTGCAACACTGTACCACACACATTTTAGGGTCTGCAAAAAACGTGGCATTTGACTAACCGGGAATTGCATTTTGTCCTCTAAGAGATAAGAAACCTTTCTCCGAAAGGAAAACAAGGAACAACATCCCACTCCAAAGCCCTGATCTTCATTTTTGAAGGAAATGTGAGAAAGGAGAGCGACTGCTTCAGCTGAGAGGACTATGTGAAGAATATGATGGGATTCTCCCCAGAAACCTGGTCTGGGACACTCCTCATGTGGCCAGGCAAAGGCAGGCACTTTCTGATCCCGACGCTGGGTGTTGTCTACTGCAGAAGGATCACATGGGGGAGGGGAACAGACCAGGAACACTGGGATGAACCGCTTTTTAACCATTCCCGTAATCCCGCCCTTTTGATGGCTTTTTACCGGAGTGAAGAAGTAGAAAAACCTGGCTTTGAACAAGTAAAGTACAAGTCGCAGAGTCCTATAGGGACTGAGACGAAGAAGAGGGCTGAAGAACCATGTAGATGTAGCAATCAGGCAATTAGTCCTAACAGCCTTTGTACAGGTTAGACAATTGAAACCAATGGCTCACACCTGAAGCCAATTACCAAACCTGATAAGCATAAAAGCCTGCCTCAGGAGAGGAGAGGAGAGGAGAGAAGAGGAAGAAGAAGCTGGATCAGGAGTTGGAAGTCTAGCAATAGAAGCATTAGTAGCAGAGGCTGGCAATTCTCGAGTCTGATCACAGAAAGGACACCGGAGAGTGGAGACAGCAGATTTCACCTGCAAGTAGTTCTGAGAGGGTCCTGTGGTCTCAAACCCGGCATTGCCGTGGCTGCACTGAGGAAGACGTGCTGAGAGTGGAGCTTTCCCCATGTGTGCCTAGTAACTGTGATTGCAGAGCCGTGACCGTGCTGAAGCCCAAGGTCCTTAGCAGAAGGCAAGCCGAGGGACTTAGGAGTGAAGGAGACTCACAACTAGCATGGCTGGACTGGAGTGCTTCCGAAGGTTGTGGGTCCCAAGAGTGGCCAAAGTAGTAGTAGCAGTTGAAGAAGTCGGGGAAGTGATGCAGCCTGTAAACGCAGTGGTCCTTGAGCCGGTGAGTGAAGCTTGGCGCTGAGCTTCACTTCACAAGCCTTGCCAGTAACTGTTACCAGCTCAAAAGTAACTTGTGTAAATTCTAAAGCAAGTATAAACTGTTGTTGTGGAAGTTCTTCTTAATAATGGAAATGTATCACACGCACTATTAGCGAGGGCAACAGTGCTTGCGTAAGAAGAAAAGCCTATTATTTCCATTGTCGAAAGGTTGCGTGTCTCTCATTAAAGGGAAACTCTTGTTATAAACCAATCTGAAAACATAACGCTGACTTCCACAAGTGTTACAAGAAATGCAGCATCAAAGGCAGGTCACGTGTGGCCAATTGTACTTCCTTAACGGAGTCTAAACCTGTCTCTGTGAGATTGAATACAAATACAATCACTGGTATCTCTTTAAAGTTGAACAGCTACTTGAAAGAGTGCTCGCGTATACTTAAAACTGTTTTTCGACTGAACCATGTAGCATTCACAACATTTACTCTTTAAGTTTAGAAGTTGCTGTTTTGACTAGAACAAGCATTACCCAAGCCAAGTGGTGAACCCGTTCCATAGTGAAACCAGCCCTATTAAGAACTATCCATCTGGTTTACAAAGTTGTTAAAGGTCCGGTGTCCTCTGACACAAGTGTGGCATTATTACCTGAAGATGGCAGAGTTGCATTACAGCTTCAGGGTGGTTAATGGAACCAAGAAGGTGTGAACATAGCTGGGGAAGGAGCTGGGTGCTTGTAAAAGATTTGATTCATGCAGAAGACAATAATCTGTAATGTTAAAGACTGTTGAAATTGAGGAAAGGTCAGTCTTGCAGCTTATACCTGTGGCAGTAAGGCAGACAAAAGAGGCAAAGAGGCTGCAATTTCCTGGACTACAGGAAAGAAGAGTGCCTTGCCTACCCGTAGAGGTCGAAGAGTCTTGTCTTTATATGCCTAATAATTTAGAAGTACAAAATTGTAGAAAAAGAAGCAGAAGTACCTGAACTGTGGTGGTGTATAAACTGTCAGTGAATGTCACATTGAAGTTGGTTGAAGAAGTAGTATACTGTGGAATAAAGGAGACTGTTCCCACATTAACAGTAGTAGAAGGGTGGTTGTCAAGAGGAAAGCAACAACCGAAGAAGAAGCATCCTGACAATGATACCAAATGTACTGCAAGGATCTTAATCAATTGCAAAGTTCTCGAAGAAGAAGTTGTTAACCTAATCTTTGAACTGTGGATATTGATCTTGCGAGAGGACGTCCAGGATTACCATTTGTGCTATGTCTTTGGCTGAACTCGGAAGGGGATCTTTTCAACTGAAAGCTGAAGCATTATTACCAGTGGATTTTAGTTTGATGAACCTTTGTATTGATGTGGAACTCATAAGAACTGGCTCAAGACTTTTCTTGTCTTTTCAACATTTGAAAACTGAACTGACTTTGAAAACCCCTGGGGAAGCGATTTACCCTGGACAGGCAAAGGTAATCCAAATACTGGTTAAATACTGTTTATCCTTTTATGTTGTTTATGATCTTCGTTGAATATTTTGTTGTTTAGTGTGAGGCCCAGTTTGTTTGTGTTAGGAGTTATTTCCTTGGCGTTTAGACCAGGTAGGGAATCCCTGAGAGTGGGATTTGCCAGGATTCATTTGCGAATTTGTTTCTTAATAAAAATGCTTATTCTTGAGAACAACAGTAGCAGTTGCCTGTCTCTCATTACTGACCCCTCACAGCTAGCAGTGAAAGGCCCTCATCAAAGTCCAACAGCATGCTAAGGACCAACTTGACATTAAACAGTATGGTGTTCTTAGGTGGGGAGGGCATTTGATAGGAGTACCCCTCAATGGACGTTTAACCAGAGGTTATTTGCCCACTGCTCTAACACCCAAAAGCGAAATTTGTGTATGGATCGCAGACATGCACACATTGAGAGATCTGCATAATAAGAAAAGAGTAATTTCACCCAAACCAATTGAAAACCTGAAATAGGAGGATTGAAATGGGATTCAAGTGTTTGGGAGCACACAGGAATTTAGGACATCTAAGTTAAAATGATGTCTTTTCTAGTGCTTGGGGCCTACCATTCATGTAAAAAGTCTGATACCACTTATGAAATTCCCTGGAAGGCCCCGCTGAGTGTGAGATCTTTCATGCCATAAGACAAAGGGAACCTGTCGAAGGTTCTCTGTGTTTCGTAAAAGTGTCTGGGAATTCCGTCAGATCAGTTAAGAACACAGGAATGTCTGCTGACAGTTCTACAGCTAGCAAGTGCCAAGCCTCAGATGGCCATAGTGTAGTCACCAGTACCATAGATGGCTTCTGTTTATGACATTCAAGAAGCTCTGTTGGAACGAGAGAAAAATGACAGACTTCCTACATCACAATGATGAAAGTATGCATCAATAGCTAGGGCATCTGCATCTGGTCTCAAACTGAAGAATTTTAGGAGCTGGGCCAGCCTATAAGTGAAAACGATTCATCATCAAAGGATCCCAGCATGATCATAGAGCCTGAAATACAAATGTGCAGTCATGCCTGTCACTGAATTGCCTCTATTCCCCCTCTTGAGTTAAGAGCCCCTGGGAAAAGGTCTATCCTTGTCGGTGTTAGTGCAGGTCACTGATGCTCAACCCTTTCTGCACCTGGTGTTTGGATCTGCGTACAGGGAAGGTGGGACTGCAGACAGTGCTCTGCTTTGAGCTTCACTTGTAACAGCTCATCCCTTGTGTCTTGTATAATTTGCACCAACATGCAAAAGGAAACATCACTGCTGTCCCATCAAGGAAGGTTTAATAAAAGATACAACCTCTGGGGGAACTCCTCACCACCACTGACACCAAGATGCACCTATATATACACAGATTTACCTGTAGATCAATTACAATAATGATGTGCCTCAACTCAAGCACTGTTTGCCTCTCATCCATGCCTGGTTGTCAAGCACCTTACTAAGGCTCAACCCGACAAAGACCAAATTCATTCTCCTAGAAACCCCACCAAGCATGCCCGAGTCCAGAAGTCACTGACTGAGATGAAGCTCGATAGATGCAGGCCTCAACTTGTATCCACTGGAAAATCTCTCAGCCTTAATATCGACTGTGCCCTTTCATTCAAAATGCACATCACCACAAATTGCCAAACAGCAGGGTATCAGTTTGTGATCCTCCACAATGTCAAGCATGTCATCCCTGTCCCAAATTTTAGAACAGTTATCCAAGCCCAGGTCATCTCCCACCTCTATGGTTTCAACAACCTACTTGCAGGGGTAAATGGTGGTTTCTCTACATAATTTTGATAGAGCTAATTTATTTTGAGGGTATAAAGGTGTGGTAAGGGTGGAAGGAGAGAGGGTATAGGGGGATATAGGAAACCTCCATTAAAAGAAAAATATGGAGCTACCAAAAATAGCTCAAAATAAATTCCAACAATCACATTTGTTAAGATGAAAACCAGACAGAACCACTAGCCAGAGTCCCAGACGCCACGCTGACCCCTTTCAAAGCCATCTAGCATGCTGCAGCACACCTCTTTAGGGGACTAAGAAAATGTGACTGCATCTCCCCCATCTTCAAGGAGCTGCACTGGCTACACCTTCCAGCATGCATCATGTTCGAACTTCCTGCATCACCTACAAAGCAGTCACAACCCAAGGCAGTAAATTGGCTTTTTCCCCCCTCTATCCACTCTCTCTCTCTCTGGAACAAGTTACCAATGCAGATAAGACTGCCCCCAATTCTACACTTCTGAAGACCCTATTCATCCACCTCCAAAGCTACACCTGTACTGTTTTTGTTGTAACCCGCAGGTGCATAGACATTGTGCAGCACTCCATTTCCTACCATCTAGGTTTTATGCTTTATCAACCCTATACACATACATATATATGATAAGAACCCGAGTGTCAACCCAAGGGGACTTGTGGATCATCTCTGTAAATGGCACCCATCTCTTCCTCATCATATCTCTGATGAGCCTGCCGTTGGCTCCTGGTGTGTCTGTCCCTTCTCTTCAGCCAATAGGATGGCCAAGCCGCACTGGTCCATGGGTTATCCTGCCCAAGTTTTCAAATCGCTAACAAAACACCCCCTAGAATGAAGTGGTGGAAGTAAGGAGGCCTAATAGCAGCACAGTGCAAACAGATGAACGACTTGATGTAACAGCCAATGGAAAGTGCACTCTGTGTGGCGTTCCCCAATCCAGCATGTGGGGGGAGTGCACTGCTGCACAGTACCAGGCTCCCTCCTCCCCTCAAGGATGATTTACCAGCACCTTCAGCAGTTAACTATAAGACCTTTGAAAAAGAGCATTGTCTCCTAACATGTGCTTCGAGGAGGTTCTTCAAGGGAACTACAGGCAAATCCAGTAGTCTAAGCAGGAGGGGGCATCCATGAAGAGGGACATGGGAGGGGCCAGGAGCACTGAGGGCCAAAGTATGACCTGGATGTCGGGAAGATAGGAACACTCTGTTGGTACTGAGTCTTCATCTTCTCACTGGTGCTGACAAGCCCTCCTTGTTTATTGAATGTGGGAATGAAGGACTCATACAGGTGATGGTACCAGGGCACCTCTGTAGGTGTCGCAGCTTTCCACAGAAGGTCTGTGTATACAACAAAAACAAAATGGCGTCCATTTGCTCTATCTAAATATCTGTTTTACAAACATCTACACAACTTGCTTATATGTTCAATACCACTTATTAAGGCTGGGCTCGCTTAGCACCACACCGCTAAGTCTGCATGCACGATTCCATCCCCTAGCAACCAGAATGCCTCTCGTGGGATACAATTCCCAAAATGATTACTCTCTTGTCTGACAAAGCCTTGGAGTGAGCGCCTCCTGGACAATGTATGTACTTTACTGCTGAGAAATTGTCCATGTGCAGCAGAATGCAAAAATGGATTCTGTCAGAAAATGAACTATAAGAAGGCTCAACAAAGGTTCCCTGAATTCTCTCTTGAATGCAGAGAGACCATGGAACCCCTGTGAAGCTTAGCCCACAACTGGCTTGCAAGCGGATCTAGAGATGAACTGAAAATCCATCTTCCATTCCCAACCTCCATCTGACTTAACCACCACCTGATCGCCTGTTCATATCTGGGGAGGTGGGTCCCTGACACACAACTGGTTGATCTGTTTGCTTGGATTGATGAAGAACGAATACCTATTTTCCTTTGTAGCATTGTAGCAAAATGAATGACTGACACAGAAACATTCCCAGTTCCTTAATGCTCCACTCTTGATTTACAACAAACCCTACCTCCTGCAGAAGATGAACTGCTTGGTTAATGCTTCCTGGTGCGAGCATGTCATTATCAGAATGCAGTTCAGAGGAGCTTTGAGGGGGACTTCAGAGGGGGGGAGACTGGAGATGGGAGGGGGAGATAAGTAATGAGGAGGTTGGTTTGAGACATCAGGAGGAGGTGGGAAAACCTAATGGGAACTGCAGGACACTAGGAAGCTCCTAGCAAACAAGACCAGGATGGCATGAGAGGTCCTGCGTCTCCCCAGACGAGGGAGTAAAGGTAAGACCCTGATCTGAATGGGTAAGCCCAGAGAGAGAGAAGGAACCAACATGTGGCGTGGCATCGAGGAAGAGCAGACCTGGAGCAGGAGTAGAGAGCTGGGGAGGCGGCAGGTCAGGGCTGGAAGAGATGAGGCTCCTCTGAAGCCCACCTGTGAAAACTGGGGAAGGTGGATCTGCCTCGGCTTTGCAGGGAAATGTTACTACTACACAAAGCACGCAAGGTGCATGCGAAGTGCTTGCATGCCACTCATAACCAGAGATAAGTGGAAAGAAGTCCTGAGAGCGCAGGCCTGGGACTGTGAGTGATGGGGTAAGGAACCCTAACCCTGGTGAGACTATTGAAAAGAAACTATCCCGATTCTTTCTAGTTTGATACAGGGGAGGACCTTTGTGTGTTAAAAATATGTTTTGACCTCCGAATTTTGTTCAGCCGCTTTGTGGACCCCACGCGCCTACGTGACGCTATCTTTAAATATAAAAGCAGACCATAATGTAACATATGCATCATTTACAAATATCAGAACGTTCCTATATGGCCACTAGATGGCAGTATGAGTATAGAAATCACTATTAACTAACTAAATGTGCAGTTTCTCTATTTTCGAAGTCACGAAAAAACCAAATAAACTGGACTAACTGAAAGTGGTCCAGTATATTAGCTTCTTGAAGTCCCATATTTTCCGGTAATGTAGTGCAAGAAATCTGTATTTTTCGGGTTTGGGGAATTTACTGAACGTAACCTTAAAATAGTGGAAAACTAGGGTTTGTATATTTCTTGTTTATAGAGGAAACACATTTGCTAGAGTAAAACCTCAGTTTTTAAGGCCCTTCTGCGGACCTGTGTTTGCTCTGCTGCACACACATGCTGCATGCGGCAATGAAAGGCAAGGTTTCAAGAGCCGCAGCGGCAGTCCACCTGTGCACCACCGGCCCATTTCAACACAGGACAGCAACACAAACGCATTGATGTGCAGAAGTTTAAGGTTTTCAAAAGCAAAATGGTGTTGAATATTTTTTTGGGTGCTTGAAACTCTATTAAACTGATGCAGTTGTGTATACCCGTTGCCTTTATCTGATCACACAATCAATATATTATAAGTAATGGGAGGAACTATTGGAGAATTATCTGTTTTGTTTGTTGGACATAGCAGCACTTTCTAATTTCTGGATTACAGGCCTCCTTAATCAGCACAGCGCTTGGAAGGTTCTTACATAGTGAATATGTGCATTGCCACAACCTCAGATTGCGCACATAGATTGTGACAAAGTCACACATAACGCAATGAAGGGGACGTGCAGGTTATCATATCAAGGGAACACGTATTGTCCTCTGAGCACCAGAACAAAGCATGGCAGCCAAGAGGGGAGTTGAAACCCTAAATAACCACCGAAAATACCTGTTAAGCATTCTCTACCTGATACTCAGAAGGACCCACAAAGTAAAATGCCACAACTCCTGACCTGTGCCCCCAGAAGCCTACATATGCTTTGGTCTGTAGGTGGGATATCTGGGTGACCCACACGACACTGCCAAGTGAGGGTGGCCTTCAATATACATGTATTGGGTGTGTGTTGATCGATGAAATTTGGACCTCTGTGGCCACTTGACTGTTGAACTCACAGAGAGTTAGAGATATTCTAACATCAAGGAATTCTCCTGGGATAATATTGCATCTCCCGTGCACAAAGAGATGTGAAACATCACTTGCATTCACTTCCATTCCCTAAGCAATTCCATTGGGACCCAAATACGTTTTTGACTTCTGCAACCCATCGTCATCTGTATTATGTACACTGTCCAACATCCAAGTGGGATGGGGTTGCACATTTATGGTCCACACTGACTTTATAATCTGGAAATCCATTACTGGTCCATTGTTATCAAAAAGAGCTTTAGCTTTTAGTTGTGCAGAGGCCTACAGTGTATATTTATTTATTTATGACTTATAATGCTCCGCGGCCCACAGGCATCAGGGCGCAACAAAAGCACAAGACAATAAGACTAAAGAGATGAGGAAGGGGAGGCCGAAAAAGGTAAACAGGGCATCACTCATATTATCATATTAATGGGGAAGAAAGATTTACCAGCAAACAAGGTGTAAAAGCGTGATTTCACATATGGGCCATTAAAAGGGTGTGATAGTGGCAGGACCCTGATTTAAAGAGGTTCACCTCACACTATTTTATTTTGATTGAAATAGTTAAAAAATATTATCACTGCAGTAATTCCATTTCCTAACTGTGAGACTGAGACAATCAAACTGAAGGCAACACAGCCAGACAATATTCAATATGAATTAAACATGGCTGAGAAGAATTGAAACACAATTGACAAATCATGTGGGTGTTGTGCTGCGAAGGGTGATGAGATGGAGCAGTGGTGAAAGCTGAAGTTAGTGAATGATAGTGCAGAGCAGTATGTAAAACCAAATCTTTGAGCCAGGACTTAGCTCCCATTCATCTTGGGAAACCCTAAGCTTAATATTCATGAATGGAATATGTCATTAGTGGAAATGGAGAAGACAGTGGTAGTTTCTGTGGTTGATTGGTAATGTAATGTTAAGTAATGGAATTACTTATAAAAACGCCCGAACACCACTAAAGTTTGTTTCTTCATTCAATGCTGCTGCTTTTGAAACCATGAATATTAATTAAGGAAAAAGATATGGTTTGAAACCAGGATCCAGGAAGCCCAATCCAACACTAAAGAGATCTTTTCCATCTTCAGGGACCTAGAGACCCCCACGCCCACTCCAGAGAATTTCACCAAAGATAAGACCTGGTGTGACGGGATTCAAACAGCCATGAACGACAAACTCAACAACCTTCAAACCAAAGTACAGACAACCAGAAAATCTCTGAATATACGCCCCCCTTGCCTTTACACCACCACCCCCCCAAGTCACCTCCAATTCTTTCTCCTTCAAGGAAATTAAAGAATGCGACATGACTAACATCATGAAATCCATTAAGCCATCTAACTGCAAAGGTGACATTTGCCCAGCCGGTCTCATTAAGGAATGTGTGAACCCTCTCACCCCCTTTCTCACAGCGTTTGTGAACCGGCAAAGTCCCCTCATGCCTCAAGGGAGCCTGGGTCTGCCCCTTCATCAAAAAACCCACCCTCGACCCGAGCGCACCTAACAACTACCGGCCCATTACCACGGTTCCCTTCCTGCTCAAGATATTGGACAAAGCAACCTATCTACAGGTACAGTAATTTATTGAGGAAAACCAACTACTGGGACTATGCCAATCCGGATTCCAGCCAGGAGACGGGACCGAGACTGCCTTACTTAACCTAAAAAAAACAAATGGATGATGCGAGAGATGCTGGAAAGCCCACTCTCCTCCAACTCTTGGATCTATCGGCAGCATTTGATCTTGTCAACCACAAGGTCCTATGCCACCACCTAGCTACCAAAGCCAAATTCTCGCCCAACGCCACTGCATGGATCTCTTCCAGTCTTCGCTGACCTAGCTTCAGCCTCACCTACCATCATTTTATGTGGCATCCCACAAGGTTCTTGCATCTCGCCCACCCTCTATAATATATTCACAGAGCCCCTGTTCTTCATCCTCGACTCACTGGGTATCCCGTACACTAATTATGCTGACGATACCCAGATCCTCCTCACATTGACTGGTGACTATGACTCCGACTCCAAGACCCACAACAACATTTACAATACTATCCAAGCATCGATGGCAGCCAATGGGCTTTGCCTGAACTCAGATAAAACTGAATTGCTTTTGGTAGGTTCCAAGGAAACACTTAAGAACCTCGACTACCAGTTCAATCACTTCATGATCGACAACATCAGAATCCCTGTGGCTGACTCAGTAAAAATATTGGGAATCTATCTTGACTCCAATCTAACTATGACTAGGCAAGTCAATGCGATCACCTCCTCAGCCGCATACCACGCCAGACTCATGACTGCAGCCAGACCCTTCCTATACAAGGAGAATTGCATTACCATTGCAAGAGCTATTACTGGATCTAGATAAGATTACTGCAATGCCCTATTCCTGGGTACCTCCACCAAAAACATGGCCAAACTACAAGTAATACAAAACAACGCTCTGCGTGCTGCCATCGGAATCCCGAAAAGGGAACACATCACAGCCGCCAGGAAACAGGCGCACGGGCTTCCAATCAAAGAAAGAGTCCTCTTCGAAGCCCTTGCTCTCACCCATAAGTGTATCCACCACACTGCCCCAACACACCTCTCCGAGAGAGCACACCCCACAATCTCACAAGACCGGCCAGAGCACTCTATACCAACAAGCTCTCAATACCTAGAGTCAAGAGAGCCCGAGCCGGGGGGGCTAGCTTCCCTTACCTGTCAGCCCTACTATGGAATGCATTGCCACCACCCCTGAGAGGAGAAGACTCTCTCTTATCATTCTGCAAAGCTGTGAAAACACTACTCTTTACATAAGAACAGACTAGCTCTGCCGCACAAACCCTGTGATTATGTATCTATTTATCTCATGAATGTTTTCATTTGAAATGTCTAACTGAACTACATGTTTAAGTCTGCCTTGTAACCAAGCCACCCACAAGTAACAGCACCGCGATGCGCTTGGGCGGTATGTGCGCTATACAAATGTAAAAATAAATAAAATAAAAATGGTTTAAGGTGCTTCCGGTAGATAGAATGGTTACAGATGGCCTGAAGGGGAAGGCGGCCCCATTCTTTGAGAATCTCCACTGATAATGCTTCGACACCTTACTTAAAGTGGTGAATTTTTCAGAAGGAGAATGTGGAATGAATGCAGATCGCGTAGGGTGGTGTGCTTAGAGAAATGTTCTGATAGGAATGAAGGCCCAGAGTGATAAAAAGAACTATGTTATCGTGCACACACTGTTCAAATGCATCCTATGCCAGGCTGTAGCCAATATAATTTGGCAAGAACATAAGAAGTAGGATAACACTTTCAAAGGCCAGTGACAAGTCAAGCATCTGTATTCTGGATCATCTGGAAGCCGGGCAGGCTCGAACCTGGAAGCCCCAGGTAAAGAGCATGGCCATAGTCCAAGCAAGATTAGGCTATGGCTGCAACAGCAGGAAGGCATGATGAGGGTGTAAGGAATGGAGACAGTTGCCTGAAAAGGCACAGTTGATGGAAACAAGAAGTAACTAATTCAGTTTGAGGGAAGAGTGTGAGGACCTCTTCAAGTTTGAAGTCAAAGTTCCATATAGCAGGAGGGCAAGGACAGGAGGGAATGGTGGGTGACCAGAATATCAAGGACCAATAAGAGGGAGGGCCTTGCACCATCATCATCTTGTCAGGTTTGTCTGAGTTCAACTTGTGGTTCACCCAATTAGCCACCGATGATATACAAGGTTGAAAATGAACAAATGTGGGGCGAAGGTCGCCATCATCACTCACGAGAACCAAAGTGTTATCTGATAAATAAGAAATATTGAATCCAAAGAATTCTGTTAGGGCAGAAAGGGAATGTCCAGCAAGATTAAACAAATAAGTATTTAGAGAGGATCCCTGATGGAAACTACAAAAATGAGACAATATATGGAGGAAGAGAAAAGATGGCTATCGGGAAAAGACACAATCCAATCGCATTGAGGGACCTCTACGCTTGTCACTGGGACGTGTTTACTATGGTCAACCATATCAGATGGGGCAGAGGGATAAAGCAGGACTAGTGCCAAAAGAGCTCCTAGAATTGACGAAAGGAATGCGTTAGTGCTGTGAGGACAGCATCTGATGGAAGAAGAGAGTTGGATTCTATAAAAGCATAACAACTGTGTCCAAGATCTTATTAAAACAAGAAATGGGATGGGAATTAGATGGCATAATTGGGTCAAGAGAGAAAAGATAAAGGCTATTTCTAAAGAATCAGGCACCACACGTGTGTTGAGAGAAAGATTAAGAACATGCAGAATGAGAGGGCCTCTAATAGAGGTACACTTCTGAAGGATTCTTATGGGACAAGCATCCTGGGAGAGCTGGATTTAGTCCCAGCAATTTGCTGAGAGAGAACAGTTGCTGAAATTGAGGTGAAGAAAGAAAAACTGAGATTAGACGTGTCATTGGCTGGAGATAGAATGCGCCACGAATGTGAGAAAGGAAGATATATTGGCTCACATCCTTTAGGCGTTGTCGTTAAAGGAAGAAGCCCATTTTTCGTAAAGCTCGCAAACAAGGAGGGAATAGTTGTGGCTAGAGCTCTGCCATTAGTGTGTTCCTTGATTATTGAGAAGTAAGAGTTAATACCGGATCAAATGAGCAATAATTGTTGATTGTGCAGGTTAAAGTCACACTTCATAGTTAAAAGTTTCAATTTGACGAATTTAGTAAATGAGCCTTTGACTTAATGCTGGTCAAATACTAAACAGTGGACCACTACCCATTCATTTCTTAACAGAAACAAGAAATTAGGTTGATAAAAGTTCCTTCACAGGAGGACAACTATATGTGTGGTATATTGTGATTCCCAAAGACCATTGAAGTTGGAGAAAAATATGGGGAGGAGGGCAAAGATATTCATCCCAGATGGATGATTTCTTTCTGGTATACTTTGCCAATTTATGCATTGATCATGGTTGCTCACATGACTTTGCTATACATTTGAAGTCTGGGAAGTTGCCCTCATGCAAAGGTTTCGCCATTTAAACTAAATGAGCAGAACACTAAGGGCCTCATCATGAGTTTGACGGTAACCCTAATATCCGGCGGTAGCGCTGTTACCGCCAGATTTAAGGGTCTGCCAAATCAGGGCTTCGGCCGATTTCTCCCCAGCTCTGAGCTGGGGGGAAATCTGCCAAAAATGTGCGCTCATACCGCCGGCGGGAAATCCGGCGGCGGTATGAGCGTGAAATTTCCCCAATGAGCCCAATGGGGAATGGGGCATTCCCGAATGGGCTCAATGGGGAATAGGGATTTCCAAATCCGCCAAACCAGTGATCTGGCGATAATAGCACCGGTGGGTTTGGCGGTAGGGCAGATAGCGCCCAACTCGGGATGAGGTGCTAAGAAGCAATTTATTGACGAAAGCCTGAGAAATATTTTCATGCAGTAATATCATTCAAGAATTAGAAAACTCAAGCTCTTCACCCCTTTGCGTCTATTGTAGGGAAATTGATGGTATCACTGTCAATGATCATTAGGGAGTGAGTGGAAGCTACAATGGTTCTAGACTTGATTCGGCCAGATTATAATATTTTAGTTTATATTAAACGGGTGATGAGTGGAAAATAGCTTGAACTACCAGGCCGGTGCACTCAGAGTACTAAACATTTGCTTTTTACATGCATACAGCCCGGGGCAACCTTTCAGAATGTTATGAATTGATGACATTTTATTTGTATTTCATGACCTGAAATGAGCATTTAATTATGTATCGGCTTCATTATTGCACGAGCAGCACAGCAACGTATGTCTGAGTGCTAAACACTAAGGACAAAATACAATTTAAAAGCAAATCCAACACACAATCCGGAAGAAAAAGATGTCAACCAACCAGGAAAGGATAAGGGGTGGATAATAGAATCCTCTCTCCACCCAAACGCCAAAGCCCATAACCAAGCATTACATTTTTGTAAAAAGAAGAATAATTGGAATAACAGCATCAGCATGTTAAAAAATAGCCTCAGCTTTCGCAAGAAACTAGCGTTTGTAATAACGGTAGGAATCCATAAGGATGCCTTAGAGCTTTCTTGGGTTTTTTCAGGACCTCCCTTCTTTTTACTCAGTGGTGTTGACAACCAATGACAATTAATGCAATCAAGATATACAGGAGGCCGGAAGTTGAGTCCCAGCAGGCCGGAAGTGGAGCCCCAGCAGGCCAGGTTTGTGGATAAGGTGTGGTTTATTCATGTCTTGGCCTAGAGAGCACATGCGGGAGCTCGCTCAGCCATTTCCCTACTCGAATCAACGCCCAGATTGCATCTTCAGGATGTAATTACGACTGATCTATTACAGATGCAATTATACAGTCAGTCACAGCTGACATTAGTCATTGCAAACGCCATTACAGCTGATCACCTTGCGCTTTTGCATAACAGAGTGGTGATAGGCAGGGCACCGTCTAATAACGACAATTGCAATGCGCATGATCAGTCAGTTCCTAAGTGCTCAGTTCACAGGTATGAAATCAATTGCAACCGGCAAGCACCGAAAGGATTCAATTTCAACAGGTCAAATGTGTCATTACAGTGCAGAGTAGCAATAGGCAACACAGATTCAGATACAAAATCTTAGCGATAAAGGTAATTCATCCGTGTTTGCTTGCAGGGCAGGGAAACATATTTAATTATCAGAGGTTGGAAGGGCAACACCCGGAAGTTATTTGCAGTCACAACATCTATGAACGAAGACAATGTTTTCTGATGCTTGTCAGAGGGTGTACTGAATACAATTTTAAGTTTTCAGTCAAACACCAGAGTTTGCCAAGCCTTCGGACAAATAAGAAACCGAACGGGTTGCATTATTTAATGAGTCATGCCTAAAACTTCAAAATCACACTGTTTCAAAACATGAAAGCACTATTTTAAATATGTATTCCCGTATTTTTCATTCTTCTCCATCAAACCATCCTTATTTAAAGATACAACCCTCAAAAGACTAGTTTGACATATCAACGGGCACCAGATATACGAAAGGGTGTTGCATTTACAAAACTATGGCAGGCTTCATACATGCAAACCTCCGGGCCACATGAACAATATGAACACTGTGAATTGCAGCTGCCAATGAGGGTTGGGCACAATACAGCCTATTGTAATGCATCATAGAGTTGCTGGAAAGCGAGATTCATCCCTCCCTTGCAGCTCACATGGAAATCTTTCAATGGTGCCTCGCTGTTCATGTGGTTTCAAAGGATTGAAATGGTAAAAAACTGCAAAGTGGAAGCCGTCCATGCAGGGCTGTTTCTACTGTGTAGCATCTAGCCCCAGTTGTGCACACAGTGAAGCACCAAGACCACTACCTGTACCCACCAGTCCTCTTCACAGTGCGCTGTTTTATAATGTATTGTGATCCATGTCCCCTTAAGGGCTGGAAGTCACCACCAAAGTCCCTTCTGGAGGTTGGATGGCCTGCAATCTCCTCAGTGGCATAGCACAAAATCTGGGTGCACCTCAGCAACAAATCATGTTTCGTGCCACAATCTGAGCCGGCCTAGATTACCAGGCTTGTGCAATACTCACAAACATGATACTGCAGGGGTACGCCGCACACTGTAATAGGACAAGGAGATATATATATATATATATATATATATATATATATATATATATATATATATATATCAAAACAATTGCAAAAGCTCTGGCTTTTTAGCAAATCTTACTCAAAAAATGTGCTGTATAATGCAACACATATATATATATATATATATATATATATATATATATATATATATATATATATATATATATATATATGAAATAAATGCTTTTCAAAGGAAAGGCAGCGAGTGGAATGCATTCCAGAGAGCAGCTACAACAGGAGAACAATGTCCTTGCAGCAAATAAGTGGAAAAAACTCCTCAGCATTCCTGGCAGCACGTTTTCTTTATTAGTATAAGTGCATCAGGAAAGGGAAACAAGAAAAAAAACGACGCGTTTCGCGGTACACAGACCGCTTGATCACGTAGGTTTACAAACAACACAGATGATGGACTGCAATTTATCCCCAAACAACTCTCTGGTTTCACATAGAGAGTGTCTACCTGCTAAAAGCCACTCATTCAACGTGTTTTACAAGGCAGCCATATTGGAACGATTTGATGGTATATAATTACTCATAAGGGAATACAGACCTCTTCCTCTAACATTATATATATATATATATGCATATATATGCAATTGTTTTGTAGGGTAACACCAGTGCAAAAATCCAATACATGCAATACATGCAAGTCACCAACAGTGCACAGGAACATTCACGATTTAATTCATTTAATGCTTTGCTATGAAAAATATCATGACACAATGAAAACATGTCCAACTGGCTTAACATTAAAGACTAGTCTATACACGTAATAACATATTACACTAAAGCATGCTAGGCCACATTTAGACATACCTAGGCTGGTTGCAACAAAATGGCAGTCAAAGCAATAACACGTTTCATGGTTGTTTTATCACAGATGCCCAGAAAAATATACAATACAAGAGTAAGAAATGGCTAGACTGGCAGCACCCAAATGGCAGTCTATCCAGGTAATTACACTTAGCAGGACTGTATTATCAGAGATGCCCAGTTAGAAAAAGGTCAAGCCAAACTAAGAAATGACTAGAGTGGCTGTACTAAAATGCCTCTCTAGACACTAATACAACATATCATGCCTACTTAGCCTGTAGATGGATTACCATTACGATGTATCAAACAATCACTGCCTTCCCCACGCAGCCCCTCTACCTCCAGCCTCATCCCCCAAAATCAGCACCTCTGCCCAGAATTACCTCCACATCCCTCTTCTTTGTGCCAGTGCTTACGTATGAGGCACCTTGTGTCATGTCTTACCAGCCTTGGCCGCTTTGGTCCTCCTGGAGGTTTGCACCAGGGCTTGCAGCCGTCATCTTTCCTTCAAAGATGGCGCCCTGCCTTTCCATCCAGTAGCGAAACAAGCCGTCCACTCGATTTTTGTTTGCTGGCAACAGCACAAGTTGCGTCTACTAAATCTGC